>NC_134268.1:91921183-92236884 GCF_031893055.1 Leptodactylus fuscus | reverse complement strand
GGGTTAAGCGGCCGGCCGGCGTCAAAGCGGAAGTACCAGGTGCATCCATTCATTTCAATGCGTGCGTGCTGTTCGGATCGGCTGATCCGAACAGTACTCGCTCATCTCTATTCACAATCTAAATTCCATATCTGTCTTTGGAGTGCTGGATGAAATCAGAGTACTCAGAGGAAGCAAATGCAAACACAGGAACACAATGAACACCTACAAATTCTATGCAGATATTGTCCTTGGCTGGAATCGAACCCAGGACTGCAGTGCTATCCATAAAAGAATAACGACCATACAGCACTGCTTGGATTAAAAAGTTGTTCATACAGTTTTGCCTCGTTTGGTGCCCATGTAATAGTGTCTGGTATGGGTAACATAGTTTGGTAGCAGCAATGGTGCGGACCCAACCAGTTAGAGACAGGGACACAAAATCTGTAGCAAACAGAAAAAAAAACCCAGTTAAAATAAATTTACCTTCACTTCAGGTACGAAATAAGCAAAATAAAATACAGCCTTAACTTCAGGCAAAACAATGTCAAACAAAACCCTGCTTGTTTGAGCACTAACTAAATAATAAAGTAATAACTGTACAGGTGGCTTACTACCAGCCACACGAGTAAATAAAAATGGCACAATACAGTCTCACCAGACTCTCAGTGTGTCAGGACAGACCCAGGCACTTTCTTCCACTCCCAGGATCTGCCCTGAAGTACAAGCTCTGCAGCCTTTTATGGCCCAGTAACGAGCCCAGGATGTACAATTGGGCTGAGGCCTACTCAAGACCTGCACTAGACCACACATAGGTCAGAAACCTGAGACTGATATATCGGGACTCCAGCACTCTGCCTGTCACATTCTCACAGTGTGTAGAAAAATGGTTATACACTAAAGTCCACATAGTGGTTGTTTTTTTGTCCTCTAGTTAAATAATTTATTGTAACGTAGCTGGATGTAAATACATTTTCTTCATATTTGTATGTATTCAGATCAAAAGGAACATGCTCTGGTGACCTACATGAATACTCATTAATAAGCTATAATGAAAAAAAAAGAAAAAGCTGAAGTGCACCGTTACCATACCTCCCAACCGTCCCGATTTCCGCGGGACATTCACGATTCCGGTGACGTGTCCCGCAGTCCCGGTTGGAGGGAGGTATGTCCCGATTTCAACTCAGATCTGCGTCCACATTTTGTTCCTCTTTCGGTTCTTCAAAAGTTGGGAGGTATGCCATTACTGTGTATGTCTTCAGGGTGCACGACCTGGCTTCTGGACTGTAGAGGCCCACAATATAAACATAGGAACAAAGTAAATCGACATCTCACTGAATACTAAAATTTAACTTTTAATCCAAGTTTTCGTAAAATAACATACAAAATACAAAAAATGATGAAAAAAAGGAAGTGACAAAACAAAAAAAAGATTAAAAAACGCAAACGTGTTTCGAGACTGTGTGTCTCTTAGTCATAGCGTGATGGTTTATGAAAACATGGATTAAAAGTTATATTTTAGTATTCAGTGAGATGCCGATCTACTTTGTTCCTACGTTTACTATGTGACTGGGCTAATCATTTTTAGAAACTATTGGTAAGGGTGACATAACTTGTCCATGACTGTCAGATTGGAATGGATATGTAATGTCTGTTGATCCTTCCCATGAAATTCCTTTTGATTGTTGCAAATCTCTTCAACGGTTGAAAAGGACAGTAGTGTATATAAAGATGCTAAAAGAAAAGCAGCATTATTGTACAAGCTTATTTATGTGCTTATGGAATCAGTCCTTGATACGTGAAATTTAATCTAAGGACCCACGTAGTAGGCTGCAACAAAAAAGCACTGTGGGAAAAACCACAACAGCAACACATTGCGGTTTTTCCAGCATTGCTTTTCACAGAGGTTTTCCTCTGTGGACTTTCTGCTTCTGCGTTTCTGTAGGCATAATTGACACGCTGCGATTTTCAAAATAGCAACAGTTTTAGTATTTGGAGTGTGTCCGCTACACATATTTTTCCACAATGTATGAATGGGATTTACTAGAATATCATACACTTTGCAGGAATTGTAAAACGCCGTGGTATTCTCCACTGTATTTCTGCGGCGGCCAAACCGCAGTGTTTATGCAACGTGGGACCCCAGCCTAAAGGTGTCTTGGTTCAGACAATAATGTGCTGCTGTGACATATGACTGAATCATGGGCCGCAGAGGTGTCCTCAGTAGAGTCATCATGTCACTGGTAGAGAACATGAAAAGTATCTGCACAGGAGCAGCAGTTTGGTACATGAGTTTTATTCCTTTTGTTATATTATAGTAATATAAACTCTTTGTAAAATAATAATAATAATAATAATAATAATAATAAAACTACTACTACTACTAATAATACTGATAATAATAATAATAATAATAATAATAATAATAATAATAATAACAATAAAAAATTGTAATAATAGGGCTGAACAACCTTAAATGACTTGCACATCTAAAACTGTCATCAAAGGGTAGCTAAAAAATATATTCCATTTCTAGGAGTATATTTGAAATATGAAAAAGGTAACTCATTACTTCATAGATAATGTTAAAAGTTGTTACATAGTCAGTGGAGAATAGATTATGTTCATTTTTGATGTGCATGAGTGAAAAGCTGTTTGTATTTTTACCAATGTATTGAAAACATGGACTACATATTGTTTTTATTATTAAGGCTTAAAGGGGTGTATAGCAAATTTAGATGAGTGTGTCTAAGTGGATACTCGGAAACTGCGATATGAACATCCATCCATAGGTTGATTTTGCACAGAAGGTCTACCTAGTGTGGCAGTATGATCCCTTTGAGCTGTGCCCACTTATAAACCCAAGAGGGGCCTGAATTGGGGTGATACCTTACAAAGCCCTTTTGTCTTGATTTTTTCCTAAACCATAATCAGATGAGTGATGGTGTTGTTTTGGACTTATATTACAAGATAGACACATAGTAGCAGAAAGCCCTGGACATCATTGATATTTGTTGGCCAGTATGAGTGATACCTTTTTTTAATGATAGTATTTAAACATTTGCATCTCCCTACTGTAGGCAATGATGGGATTTTCTTGTCACTTGAAGAAATAACCTGTTTTGCGGAGGTAGTTTGCATGTGAATGGCAGATAAGATGAAGATAGCTGTCAGTTGACAACAATGTTAGGTTTATGGCCATCTTTACGTTCTGTAAGAAATCACAATGAATAGCTAAGGATAAGAGGTGAAATCTGAGTAAATTCACTGGCCATTGTTACATAAAGGATAACTAAAGAATTGTACATCAAAGGATGGGTGTGCCTCACCAACTTTACACCTTAAATGCAAGACCTTCCTTTCAGCCCAAACAAAAAGCACAGTCACATGATTTAAAGGACTATGATCTATTTTTGCTGTGTCTGTTTCACTAGTTACCAAGCTTCGCACAGTGCATTACATAGTGTCTGTGCTTGGTATTGCAGCCCATACCCATTCAGTTCAGTGGCATTGAGATGCACCATTACCATGTGACCAATGGATGTCACTGGCCTGAGAAGAGGAAGAGGAGCTCAATATCTCAGCAAGTGATGAATTATGTGGAAATAACATAATAGAAATTCAACATTAATACAAGTAATAGAGATGAGCGAACAGTGAAATATTCGATATTCGATATTCATTTCGAATAGCCCCTCAATATTCGACTATTCAAATGAATATCGAATCCCATTATAGTCTATGGGGAACAAAGCTTTGTTTCAGGGGAAACCACTATTAGAATCAGGAGAGTCACCAAGTCCACTATGACACCCCAGGGAATGATAACAACACCTCTGCAATGCAACTGGGACAGCAGGGGAAACATGTTTGGGGGCATCTAACATGCCCAAGTCCCAGTATTACGCCACTAATAATGTGGGAGCTGACTTTTCCCCATAGGAATGCATTGACCAGCGTTGATTGGCCGAATGCCATACAGTGTACAGCATTCGGCCAATCAACACAGGTTCTGCCAGAGGAGGTGGAGTCTAAGATCAGTCCACAGCAGTCTCCATTGTGGTCCTATGTCAGATGTAGCAGTGTTGACACAGCTCTGCTACATCTCAGGTATAGCAGAGTTGACACAGTGCTGCTACATCCCAGATGTAGCAGAGTTGACACAGCTCTGCTACATCTCAGGTATAGCAGAGTTGACACAGCGCTGCTACATCTCAGATGTAGCAGCGTGAGCGCACAACACTGCTACATCTCAGGTATAGCAGAGTTGACACAGCACTGCTAGATCTCAGATGTAGCAGCGTTGAGCGTACAGAACTGCTACATCTCAGGTATAGCAGAGTTGACACAGCGTAGCAGCGTTGAGTGCTCAACACTGCTACATCTGAGATCGGACCACAATGGAGATTGCTGTGGACCGATCTTAGACTCCACCTCCTCACAGACGAGCCTCTGGCAGAACCAACGTTGATTGGCTGAATGCTGTACACTGTATGGCATTCGGCCAATCAACGCTGGTCAATGCATTCCTATGAGAAAAAGTCAGCTCCCACTTAGCTCTGCTACACTTGAGATGTAGCAGAGCTGTGTCAACTCTGCTACATCTGAGATGTAGCAGCGCTGTGTCAACTCTGCTACATCTGAGAGGTAGCAGCGCTGTGTCAACTCTGCTATACCTGCGATGTAGCAGAGCTGTGTCAACTCTGCTACATCTGAGATTGGACCACAATGGAGACTGCTGTGGACCGATCTTAGACTCCGCCTCCTCCGGCAGAACCAGAGTTGATTGGCCGAATGCTGTACACTGTATGGCATTTGGCCATATAAACGCTGGTCAATGCATTCCTATGAGAAAAAGTCAGCTCCCGCATATCGCAAGCTGACAGGGATCCCGACTAGCATATAATGGGCTGCCACGAGATAGAGCCCCAAAGAGTTGTTTGAGTAAGATTTCTACCTAAATAAAGGTAATCCCTAGCTAACCCTGCCAGTACATCTATCCCTGTCTCACAGTCACATAGTTCACAGTCTCATATGAACCAAATCTCAAATCCACTATTCGTATAAAGTGGAGATCACCTGATTTAGACAGCCAATTACTTTTCCCAATTTTTTTTAGTTGCCTACATTGTCGTAGTTCCTGTCCCACCTCCCTTGCACAGTTATTGGTGCAAAAAAAGTGTCAGGGGAGGTCGGAGGGGATACAAATTTTTAGTGCGTTTGCCGCGTGGTATTCAATTGGAATCGAATATCTCGAACAGCCTGATATTCGATCGAACGCCGTTCGCTCATCTCTAACATGTAACTCTTTTAAAGCCGTAAAAGCGTATTTTTTCTGTATTAACTTGTGTTAATGTGTTTTCTCAAGTGTTTACATAGTTGAGCATCTCAATGCCATGGAAACTGTAAGGTGAAGTCATTGAGATTGCATGTCCAGCTTTGTCACATTTCTGTGTTTGGAAGTTAGTGTACGTAGCTTTTATGGAAACATAAGAGTCACACACATTTGTATGTGTATGAATATTTCTTACAGTTCTGAATGCTGAAGATATGTTTATAATCATAATGCTTGGAGGGCTCATGGTTGTGAATAGCCACCTTCTAACACAGTAGAACAGAATTGTTTAGTAGGTGTAATACCTGACGCTTTTATAAATTGGGGAATGAAATTATATCAACCTAGTAGAGGAAACCAGAGAGATTGAGAGTGTAGTCACTTCCAATGCCAGATGATGGTCACCTCTTCCTGGGGCACCAGGGAAACACTTCTCTCCAGCTCAGGGGCAGCAGCATACAGTTTTGCTAGACTGGGAAGGCTAATCTGCCATGGTCTGGGATCTTTGGTCAGAACCTGAGAGGTGGATGTAAAGGCTACCAGATGTTCTCAAACACTGAAAGTGATGTTGACAGTGCAGGCTACAGCGGGGACAGCAATGGAAACAGGGGACCACACAGTGTCTACAGATGTAGACCCAGATGGGTGTCAGGAAGGGGTTAAACTGAGACAATGTTTTGTTATGCCCCTTACAGCAGCACAATGATGGGGATTTCTCAGCCATGTGGGCCTTTAGGACAGATATTACTTTTAATTATAGAAATCCTATAAATTGGACTCGTTTTTTTGTCCTTCTGTTGTAGGAGAGGTAATTAAAGGAGTCTTCTTATCTCAGGATTTCAGCTGCCTGGCTGCCCCTCCACTTCCAGTTTTTCAGCTCAGTCCAACAGTGCGCCCCTTGCTTGCTTCTAAATTGCAAGTATCCCTGGATTTACAGAGAAAGATATCAGAGGCACTGCTGATATCTCTGAAACTTTTCTTTAAGTAACTGAAAGCAATATTCAGAGAGAGAGGGAGAAAAGTTAAGAGCAGGTACTGTATCATCAGCCGACCACCAAAGCTAGATATAAAGAGGGGGCCAGGAACAAACAGGGGAAATATATAAAGCAATGTACTGGCTAAGACCCCATATAGTCAAAAGAGGGTGCATCTGATGCATGGCCAAGTTTGCAGCGGAAGCAGATGGATGACCTCGGGGTGATATTTGAGTGTCATCTGAGAGCATTCCATGATGCATTCACATCTATAGAGGCTTCTAATCCATTCCATTCCAGTGACATGGTGCAGGATAGGACCTGCTTTTTGTTATCTGAATGGAAGCTCCTATAGACTTGAAAGTATCATGGACTTGATGTCTCTCAGATGTCACTGCATTCTGCGGCAAACTCTGCCCAACATTGGAATCATACAGCGCCGCACCTCCCATGAGGCGACCTGAAGCGAGCGCTTCAGGCGGCGCTATGTCAGGGCCTCAGGGAGGGCGGCATTTTTGCTTCCCTAAGCCAGTCCAGGACAAGCTTTCCTGGACTGTCTTAGCACCGTGTGGTGGTTTGGTGAGGCCACTGGAGCAGCGCTGCTCCAGCAGCCTCCCCTCACGCTCAGGCAGAGAGCAGGCAGTCTCCGGGCCTGAATCTCTGCCGGCGAACGGCACTAAGCCCCGCCCCTCCGCTCGGCCACGCCCCCTCCTACCGGCCCGGGGGGGGGGGGGGCGGCTTTCTGTAGTTCGCCTCGGGCGGCGAAAGGGGAAGGTTCACCCCTGATCATACTCAGTCATTTTCATGGGGTCTTAAACACTTCAGTTAGCTTAAACTACAAGTTTAAATATTATTCTGGAGATGGGAATACCCTTTAACAAGGGCTCTCTCTACGTCTATGGCTGAATGTTCCTTGATCACAGTAAAAGAAATTTGTAGTGCAATTTTGTGATCTACACTTCTACATGAAAGCTCTTTGGAAGGTCTGTCCTAAAGTCAGTGCTCGAGTTCCCTTCATAACAACTCTACCTGTGATAACTCCAACCTTGGTGGAGTGGACCACCATCTGTCCAACTGGATACTAGACTACCTCACAAACCGACCTCAATATGTGAGAGCCTGGGACTCTGTGTCTGACACCGTGATCTGTAGTACGGGGGCACAACAAGCTACAGTTCTTGCCCCATTTCTCTTCACATTGTACACTGCTGACTTTAGACACAACTCATCCAGCCATTACTTACAGAAGTACTCCTATGATTCTGCAATAGTAGGCCTTATCACTGATGGTGACGATAGGGAATACAGAGACTTAAACCGGGATTTTGTTGAATGGTGCCAGCTGAACCAACTCAGGATTAATGCTGGGAAGACCAAGGAGATGGTGGTGGACTTTAGTAAATGGAGAAGTGCTCCGACCCTGGTGGAGATCCAAGGGCCATGCATTGAGATAGTTAAGACCTATAAGTACTTGGTTGTGCTCCTCAATAATAAACTGGACTGAACTGATCACTTGGAGGCACTTCACAGAAAGGGTCATGGCAGACTCTACCTGCTCAGGAAGCTGAGGGCCTTCGGAGTTCAGGGGACACTTCTTAGGGCCTTTTTCAACTCTGTGGTTGCTTCAGCCATCCTTTTCCGTGTGGCCTGCTGGGGGAGCAGTATATCAACCAGGGACAGAAAGAGACTTGACAGGCTGATCAGAAGGACCAGCTGTGTCCTGGGGAGCCTCCTGGACCCAGTACAGGTGGTGGGTGACAGAAGGATACTGTCCGTGGTGAGCTCCATGCGGGAGAATAAATACCACCCCATGTATGGGACCCTGATGGCACTTAGCAGCACTGTAAGTGACCGTCTGCTTCACCCCAAGTGTGAGAAGGAGCGCTATCGCAGGTCCTTCCTTCCAACCACGACCAGGCTGTATAATCTACATCAGACCAAGCGAAGATCACTCCGCACAGAGAACAATGATTATGATTCTGAAGTCTTCCTTCTTTCTCTTCAGTTCCTTAGCTGCTATGGACTCCTAGTATATCTTCTCTTCTCAGCATATGTGTGTCTACGTCTGTAATATATTACTGTGTATTATCCTGTATCTGTATTACTATGCTGCTGTAACATGCTGAAATTTCCTCACTGTGAGACTATTAAAGGATTATCTTATCATTGCTGTAAGGGATGTAAGGGACGTTTACAATTTACAATATAAATCTGTTTTCCCTGCATAATACTCTCTGCCTTAGACAGTCTGCACATACAAGGGGGTGCAGTTCATAGGATTATGGAGTATTCTGGTTTGCTTTTATTCTTAGATTATGCCTCTAAGTTTCAGGAAAAGGCATCTATAAGAAGCTAACTTTCAAATGCTAGAGCAAGTTCCTCTTTTCCACCCAGGAGGACTTATTCACGTATTCCTTTCACAGAATTCTTTTGAAGGCATACATGGTCTATTAAGTCTCTGTACACCTTAAGGAGACATAACATATTGTGAAAGCCAAGTCACTATTTCTGCATTACCTGAATAACCATTTGTGAAATGTACCAACAAAAAATGTAATATTACTATATGATTGTAATGATCTGACGGAAATACAAAGACAATAGTTAAATGGTAGCGAATGTACTGAAGGTTATGCAGTATGTCAGCAAATGTACAAGCTGAATGAGCTGAAATGTAATCAAACAACATACGATACCACCTAAATCATTAGTCAGTAAACACTGTGGCATAAATAATTTCATTTATTATGCTAGGCATTCTAAATGCTATTGCTTCAATCCGTCATTGCGTACTAAAATCGCTCATCCTTAATGCAATGATTTAAGTATCCCTACAGAGAATTCAAGTCATCAGAAAGTCATTAAATACTGTAAAAAATGAAAATGACTATTACACAGCAGTCAACACTATTAACTGTTAGTTAAAACAGCATTTAATTTAACTAGACAGCCACATTTTTACAGTTTACTTAGTACAAAAATAATGAGGGCTTTAATGTTAATGTCATTTAGCAACAATACGACGTACATTGAATATGCATGTTTTAAAATAAAATGCAAAGCATCCCTATATTTATCTATCTACATATCTAATAGAATAAACAATAGGTGGTACTATGCAGAAAGCAAGGGGGGTGCGAGCAGGTAACGCTGATCATCAAGTCTTGTAGTAACCAACTATAAAAAAAGTTGAATGGTTCTGCTCGAAAATCCAAAACAATGGGAACTTTATTCCGCCATGCAGGGCAGGACTTTGGGCACAGGACTTTGAGCACTGCATAAATAAAGTTCAACCTGTTTTACCTTACAAGCAGACTACTACAATTTCTTGTGTATTTTTCTATACATGTACTATCTACCTACTCTATCTCTTTCTATTCATCCACTATCTTTTTCCATACCTATTTGTATCTGTCTGCAACTTTGACTCAGCACAGTGGCGAAAGTCCCGATGTAGCAACTGCTACTAAGCTTGCGAACTTAGAGGCCTAGTGGGCATGTACTTTCTTTTTTTTTCTTAAACTAAGCTGCTACATGCTGGAGTAATCCCAGCAGGTAACAGGCCTTATTTACGTAACCATCCCCGTTCCTGCTCACTGCTGCCTTCTGCCCACCAGGAGGCCCCTGCATCCCATATCAAATCGCTGGGGCCCACTGGAGAGAAAAAGGGGAAGTTGAGGTGGCCTTGAGCAGGAACAGGGATTGGTACATAAATTCTCTTCAGACCCCAGAGTATAATGATCAGAGGCTCAGGAGAGGTGAGTGAACATAAACAACAGTGTTACTCACCTCTTCTGGGCTCCCATGCTACTCTCCATAGGTTAGGCTGGAGTAACTAACAACTGTGACATCATGGAAGAGGGCCAAAAACAGCAGGGAGTTGGACTGCTATGGGACATTATACTGTGTGGTGTGGTCACTATGGAACATTATACTGTGTGGAGGGTTAGCTATATGACATTATACTGTATGGAGGGACCACTATGGGACATTATACTGTGTGCAGGAACTGCTATGGGACATTATACTGTATGGAGGGACCACTATGGGACATTATACTGTGTGCAGTAACTGCTTTTGGGACATTATACTGTATGCAGGGGCCACTATGGGACATTATACTGTGTGGAGGGTTAGCTATATGACATTTTACTGTATGGAGGGACCACTATGGGACATTATACTGTGTGCAGGAACTGCTATGGGACATTATACTGTATGCAGGGGCCACTATGGGACATTATACTGTGTGGACAGGCCACTAGGGGATATTATACTGTCTGGAGGCCATTTTGGGACATTATAGTTTGCTGTGGGACCCAGTCTTTGCTAGCTATACCCTTGACTCAGCATATAGATGCTGGACCCTAACGTATCACATATTTATGGGCTTTCCTAAAGATGGGTTACAACTGTGGCCATGATTTTAGTTTGTTAACTAAATCACCATTTATTCAGTTTTGTTAAAAACTGAATAATTTCGAATATTTGCTTTTACCATTTCTGATGCCTATAAAATTTAAGTCTAATATCCGGTGCCTGGCTGTTCTAGCCTGCTGAGCCCCCAGGAAGGAAGAAATCACTAGTTCATTACAACTTCTGTATTCTTTGAGACCACATACACAACATTTTCTGAGTTCTGTGTAAAGAATAGAGTCAGTGACAGTGCTGCTAAAGCTACATTCACAAAAAGTTTTCAATACTGAAAAATCATTCTAAGTAATTGAACTATGTTGTTTTGTAGCATGTACATGGATTTCTAATATGGGACAGTTGCAGAAATTTCTGCAATAAATTTATGACATGTAAGCATACAATTGATACTGTAACAAGGCTGAGTTTCCATGTAACTGTGGCTGCTACCTGACCCCAAGTACTAATGATACACTTAAAGTGACCATATCAGAAAGAGAAATCTATTCTAAAGAGGAACTGGAGTTTAAAGTAACATTTAAGGGAGTGAAAATTAGATATTTCAGCCTGAGCTACCGTATATACTCGAGTATAAGCCAAATTTTTAAGCACAGTTTTTGTGTTGAAAAAGCTCCCCTAGGCTTATACTCGAGTCAAGCAAAAAAAATGGGGTGGTGGTCTATGACCAGCCGCAATAGTAATGTATAGAATCTCCTATAAAATAGTGAAAAAAAAGAAGCTTTAAAAAATATAATAAAAAATAAAATAAATAAAAGTTGTAAATCACTCCTTTCCCTAGAATACATATAAAAGTAGAAAATGACTGTGAGACACATACACATTAGGTATCCCTGTGTCTGAAAGTGCCCGGTCTACTGAATATTGTGTATCTGCAGAGCTCCTGTTCCGTCGGTAATGGGTTAATAGGAGCACTGCAGATACCCTATATTCAGCCAGGCTGAATTCCACGTGGGGGCGGGGGGGGTGGGGAAACAGTCCTCAAGCTCAGGGAAGGGGCAGACGAACAACCAAAACACCCCCTCCCCTTTCCTAGCACCCAGCAACTACTGCACCCAAAAACCATTTTAATTTTTGAAATTTTCCAGTAGCTGCTGCATTTCCCCCCTAGGCTTATACTCGAGTCAATAAGTTTTCCCAGTCTTTTGTGTTAAAACTAGGAGGGTCGGCTTATATTCGGGTCGGTTTATACTTCAGTATATACGGTATATTCGGCGCCGCACCTCCCATGAGGCAACCTGAAGCGAGCGCTTCAGGCGGCGCTTTGCCAGGGCCTCAGGGAGGGCGGCATTTTTGCTAACCTAAGCCAGTCCAGGACAAGCTGTCCTGGACTGGCTTAGCACGGAGCCGTGGTTTGGGGAGGCCACTGGAGCAGCGCTGCTCCAGCAGCCTCCCCTCACGCTCAGGCAGAGCGCAGGCAGTCTCCGGGCCTGCTCTCTGCCGGCGAACGGCGCTAAGCCATGCCCCCTTCGATTTGCCACGCCCCCTCCGCTAAGCCACGCCCACACCCCGACCCTCCCCCGGGGGGGGGGGGCGGCTTTCTGTACTTCGCCTCGGGCGGCGAAAGGGGTAGGTTCACCCCTGGGTATATTAATATGACACTTGTGATATGTTTAGCACATATGCTGGGAAAGCTCCTGGCATAGATATTAAATGTGTTCATAGGTTTACAATAGTTCTATTGAGGCCAAAAGAGCGTTGTTTATTATGTTAAGTAAAAATGAGAAACATCAAAAACGTATAACCGATCTGTTGAGATCACAGTTTATCATCATATCTTCCAGATATTGATGAGTTTTCCGGATTCCTACTGCTTGAAAATCAATATCTGCCTTCTTTTAAAGCAAAGTTTAATGTATCTTTAAAGCAGAATGAATATTATCTCATTCATGTGACTTGATAATTGAGATGTTTACAAGGAGCCATAAGCTATTACATTTCTAATAGTCATTGATGGGCCTTTTCCTTTATTACAAAGACTTTTATATTTGGCTTATTATTTACGTTTGTTTGCATGGATTTACTCTGTAATGATATATAATGTAACAGGTTATATTACCATTCAATGATTTCCATTACAGAAAAAAATGCCTCATTTACTTTCATGTACATTGTAAAGGTTGGGTTCTCTCAAAGAGTGTTTCCCATTATGGTTGGTTTGAGCTATCCACATATTACTGAATGGCTTCCATGTGCTATGGAAGTCAACTGACATAGAACGTCATAGATTAATACAAGAAAGATTAATTAGAAAGCTGCCCACTCTCTCAGAGACCTGGAAGTAAAAGTTTGGTGGCATTCAGAGCCTCATTTGTGTATATAGTAACATAGGGTTATGCGTGTTTAGCTATATCACCAACAGTACAATAGACCCCACTCTACAACATGCACATATAATGATAATGGCTCCATTCTTTCAGCTATACATTAAAGCTCTATTGGAAGATTTTTTTTAAAACAAAATGATAACAAAAATGTTAATAAATATGCAATTAAAATACCAAATAAACACAATTAAAGGATGATGTTAAATATAAGGATGGAGTCTAATTCAGTTAGAGATTTGTACAGTTCTGCCTGCGCCTTCCACAGCAACACCCCTTTCGATGCCAGACCCATGACAATCTGCTCAGTGATGTAAGTGACGAGGAAATAGGCAGGAGTTGGAGTTGGGCTAAGCTTATATGCGGTACGGAAGTTGGGCTGAGCATGTATGTGGTGCAGTTGAGCTGGAGGTAATGTTAGGCTGAGGATGTAAGTGACGATGAAGTGGGACTATAGATGAAATTAAAGACAGTGAAGACTCATCCACAGAGCTCCCTTTATGGCCACATCACTGATGACATATCTGGTTTGGCTGGAAATGACAGCTTGACTGAGGACATGGGATGTTACTGAAAGAGCCAAAATCAGTCTTTGGAGAGTCACATGACCGGTGCAGGGAACAGAACAATCATTTTACAGTTAGTGAATTACACACTTATCAGGGCAACAGTGGCATAACTACCAGGGTAGCAGGGGTAGCGACTGCCACAAGGCCCGGGACATTAGAGCGACAGCCGCTACTGCTGCATTTTTTTTTTTTTTTTTAATAGTAATGGGCCCTATTTACTTACCAATCCTGGCAGGCGCCGGGATTGGTAAGTGATGCAATGGGCCCCACAAACAACCTTATTATACTAGGGGGTCTATTCAGACCCCTGAGTATAATGATCGGAGGCCTGGGAGAGGTAAGAGAACATAAAAAACGGTGTCACTTACCTTTCCATGCTCCTGGCAGGCTTCGGCCTAGTTGTGTGACATATCTGACATCACATGACTGGGACCTGCGTCATTAAAGATGGCCAACACAACCGAGGACTGCAGCGGAGCCGGGGATAGGTAAGTGACAGTGTTTTTTTATGTTTGTATTCCCCCTCGGTCTCCGATTATTATACTCTGGGGTCTAAAAAGACCCCAGAGTATAATAATTACTCATGGATGTCCAAAGTGGGGCATAATACTGTGTGCAGGGGCCACTATGGGGCATAATAGTGTGTACTGGGGCCACTATGGGGTATAACAGAGCGCGCAGGAATGCGGTCGAGGTCTTCGGCATCTGTGTTGGTCAGGGGGGGCCCCATTTCAAAAGTTCGCCATGGGGCCCTGCCATTTCTAGTTACGCCACTGCAGGATAGCTTACCTGCTAGTATGTCAGACTACTGGACTCTTAAGCACAAAAACAACAGGGGTTTAAAAGAATAAATGGCAATTTATACTGAATATTATCCTACAAAATCATAACTCAGTCTGCTCAACTCCTCCTGTTCTCTAGATTGGACAGCAATTTCAATGAATGAGCCATTAAATGTATGGCACAGAGCAAATGTAGAGTACTTAAGGAGTATTTAACCCCTTAACGACCGGCCCATAGGGAATCTACGTCGGCACTGACAGGTCCTTCCTGACTGCCCTATAGGAAAACTACGTCGGGCAGTCAGGGAAGGATTCCCTGTCAGTGCCGACGTGAATGGAGCGGATCTTAGCTGTATCTTACAGCTAAGACCCTGCTCCATAACCCCCCATCGGAGGGGTCTCCGATGGGGGGGTTTTAACCCCTTCAGTTCCGTGATCAAACATGATCACAGAACTGAAGCAGTTCCGTGATGGTGCCGGCGGTATCGGCACCCCCCGCGGCGAGATCGGAGGGTGCCGATATACAAAACATGCAGCCTGGGGTCTGGCCAGTGACCCCAGACTGCCTGAGCCTCCATTACCTGGTTGATCCTGCCCCTGTTGTCAGGAAGCCAAGCGATGCGTCTACATCGCTTGGCTTCCTGATACAGACTGGAGACACGTGCAGCCTGTGTCTCCTGTGTCTCCAGCCTGTAATACTGATTCAGCAATGAAGTCATTGCTGAATCAAGTGTCCTAAGAGGGACACATAAAAAAGTGAAAGAAAAAGTGAAAAAAAGTGAAACATAAATAAATAAAGCTTTTGAAAAAAAATGAATAAAGTTATAAAGCCCCAAAAGTCTCCTTTTTTCTATAAAAAAATGAGTTATGTAAAAAAAAACCCTAAAAATTAATAAAAACAATACATATTTGGTATCGCCGCGTCCGTAACAATCTGTACAATAAAACTGAAATAATATTTAATGTATACGGTAAACGGGGGAAAAAAACGGAAAAAACCAGCCGGAAGTAGTGATTTTTCACCATCTCACCTTAGAAAACATGCTATAAAAAGTGATCAAAAAGTCATATACACCCCACAATAGTACCAATAAAAAGCGCAGGTTGTCCCACAAAAATAAGCCCCCAACCAACACTGTCCATGGAAAAATAAAAATGTTACGCCTCTCAGAAGGTGGCGATGCAAAAATCACTGATTTATGTCCCCAAATGTGTTTTTGTTCTGCAGAATTAGTATCGCATAAAAAAAAATACTATTAATGAGGTATCGCCGTAACCGTACCGACCCGCAGAATAAAGGTCACATGTTACTTATACTGTACGCTGCATAGCGCAAAATTTAAAAGGGAAAACTCAATGCCAGAATTGATTTTATTTTTTTAAATCCAGCAAAAAAAGAGTTCATAAAATGTACTCAATAGATTGTAAGCACCCAAAAATGGTGTCATTACAAAATACACCTCATACCGCAAACAACAAGCCCTTATATGGCCACATCACCAGAAAAATTAAGAAAATATAGCATCCAGCAATGTGAAGACAAAAATCACCAAATCATTAGAATACAACTGGCTGCGGCAGGTAGGGAATATATAAGCTGTGCGAGCGTATATCAGGGGACACCCCATATTTACACCTTATGAGGGAACGGACACCAGAAATGACCCCCAAAGTGACCCCCAGAGTGACTCGACCAATCATAGGAGCTACTGGGACATAGTAGGGAATTTGGTGTCTGCAATGTCCTCCGCACAGCTTATATATTCCCTCTTCGCCATCCGCTGTGCAGTCATGTCTGGGATACTAATACTCACTACACACCCTGATAAATTCTTTGAGGGGTGCAGTTTTCAAAATGGGGTCACTCCTTTGGGGAATCCACTTTTCTGGTACCTTACAGGCTCTACAAACATGACATCACGTCCAGATACCAAACATCTGAATCTGTACTCCAAAAGCCGCATCGCGCTCCTTCCCTTCTGCGCCCTGCTGTGCGCCCAAACTGCAGTTTATGCCACATGTATGACACAAGTATGACACTGGTGTACCCGTTATATCGGAAGTAATGTCATATGTGGGTATAAACTGATATTAGGGCACAGCCGGACACAGAAGGGAAGAAGGGTTATTGGGTTTTTGGAGCGCAGACGGTTTGGTTTTTGGATGCCATGACACTTTTGCAGAGCTGAAACGCCAGTAAAGTGGAATCCCCTGATATGTGACCTTATTTTGGAAACTACACCCCTGAAGGATTTATCCAGGGGTACAGAGAGCATTTTTAACCCCTAAGTGTTGCTATAACTTATTATCCATAAATGAATACGAAGCTGATTGTGAGAAGTGAAAATACCAATTTTTCTACGAATCCGTCATTTCAGTGCCTAATATATTGTGCCCGCCTTGTATCAGAGATGAACGCTCTGAAAGCTGTTGTGCCCGGGATACCCACTTAACAATTTTTGGAGTGTGTATCTCTGCTGACATAAGTTGAGCACAACATATCAGATACTGAAATGGCGAATCTCTGGAAAAATTTCATTTTTAACTTCTCATTGTCAGTTGCGATTTCATTTCTGGAAACTAAATAAATGCAACACTCAAGGGTTAAAAGCGCTCGCTACGCCACTTGATAAATCCCATCAGTGGGCTAGTGTCCAAAATGGGGTGACATGTCTGCAGATTCCACTTTATTGGCAATTCAGGGTCTTTGCAAAAGTGATGTCCAAAAACCAAACTGTGCGCCAAAAAACAAATTAGCGCTCCTTCCCTTCTGTGCCCGGCTGTGACCAAACAGCCTTTCTACCCACATATGGCATTAAGTCCGTTATCCGGGGTACACCAGTGTCATACATGTGGACATACACCGCCATTTGGGTACACAGCAGGGCGCAGATGTGAAGGAGCGATATGTGCTTTTTGGAGTGCAGATTTAGATTGTTGGTGTTTGGACACCATGTCATATTTGCCGAGACCCTAAAATTGCCCCTACAAAATGGGGTCACTTCTTAGGGAATTCCAGTTTACTGGAACCTCCAGGGCTCTGCAAAAACATCATGGCGCCCAGAGGGTCCCTCTAAATCTGTACCCCAAAAGCTAAAAAGCACACTGCTCCTTCTCTTCTGAGCCCTGCTGTGTTCCCAAGCAGCAGTTTACACCCACATATATAATTTTTTGACCCTCGGGATGGCCCCTTAATAGTTGGCAGAGTGCAGGTCTCTGACAACACAAAGTGGGTGCAACGTATTGGGCACCGAAATGGCAGATTTCTTTCAAAATTTCAATTTTCATTTTGTACATTAATTTTTGGGAAGCATTTTTAGGCTCAGAGTGATAATACACCTTGATACATTCTTTGATGGGTGTAGTTTTTAAAATGGGGTCACATTTGAGGGGTTTCCATTGTATTGGTACTAGGGGTTCAGCAAATGCGACATGGCACCTGAAAACTATTCCAGGAAAATCTGCCCTCCAAAACCCAAATAGCGCTCTTTCCATTCTGAGCCCCACCATGTCCCCATACAGCAGATTATGGACACATATGGGGTATTGCCGTGTTCAGGAGAAATTTTGTAACAAAATGTGGGGGGCTTTTTCTCATTTAACCCCTTGTGAAAATGAAAACTTTGGGGATAAAGGGACATTTTAGTAATTTTTAACCTACACATCCCAAGGTTAGTAAAATCTGTGAAAAGGCTATAGGGTCAAAATACTCACTATACTCCTCAATTAATACCTTAAGGGGTCTAGTTTATAAAATGGGGTCATTTATGGGGGTTTTCAATTGTTTTGGTAACGTAAATCTTGTTTGAATGTGCAATGGGCCTAAAATATCTGCAAGCAAAATTTGTGTCTTGAAATTCAGTTGGTGCTCCCATCTTTTTGGGCCCTACCGTGCGTCCGTACATAGGATTAAGGCCACAAAGTGTACATTTTTGAAGACGGGAGAAATGGGGCCATCTATTTTGGGGTGTTTTTCTTTATTTTCATGCCTTGTGTGCAAAAAAACTGCCTTTAAAATGACTCTTTTGTGTAAAGAATATGACAATTTTTTGTTTGACACAAATTCTTTTAAAACCTATGGGGTCAAAATACTCACTATACCCCTCAATGAATACCTCAAGGGGTCTAGTTTATAAAATGGTGTCAATTATTGGGGGTTTCAATTGTTTAGGTAACTCAAATCTTGCTTGAATGCGCAATGGGCCTGAAACATTTGGAAGCAAAAATTGTGTCTTGAAATCCAGTTGGTGCTCCCTTCTTTTTGGGCCCTACCGGGCGTCCGTACATAGAATTAAGGCCACAAAGTGTACATTTTTGAACACAGGAGAAATGGAGTAATCTATTTTGGAGTGTTTTTTTCTTCATTTTCATGTGTTATGTGCAAAAAAACTGCCTATAAAATGACACTTTTGTGTAACAAAATGAAATTTTTTTGTTTGACGCAAATTTTCTAAAAACATATGGGGTCAAAGTACTCACTATACCCCTCAATGAATACCTCAAGGGGTCTAGTTTATAAAATGGGGTCATTTATGGGGGTTTACAATTGCTTTGGTAACTCAAATCTTGTTCAAATGTGCAATGGGCCTAAAATATCTGCAAGCCAAATTTGTGCTTTGAAATCCATTTGGCCTTCCCTACCTCTTAGGCCCTACTGTACGTGCGTATATAGGACTAAGGCCACAAAGTGTACATTTTTTAACACGGGAGAAGTGGGGTGATATATTTTGGGGTGTGTTTCTTCTTTTTGACGTGTTGTGTGCAAAAAAACTGGTTTTAAAATGACACATATTTGAAGAAAATGAAAATGTAATTTTTTTCATCATTTGTAATAATTCTTGCAAAACAATATTTGTTTGATCAAAATGCTCACTGTACCCCTCAAAGAATACCTGAAGGGGTCTAGTTTTACAAATTGGGTCATTTAATGGAAGGTTCTGTCATTATGTCACCTATTCTTGTCTGCAAACATAGCTTGGTACAGGAAAAAATCACAAACTCAAAATTTCCAAAATTTGCTTTTAAATTTGATAAACTTCTAAATTGTCTAAATTACTCAAATATGCTAAAATTATTTCAAATATGCTTGAAACACAAAAGGAACATTTGGAAGTATATAACTACTAACTTTTTTGCCCTGTATTATTGTGCATATGTGAGATATCGCAGCTGAAAATGGAAAACATTGTAAAAATTTCAAAATTTTCAGCATTTGCGAGTTTTTTTTAATAAATTTACACAAGTTATATCAGTCTAATTTTACCTTCTCAGTAAAGTACAACATGTCACGAAAAAACAATATCAGAATCGCTTGGATGCGCTATACTGTTACAGAATTATTCACTGATAAAGTCACACAGGGCAAATTTCCAAAATTTGGCTTGGTCATTAAGGTCTAAAATAGGCTGGTCACTAAGGGGTTAAAGGAATAGTATTCCACAGTGCTAAGTGCTAGGTAGTCACTGTTCCCATGTGCACTCTTTACTTGGCTTTATTTTACTTGCTGCTCCTCATATCAGTTGTCAGGGTCTGGGGTTGCAAGGTGGGGTGGCATAGACACAAAAGTCCAGTTTCTTTTAGTCCAAAACAAAGGTAGAGTTTATTTTCACTCAAAAAGGAAGGCCAGCAACAAAAGGAAACAATACAAAAATAAATACCTGCACGGCTAGGCTCTAACTAAACATAAGAATAGGTTACCTCACCTAGGATAACAGAAATCAAAAGCCAGTAGAATCACTCAGGACACAGCTTCAAAAATATGACCTCTTTCTTTGGCTCTCCAGCCCAGCTCTGCCAAAGTCTGCTGCTGGAGCTGGCTTCTTAAGCCTCCTTGACGAGGAGACTCTCAACAGCTGAGTCGCTGCTGGAACATCCCCGAAGTGTGGACTGGAGGTGGGTGGAATGACAGGTCCCACTACCAACCTACTTGCCATTCCTAAAAATCCAGCCCAGTAACTGGAACTTTGAAATAATACTTAGCAGACAGAATTATCTGCTGAGAAACATTCTTTCTGGAGTTTTCTCATCTCACCCACCTTAGTAGTCTGGGTGAGATTTACACCCCCTTCACCTGGCCGGCCATTGGCTTACACAGTGTTATTTACATGCAGTGAATATGTGGACAAGCTACATTTCTAATGATCCATCTGCCTGTTATCACCTATTTGTACCTCTCCCTTCTCAACTCTTCCCTGCAATGAAGTAAAAGGTAATAAATCACTCCTACATCCTAGGTCACTTGCTGCTGTGGTGTTTTATTTGCTGCCTGAACTGCTTACCGGGGAGGGTCATTAGCTTGCAAACGAAACGCCACTCTGAGGTCAATACCCTGAAAATAGTTCAGATAAACTGTGTTGAATTTAATCAGGATATATTTATAACAGGAAATGTTGTGCACTTCCTTTGTTTTTTTTGTTGTTATTTCTTCTAAAAATGCATCTGTAGTTGTGGGTGGTGTGTGCCATCAAGCTGCTATTGTCCGTTCAGTAATGCCAGTGTCAGACTTTGCAGGGACACAAACCCCAACAGGTAACACCCATTTGACTACCTGACTATAAAATTCTATAAAACAGAGAAAACACACAACACAAAGATATAAGAAAAGATAATCCAGATTTTTTATATCACTGGGAACACAACCATTTGCTAAGAGGTGACGGGTCTGCCTTAAATACTATGGCATTTTTTGATGACACATTAATTTTAACCCCTTTCTGCTCCATGCTGTACTATTTGGTCACACTTAGCATATAGTTAACATTCTGTAGTATGTAAAGCCCTCTAATGCTGGTGGCATAGGAGCTGTGTCTGTGGCATCACTTTGGGACTAGCTGACTGAATTGGAAAATACTCTGACTGTGGCCGCTTAGTCACTGTTGATCACAACATCTGGGTGGTTTGGGGAAACATTGACCCCCTGTGAACCACGAACTCCCTGGTAAGAGATTGCAGGGTCTGAAAGGTTTGCTATGGCGGGCTGGAGGCTGAGCAACAGAAATACAACAGAGTTGCAAATAAAGAGCCCTTATGTATCTCCATCAACTAAACAGTAAACAAGTTATAGAGTAAGTATCCAGTGACCCCAGAAAAATATTTAATTTTTGGAAAAATGACATTTTATTAGTAAATGCGGTAAAAAATAATACAACCTATATAAATATGGAAAATATATAGGTTTGGTGAGAAAAGTTTCATAAATCTGTTGCCTAGGACTGTGATCTCAGATCTCCACCGGTTTAAACTACATTTTCATAAAGGGCCATTCAATTCAATGATGATTTACTTATAATTTTCTGCCCAAAATTTCCAGTAACTGAATTTTGTGTGTACAGATGAGGTCTGAGTTTTTCTTTAAAGAGCTGTAGTTCTTTAGACCTCAATATGAGTGATATCCTGGAATAACACATGCTTTCAAAGTAATCTTCTTCCCTGAATGTACTACCATACTACCATAACACTGAAAGAGTAAACACATATATTACAATTTTTTTTACATGGTTCTTTAAGACAAAAGAAGAAGTGAATTGAAAAAAGAGAAGTCTCTCTTATGCTTTATAGGTTTATGCCCTTTATGATTTTCACCTGGTTTTAGCTTTGAAAAATCATCAAAACCTGAACATGGGTCTATGGATGGATTTCCCCTTTAAATATTTATTCTTCTATAAAACTCCTCACTCAAAATCTTGGATAGCCCTTACATATATAAATACATGTAAATAAATTCAGAGTAATCTATACAGAATGCAACTTGTTTTTTTGCAACCTTTTCAACACTTAAATTGGGAGTTTCCTGTTTCCTTGAAATTTAAGAAACAATACAGCTGACTTTCCCAGAAATATATAATTAGATTAGATTTTTGGAAAAAGGCATCAATTTACATTAAGAATAAGTAAAGTCCTGGCTCAGTCAGATGGTGTTAGTTAAACTAACTCTTATTTCCGTCTTCCTTCCTCTCTCTTACACTTTTGTCTCTTTTTCTACATATATATATATATATATATATATATATATATATATACTTGACTATCGGTAGACATATATCACGTCTTCTCCTTGAGGGTTTGGAACGTTTTTTGTTTTTTTTCCCCAGGACATCTGGTTTCCTTTTGATTACCAGTGAATCAGTTTAAAGATCCAAACTGTGGGTTTATGTGACACTGAAGCAAAGTAAACCCCACAGTACTTAGTAATGCAAAGATGTAATTGAAAGCAAATCCTCAGTTACAATTACGCTTTTAAGTTGTATGCAATTTATTTTAGCAGCAGCTTTGAAATGATTAAATGACTTCCTATACTAGTAGACCTCGAAAAGTCTACAGCACAGTCCAACCCTCCTGCATAGTTGTGGTAGCCTAAGCTGATGTTAGCATTTAATGTTGTAGGCATAATATAGCAATTAAAGAGCCTCTGGATTATAGCATTAAGGTATTTATTTATATATAA
Source organism: Leptodactylus fuscus (assembly GCF_031893055.1). NCBI lineage: Eukaryota > Metazoa > Chordata > Amphibia > Anura > Leptodactylidae > Leptodactylus > Leptodactylus fuscus. Next base: position 92,214,047 of record NC_134268.1, on the reverse strand, counting down.
AAAATCATGCAAACATATTGTGGTAACACACCTGCTTAAAATACATGCAGAAATCATTACAATATCCCATTAGAAAGGATTTCTGTTACAACCAGTTATCTTAAATTAAATTCAGATATAAGAGTCAGCTGCACATGATTCTGCTTGTAAAATTCTCACAAAGTTACAGGCAAAAGCAGTGTAGCAATTGCATTTTATTCTCCGGAGTGATTTATGAGTAGGTAGAATATCAGCACTTTGCTGCCTTCAGATGAAGCCAATACGGCCATTCTTGTAGCAGAAAGCTTAAGCCTAGATTCAAACAAACGTGGGTGAAAACGGACATGACACGTGTCCATATTCAAAGCCATTTTGCACCCGAGAGGTGGCGCATGAAAATGGACAAAAATAAAGCATGACCTATATTTTGAGGGTCTATTACAATGGACTGTCAAAGTAAAATAGCCCCCATTCACAGACAGTGACCTTAATGTTATGTGGTGGCCTTTAAAAACAGCTGATTTTTTTCTATATTCACTTGACACCTTCTGCCTGTTAAATTCCTTTCTGGTCCCGGAGTCTTTAAAGAATAAAAGGCAAAATGTATGTGACACCAGGGGCAAAGACAGCCGCTGGGGGTGAAGTAGGGAGAGGACTGCTCCCTACTTCATTACTTGCTTCAATTCATTGCCGTCCAGAGGACACCGATAAGTTGGGGTAGCTCAGACCCACTTCCCCGGACAGCAAATGTAGGACTGCTCCGCTGTCCAATGGGGACCCCGCTACTATACTGCCCAATGCAAGTGCAGCGTTGGCCCTATGGTTAAAGTGGCCCTGGTCACCTGCAGACCTACATTCTCCCTCTTTCTATCCAGGATTAGAAGTTGAGTGACCCACTACTTCAACCACCTATTGTCTGACAGCCCCAAATTGCATTACCATACATTTGCAGGTCACTTAAACACTTTATCTGACCATGTCTTGTCCTGAGCCCAGGAATTGGTTGCTACAAATTATTTGCTTTAATTTTTTTTTTTTTTTATTTTATTTACGACATTACAGTTTTGGTGGGACAGAGCATGAGTTCTCTATTGAGACAAACCAGGATTGGATGAAGGGTACCATTATCCCTGTACATAAAACATGGCCCCCGAATTCATGACAAAGATCCCTGTGACAGAATAATGCCCCATAGCGGCCCCGTATGCACTATAAAATCCCATACTGGCTCAATCACAGAGTATAATGTCCCATTGGAGTCCTTCACGTAAGATAATGTCCCACAGTACCACTTCCACACAGTATAATGTCTTGTAGACGCCCAATAAGCAGTATAATGTCCCACAATAGCCGTTCATATAGCATAATGTCCCAAAGTACCAAATCCACACAGTACAATGTCCCATAGTGGCCTTCTACACAACACAGTATAGCACCCCATAGTGCCCCCTATGCAGTCTAATGTCCCATAGTGGCTCCTTCACACAGTGTAATGTTTCATAATGGTCCTTCATATAACATAATGTCTAGAGATGAGCGAACAGTGTTCTATCGAACACATGTTCGATCGGATATCAGGGTGTTCGCCATGTTCGAATCGAATCGAACACCACGTGGTAAAGTGCGCCAAAATTCGATTCCCCTCCCACCTTCCCTGGCGCCTTTTTTGCACCAATAACAGCGCAGGGGAGGTGGGACAGGAACTACGACACTGGGGGCATTGAAAAAAATTGGAAAAAGTCATTGGCTGCCGAAATCAGGTGACCTCCATTTTAGACGAATAGTGGATTTCAAATCCGGGTCATATGAGAATGTGAACTTTGTGACTATGAGACAGGGATAGCTGTACAGGCAGGGATAGCTAGGGATAACCTTTATTTAGGGGGGAATGTTATTAAAAATAACTTTTTGGGGCTCTATTGGGTGTGTAATTGTGATTTTTGTGAGATAAACTTTTTCCCATAGGGATGCATTGGCCAACGCTGATTGGCCGAATTCCGTACTCTGGCCAATCAGTGCTGGCCAATGCATTCTATTAGCTTGATGAAGCAGAGTGTGCACAAGGGTTCAAGCGCACCCTCGGCTCTGATGTAGCAGAGCCGAGGCTGCACAAGGGTTCAAGCGCACCCTCGGCTCTGATGTAGGAGAGCCGAGGGTGCACTTGAACCCTTGTGCACCCTCAGCTCTGCTACATCAGAGCCAAGGGTGCGCTTGAACCCTTGTGCACACTCTGCTTCATCAAGCTAATAGAATGCATTGGCCAGCGCTGATTGGCCAATGTATTCTATTAGCCTGATGAAGTAGAGCTGAATGTGTGTGCTAAGCACACACATTCAGCTCTACTTCATCGGGCTAATAGAATGCATTGGCCAGCGCTGATTGGCCAGAGTACGGAACTCGACCAATCAGCGCTGGCTCTGCTGGAGGAGGCGGAGTCTAAGATCGCTCCACACCAGTCTCCATTCAGGTCCGACCTTAGACTCCGCCTCCTCCGGCAGAGCCAGCGCTGATTGGCCGAAGGCTGGCCAATGCATTCCTATGCGAATGCAGAGACTTAGCAGTGCTGAGTCAGTTTTGCTCAACTACACATCTGATGCACACTCGGCACTGCTACATCAGATGTAGCAATCTGATGTAGCAGAGCCGAGGGTGCACTAGAACCCCTGTGCAAACTCAGTTCACGCTAATAGAATGCATTGGCCAGCGCTGATTGGCCAATGCATTCTATTAGCCCGATGAAGTAGAGCTGAATGTGTGTGCTAAGCACACACATTCAGCACTGCTTCATCACGCCAATACAATGCATTAGCCAGTGCTGATTGGCCAGAGTACGGAATTCGGCCAATCAGCGCTGGCTCTGCTGGAGGAGGCGGAGTCTAAGGTCGGACCTGAATGGAGACTGGTGTGGAGCGATCTTAGACTCCGCCTCCTCCAGTAGAGCCAGCGCTGATTGGTCGAGTTCCGTACTCTGGCCAATCAGCGCTGGCCAATGCATTCTATTAGCCCGATGAAGTAGAGCTGAATGTGTGTGCTTAGCACACACATTCAGCTCTACTTCATCAGGCTAATAGAATACATTGGCCAATCAGCGCTGGCCAATGCATTCTATTAGCTTGATGAAGCAGAGTGTGCACAAGGGTTCAAGCGCACCCTCGGCTCTGATGTAGCAGAGCTGAGGGTGCACAAGGGTTCAAGTGCACCCTCGGCTCTCCTACATCAGAGCCGAGGGTGCGCTTGAACCCTTGTGCAGCCTCGGCTCTGCTACATCAGAGCCGAGGGTGCGCTTGAACCCTTGTGCACACTCTGCTTCATCAAGCTAATAGAATGCATTGGCCAGCACTGATTGGCCAGAGTACGGAATTCGGCCAATCAGCGCTGGCTCTGCTGGAGGAGGCGGAGTCTAAGATCGCTCCACACCAGTCTCCATTCAGGTCCGACCTTAGACTCCGCCTCCTCCAGCAGAGCCAGCGCTGATTGGCCGAATTCCGTACTCTGGCCAATCAGCACTGGCTAATGCATTGTATTGGCTTGATGAAGCAGTGCTGAATGTGTGTGCTTAGCACACACATTCAGCTCTACTTCATCGGGCTAATAGAATGCATTGGCCAGCGCTGATTGGCCGAATTCCGTACTCTGGCCAATCAGCACTGGCTAATGCATTGTATTGGCGTGATGAAGCAGTGCTGAATGTGTGTGCTTAGCACACACATTCAGCTCTACTTCATCGGGCTAATAGAATGCATTGGCCAATCAGCGCTGGCCAATGCATTCTATTAGCGTGAACTGAGTTTGCACAGGGGTTCTAGTGCACCCTCGGCTCTGCTACATCAGATTGCTACATCTGATGTAGCAGTGCCGAGTGTGCATCAGATGTGTAGTTGAGCAAAACTGACTCAGCACTGCTAAGTCTGCATTCGCATAGGAATGCATTGGCCAGCCTTCGGCCAATCAGCGCTGGCTCTGCCGGAGGAGGCGGAGTCTAAGGTCGGACCTGAATGGAGACTGGTGTGGAGCGATCTTAGACTCCGCCTCCTCCAGCAGAGCCAGCGCTAATTGGTCGAGTTCCGTACTCTGGCCAATCAGCACTGGCCAATGCATTTCTATGGGGAAAAGTTAGCTTGCGAAAATCGCAAACTGACAGGGATTTCCATGAAATAAAGTGACTTTTATGCCCCCAGACATGCTTCCCCTGCTGTCCCAGTGTCATTCCAGGGTGTTGGTATCATTTCCTGGGGTGTCATAGTGGACTTGGTGACCCTCCAGACACGAATTTGGGTTTCCCCCTTAACGAGTTTATGTTCCCCATAGACTATAATGGGGTTCGAAACCCATTCGAACACTCGAACAGTGAGCGGCTGTTCGAATCGAATTTCGAACCTCGAACATTTTAGTGTTCGCTCATCTCTAATAATGTCCCAAAGTACCATCTCCAGACTGTACAATGTCCCATAGCGCTCTGCCTTCTAAACAGTAATAGTGTCTCATAGTAGCTTTTCCACACTGTATAATGTTCCAATGTGGCCCCTATGCTAATAAAATTTTGAAAATAAAATAGTGAAATACTTTTATACTCTAGGTTACTTGAGACCTCAGAATATAATAATTAGAACCCCATAGGAAATGAGTAAATATAACAAACAGTCTCAAACAGCTCCCCTCATCCCCGGTTATCGGTATCTGTCCTCTTCAGACTTCTTCTGGCCTCTGGACTGTTGTTAGGGTCACGTGGGTCACACTGGACTCATGACTTGTCTATAGCAAATCATATTAGAGAACTAATAATGATTATGACTATGAAGTCTTCCTTCTTTCTCTTCCATTCCTTAGCTGCTATGGGCTCCTAGTACATCTTCTCTTCCCAGCATATATGTGTCTACTTCCGTAACATATTACTGTGTATTATCATGTATCTGTATTACTTTGCTGCTGTAACATACTGAAATTTCCCCACTGTGGACGATTAAAGGATTATCTTATCTTATGTTGGATTTGGTGCTAATTTGTCTGTATATGCCATTCTGTTACCTCTTCTGTCCGCTCAGCAATGTCCGTGGCTATTGTTCGTACAAGATTTTAGCAACGGACACTAGCTGGTCCGTTTACAATTTCCATTCATTTCAATGGGATTTTATCTTGTGTCCTTTAGTGTCCGTTTGTGTCCTTTAGAGTCCATTTACAACCATGTCCGTTTTTTCAAGCAGACAAAAAATCCTACATGCTGGACTTTTCTGTCCATTTGAAAAGACAGACAGCAAGTGTCCGTTATTTTTTTTAACATTGAAGTCTATGGGCAAAGGACATATAACGGACAGTAAATGATAGCCCGTGAGCGTCTTCTGCCTTCCACGGCAAAAGCATTTTTTTTTAAGCGAACACGAAGTCGGACATGCAGGACTTTGTGTCCGGTTAAAAAAAACGGTTTCACTGCGGAGACCAGAAGACACTCACGGGCGGGCACTGTACTGTCGACAGGAGACGGAAACCCACAAATTGTGGACCGGGTGCAGGTGTGAACCCGCCTTATTACTAACGTGTCCATTTTTTTTAACCCATCCATTAAATGGATGGGTTAAAGAAACAGATACATTGACATCTGTTAGCTTCAGTTAGTGTCAGTTAATGTTTGTTATCATAGGTGTCCGTTTTTTTTTTTTTTAAATGGACACCTTCATAACGGAATCCAACGGTAGTGTGAACCCTACCTAACATTACTTGTTGAATGTTAATATGATATATATATATATATATATATATATATATATATATATATATATATATATATTTAGCAATACAGCCTCTCATTTGTCTGGCACCAGGTGCTCTGGATCTAGCTCTTTGCCCACAATGCAATAATGTCCAAAAGGGAAAATGTGTTTACTACCCATGCACCGATCAGGCCGTTCACATCAAGGGCTCTTACACTTGTGAATCCTCCTACGTGATCTATGTTGTTAGATGCCCATGTGGTCTGCTATATGTAGATGAAGCAGCTCAACCAATTAGAGACAGAAAGGACTTAATTGTGATTATGATTTGTGTAGTTTTTCGAACTAAATGCTTACACTTTTTTGACTTTTGTTCTTTATTCTTTTTAGATTCACTAACATCCCCATGAGGTCCGCAGTGCCCAGTCATTGGTGTTATCCAAATTGCCCTCTTGCGTTCTTCTAGCTCTGTTTTCAGTCTCTTAATCTATAAATTCCACATTTCAGCCCTACATTTAACCCTAGCATCCCTGAGGGTGCTGTGGCTTCCATTCTGCAACACTATACCAATTACAGTATTATACCCCCTGATATCTCAACCTCAAGTTTGCAACCTTGACCTTTCCTTATGCCCTAAAACTTACTTATTCAGTCTACCACCAATGAAAGTAGGGAGTCACATCCTTGGGCTACTCCTCCATATCCTTACTGCAGCCAGATGTCTTATTGCAAAGCATTGGCGCCAGACACCTCCGTGTGAAGGCAGATATATCATTGAAATACTTGATGGTAACTTTGAATCATCTGGATGAAAATTTCAGGGCCATAGATGTTTTTGTGGTTACACCTATGATCACCCCTTTGGCCCTCTGACCTGCCCGTCCTCTATCCTTCCCTTCTTTTATGTTTTCTTCTGTTATTTGTCTTGTCTACTTTATGTATTTACTGCATTGTCTTGAGTACCTGATTTCTGGTCCCAGGTTGTATAAGAGATGTGAGTGACCTCGAGAGTGCACCAGGACAAAGGTCTGTTTTACTTATATTATGTTTCGATTAATAATAATCACAATAGTAATAATATTAATAATACATTTTATTTATACAGCACCAACATATTCTGCAGCACTTTACAAATTGTAGTGTTCAAGTACAGACAAAATGATGCATCACAAAGGAATAGCCAAATCACACATTGCCCTGCTCGCAATCTATGAGGGTAGAGGGAGTGACACACGTGGTAACTAGAGATGAGCGAACACTAAAATGTCTGAGGTTCGAAATTCGATTTGAACAGCCGCTCACTGTTCGACTGTTCGAACGGATTTCGAACCCCATTATAGTCTATGGGGGGAACTGCTCGTATAATTATACTGTATGCAGGGACTGATATGGGACATTATACTGTGAGGAGGGGCCACTATGTGACATTATACTGTATGGAGGGATTGATATGGGACATTATACTGTGTGAAGGTCCAATATGGGACATTATACTATGTGAAGGGATCACTTTGGGATATTATAATGTGTGTAAATGGGGAGCTATACTGTGTGGGGGAGGGAGCGGAGCCGTCTTTGCTAGTTATGCCCCAGCTCACCATCCACTATAGATTAAACCATCATTTTATAGACAATCATCTTGACTACCTCATACATAAATTTGACTTGCAACTATTTAGCATATGATGTCATGTAACTGCATTGTTACTATTTTGCTGTTAAAAAATAAAATATTTAATATTTTGTTAGTACTTTGTAAATCCATCTTTGGCTTTTAACACAGTCTGAATACTTCTTGGAAGGCTCTCTTTCAGATTCAAGCATGACTCGGCCAAAATCTGATCCCAGGTTTCTTCCACACGTTCCCATGTTGGTGTATACTGGTTGTCTCAGGTACGGATATAGCTTTTTCTTCAACTCTACCCACAAGTGTTTGATTGGGTTTAGGTCTAGATATTGTGGGGGACAATCCAGCACCTCTTCTTCATTGTGATTAAACCATTTTTTCACTCATCTTGACATATGACTCAGGCCGTTCTCCTGCTGGAACATTATGTTGTAAAATGATAGCAATTACACATTTGAAGCTGTAGTGGATCCTGAGATATGAAGCCTGAAAGTCAAAAGTTCCAAACATTTTTACCCTTTTGCTTGTCAGTGTAATGTATTGCAAAAACTCTGCCTGCCCTGAACTCAGATAGTCCTGTGATCTCTTTTCTGCCTGTGCACTGGTTTCTCTTGACTCACCTGGGTCAGCTGCAGGGTGGTAACTAAAAGCTCATAAGCCCTGGTACATTTTAGTAGCATTTACATTTCTGTTTCTGTCACTTTATAGACCCAGATCACCAACTAGGCTCACAACAGAGAAAAGAGACAAAAAATGTTTATTTAGCCCTTTGTGAGTGACTATTATCTACAAAGCTCTCCACAGTGTATACTTTTCTATATATCCCTCCATATCTCTGTCTACGACCTAACTTATGAGAATTACTGTGCATCCTCTGTAATGCAAACTCCCATATTTGTCTTCAAGGCTTTTCTCAAGCTGCTCCAGTTCTCTGGAATATGCTGCTGCAGTGCTTCTAAGGAAGAAAGTCTCTGTAATATGTAATATGTGTCTATGGCTTGTATAAACTCTTTTGTTTGCATGAGGTCAAGAAATAGCTATGGGTAGTATAATCATACAAGGCTAGGTTCATATCTGTGTTGGAGTTTACGTGGTAGACTCTGATGCAGATTCTGATACAGAGAAAAGTTCTACATGGAGGACATTTCTCTCTGCTAGTTTTATACTCTACAGTATATAGTCTATGGCTAGGGGGACCTTCGGCACTGCAGCTGTTGGAAAACTACAACTCCCAGCATGCACACTTGCTCTGCTGTTCTTGGAACTCCCATGGAAGTGAATGGAGCATGTTGGGAGTTGCAGTTTCACAGCAGCTGGAGAGCCGAAGGTTCCCTACCCCTGGTAAATAGGGTCCGTGGGTATCCGCGGGTAAATGCTTTTTTAGTAGATGGGCTCTCCATCTTTGGAATCCCCGTGTGGAACGATGAAGAAAAGAATGCAAATATGAACCCAGCGTAAGTTTGTGCTCATGTTCAACAGAATTTTATTTTTTTTATTTTTTGTTACAACAGCATATAGGACTTTTTTGGTAATACATTTTGAGGAAATCTGCAGTGAACGCTCCTAACAGAAGCAGATGTGAACATAGCCTGAGTGATATCTAAACAAATAACAATTTTATTGTGCTTAATTTATAGTTTTATTATTAGTGGTTCAACAGCATCTGGAAAAAAAGGACCTATGGTCCAAAAAAAACAATGACATCTGAATGAACACATTGAAATGAATAGGTATATCTGGCGTCCATGACAAATGCGAACGCCATATGTATGTGAAATGTAGACATGTGAATAAGACTTTATGCTTAAAACACAAGTTATCTTAATACAATCTGAATTTTCTGGAAAATCATGCAACCTCACTATTTTGGTGTTCATCAATCTTGAATAGGCCATGCACATTAGATTTCAGACGGCTTACAAGCTGTTGAATAGATAACGAGATCATTCATACAAATGATCCTAACTTCTACATTAACAACTAAACCATCAGATCAGGGGACAGTTTAGTTGTTAAAAAAAAAAGAAGCATAGTGTAAGTTGACTCGACTTCCACTCACTCTATTGATACAGGGGACATGATGTAAAAATTCTTTTATAAGAGCTATTTCTGGGACAAGCCCTTTGAACTTCACCCAATTTAGTTTTGGAATCAGCAGTTACACTTTTTCAAAAATATATAAGCTAATTGCATATATATATATATATATATATATATATATATATATATATATATATAATATATATGCTTAGAAGCGCACACTAAGGGGTTAAACAAAAAATGACATATTGGAGAAGAGCAGTCAAAAGCTATTGAAAGGCCTGGAAACCTTTAGTGTCCAGAAAGTTCAGTTGAGTGAGGTTGCGTGACATTTCAGATAATTCAGATTATGTTCAGATACTTCTCTTTGTATTGTTAATGTGACTTGACATTTGACAGGGGAAAGACTCAACCAAATATTTCACATACTTGCACACCAGATCAGAGTTTTAAATAAAACGTTCTGTGGCAGAATAGATAGATACCATAGATTTATAGTATCTTATATTCATGGAGCTTCCTGTAAATATATTACCAGATGCTAATAATGGCTGTCATTTAAGAGATGTTATTAGAAGACTCCTTCAAAGGCACAGAATCTATTCTAGCAATTTTCTCCGTCTCTACTCGAATCCCTGTCTGTCAGAAGCATAAACACTTGCAATCATGCACTTCCAAGGATGCATGTGCTATCAAAAAGGGAGGTGTTAATTGCTGTGCTAATTACAACATGATTGTTTTGCACTTGTTTTGCACTTGCAGGTGATTAAATTTTTAACGAAGCATATTACTTGGCACTGTTAGCACAGTTAACACATTTTTTTTTTATGCCTTGGGAGAAGTCCCGCACCGCAGACCCTTTGCTGGCTGTAATGTGCTGTTGTATTTGGAACAAGCCTCTGTTTAGTCTGTCAGTAGCACTGCCCCAGCTTCCTGCTTGGGAAAAAGCAGCAGCATATTATAATCATACCCAGCATGAACACACCGGCCAGATGCGAACGCTGAAATCACTAAGGTATTAGCTAAAAATTAGCCAGTGCTGCTGATGCCAGTCTCCCAGACTTCATTTAAAAACTACCACAACTCCAGCCAGTCAGACAGCAGCGTCTGATGACTTGAAAGCAAAGTAGAGAAATGACAGCAAGTTTCATGTGATTTATATCTGCTTTACAGTGTTTGGTCCCAAGTGGACGAGAGCATGGGAACCTTGCATCTGTTACATGGGCAGACTTGTATGTCTGTGCTCCCACTGTGCAGCAAGCTGCATACATTGAGCACATGAGGCGCAGATGCATGCACACACACCATAAAAACACAAGAACACCAATGAATCAAAACTCTGCAGGGACTTGTGATGCCATCTCATTCTCCATTGCTCTACTCTAACCCATCAGAGATGTTGGGTGGTGGCACCTATATTGGCAGAAGCTAATATGCCCTCCAGCTTTTTGTCTCCAGCCGTGACTGCTGGAATAAAATCGAAGCTCAAAATTCAGTGAGATAATATTAGTTACCATGCTGACAGCACTTGGCAGATTAAATCTACTGTAACCACCTACTGATCGTGACTCGTACCTATTAAATATAAAATCTTCCCAAATTAGTCTGCAGAGAAAAACAAAATTAAGACTAATGCGCCATAAAATTTCACATTTCTGTTGTCGGAAATTATATTGATGCAATTTAAAGATGAAGATATTTATTTTCTAGCAATTGAATGTTAAATATGTTATAATTAAAAGTGCAATCTTTATTTTTGCTTTCATTTGCAGATAAGTAGCAAAGCGTTACCCAACAATGTGACAGAATGCAAGCAAATGTGTGCCCGGTCTTATCCTAGCAGGATAGTAGAATTGTGGAAACACTCCTGCAGATATTTGCATTGCAGTTTTTCAATGTGACTTCTTTGCGGCAGCTGTCACCATTTGATTTCTATATGAATTGCTAGGGCGTATTATAAGGTCAGCCACCTTTTATTCTCCCACACACCACAGCATGTGTTCTCGACTGTAACAGTGAAACTATGACTGTGGCCAGGCAGAGGAATCAGAGCATGTACCAAACATTGGAGGATGAAAAGAGGCAAATATCAAACTAGGTTATAGGATTATAGTTCCGTTCTCAGCTTAAATCTATATAAATCATGAGTCTATTCAATACATGTTAACATAAAAACATATATTGGTATTCAGTATATGTAATATATACATATATTACTGATGACTGACATATATGACTGATAGTAATACATTTGTAATTCATTTGTTAATATGTGAAAGTGAATCCAAAGCATATGAGATATTGTTGACCTCTATAACATACAGTACAATAGATTACATTTTTATAAGATGTCTTGCTTGCATACAGAGTTGATTCTGAATTACAAATCTGCAATAGTTTGGCTCTTTATGAGTTTATTATAGATTGCACAATTACACAAAGCACAGCATGGTCAATTTACATATTTCAGGTCTAAAAAGTGCCCTTAGGGTTAAGTACTTATCTGCAGTCCTAAAGATCACAGGCTCATCATAGGAAATCTCCCACTGACTTAAAAGAGTGTTTCTAGGATTGAATGTGCTAATTGTGAAATTTTTGCCTAATGAATGACCTATATTGTTGTATTGTATCTAAGGTTGGGTTTAGGCCTGGTTCACATCTGCGGACTCCCACGAACACATTGGCAAACAGTGTGCAGGGAAAAGCACACAGAACCCATAGACTATAACGTGGTCCGTGTGCTTTGCGCACGGTCTCCACATGAGTCATGCGGACAGGAAAGTAGATCTTGAAGTACTTTCATGTTCCGTGCGGAAAGCACACAGACCTCATTATAGTCTATGAGGTCCATGTGCTTTCACTGCACACCGCTTGTCAATGTGTTCGGATATGCATTCAGCTATAAAGTGCCACCGGGCATTTAAGTGGAATCACGGTGGACAGGTCAAGGACGCAAGTGTGAACACTGCATTAACTGAAGTTTAACTTAAAAAAAGAAGCCTTTGTTGTGTATGCTCCCATATATAGATATCTATTTATCAATCAGATGAATAATAAATGTGCCCATAGACATTAAACTAAGGTCAGCCAGACCTGCAGATTTTAATGGGGCTGATTTTTGCAGAACTTTTCTCTCCACTTTTTTCAAGCAGATTCGGGTACAAAATCCCAGAATGGAGACCGGGCACAAGTGTTAACCTAGCCCAAGGCTAAAGCCCCACGTTGTGGGCTGCAGCCAAAAAGCACTGTGGGACAATCCGTGGCAGATATGCATTGTAGTTTTTCCTACAGCGCTGTTCACAGGAAGCCCACAGAGTTTTCTTCTGCAGGTGTTCCAGTAGGTATAATTGACATACTGTGATTTCTAAAACCACAACAGTTCTGGAAATCACAGCATTACTGCTACATGTATTTTTCTGCAATGTGTAGATGGGAAGAATTAGATTACTCTCTTCATCTAAAGGTAGACACTAGAGATGAGCGAACACTGTTCGGATCAGCCGATCCGAACAGCACGCTCCCATAGAAATGAATGGAAGCACCCGCATGTCGGCCGCTTCCACTCATTTCTATGGGAGCGTGCTGTTCGGAACGGCTGTTCGGAACGGCTGTTCCGAACAGTGTTCGCTCATCTCTAGTAGACACATTTTCACCCATGAAAAAGTATTTCTCAGTCTTCATACAAGGACTGGAATACATGCTATTAAATATATCCAACCCCTCACTAAACCCACTGTGCAACAATAATTGACATGACGCCTTTAATAAAAGCTAACTAAGGCTGGGGCCCCATGTGGTGTAAATGACCTGGGAAAAAAAACCCACGGTATTACATAGTCACTTTGTGGGAAAATATGCACAGTGGACAAGCTGCGATTGCCAAAACTGTTGCCATTATGTAAATCACAGCATTTCAATTATATCTACAGAAATGCTGGTGGTTTCACTATATGTATAATAGAAGCAGAAAGTCCGCAGAAGACGCCTTGGCTGACTTTCTGCGGGATAAAACCTCAATGCATTGCTGTCGTGGTTTTTCCCTCAGTGCTTTTTTGCTGTGGGTTGTTATGTGGGGCCTTAGCCTAAGGGGCCATCTTTACTCAGAGGAGTATCACAGTCAATAATAACTAAGGAAGACTAAAGTTAAGATCCCAGGTTTCAGAAATGCAGAGCTTTTTGTTGCAGATTTTGCGGCTTTTTTTTTTTTTTTTTTTTAGTCAAAGTCAGGATTGGATTTAACCGAAGGGAAACATCTAAGTGCTTTATTCATATGTCCAGTCCTTTTCAAGCCACTACTGAGTTTGGCTCAAAAATAGCAGAAACATCTGCAACAAAAACATTCTGATTTTTTGCAACTTGGGGACTTAAACTATTAGCCAGTGGAATTTGGAAAGCAGATCCCTAAGAATTCAAGGAAAAAAATGTAAAATCATCAGGAATGTAAAAACCAAAATAAATATTAAACTCCCTTGCTACTGCTGGTAGTCAATGTGCAGAGGGACTCCGCTTATAGGTTTTGTTATGGATTCCTGCAATCCATTGAGTCATACTCTCTTTAGCCCTTTGATAGTCCACTTAGGTTAGTTCATATACAAATTTAACAAAATTAATCCAAACTTCAGCAATTGATTAAACTACTGCAGTGTGATATCTTATCACAGAAGATAAAACAATGAAGTCATTGGAAAAGCATTTTTCTATAACTTTTCATTGGTTTTTGATATCTTCTGTGGCAAGATATCACACCGCACATTTTAACCAATTGCAGAAGTTCAGTTATCTGCTACATCTATATATCAGTTGTTTCAATCAACTGTTGGACACCACTGACAATATTTTTGTGCACTTGTTGGATCAGTCCAGTGTCCATAACCAAAGAGAAACACTACATAGGCAGCACGATGGCCTCACTGAGGCAGCATGGAGGCTCAGTGGTTAGCACTGCAGCTTTACAGCACTGGAGTACTGGGTTCAAATCCTGCCAAAGACAACATCTGCAAGTAGTCTGTATGTTCTCCCCGTGTTTGCATGGATTTCCTGCCATACTCCAAAAACATACTGATAAGAACAAAAGAAAAAATTCCAACCATTTTAATTTTTTACATTTTCCAGTAACTGCTGCATTTCCGCCCCTCGGCTTATACTCAAGTCAATAAGTTTTCCCAGTTTTTTGTGGTAAAATTAGGGGCCTCGGCTTATATTCGGGTCGGCTTTTACTTGAGTATATACAGTATACTATAAATTTTTCTTTTTTTCTTAATTTCCATCTATGACTAGTGCACAAAACCATCCTTACTGTCAAACTGGCAATAAAACAAAAAATAATAAAACGTAGAAAATAGTAATTATTATAGAAGTCATATTGTTTCTGAAGCTTATGCAGTTTTTGAAATAATGGCTGATCCAGGTTAAACAAGATCCTACTTTATTTTTTCCTAATCCAAGATAGTGAGAAACGTGTTGTGACAGTCAGAGAGACGAGATGTTTGGATGAAGAATAGCAGCTATGAGTAGATTTAATCAATAGGTATAATAGTCAGTCAAGGACAATACTTGCTGGGCTCTACTACAGGGAGTTTGAAAATTGCAGGGATTTATCCAGCTCCATAAAACTATTGTATTAGACTTCTATGTTGAAAGATAACTTTTAATGAGACTTGGGAGTCAGAGATTGTAAGTCCTCCTGGAACAAGATTTCTTATAAGGGAGACTTTTCCTCTTTATTTTTTCAAGAACACTACAAATAGGGAGATGGGAGGAGAGTTAATCAGGGCTTGAGCTCTAAAACTTCTAAAAAACAAAGTTAAAACTATCATTGAGAGTCTCTGAATGGGTATAATTTAAGGGAATTTAGACAGCAAGCGTAATAATAATAGTAATTTTCAGTTAAAATCATTCTTGTGTCTACATGTGCAGGAAAAGCCAAGCTTCAGTGGCTGTCACTGCACGCACAGCCGAAGTCCTGTGTATACTGCCATGTATACTCTTTACTCAGAGATTAAGCTATGATATTTGGAAGGATAGTGCTGTTTCTTGATAAAATATATACATTCACAATATATACATTCACAAAAACCATCTCCCCCTTCCTGCACAATAACATAGCTGACATAGCATGTCTAGAACATTGCCAGTCTACAGGTTGCCATGGTCCATGTGGCTGTTGTAAAGCATAGCTCCGAATGCTGGTAAGAGTAGGTAAAATGGTTGCCCCATAGCACAGAAAAGAGAATATAACAATCTACCATCACAAATAGATTGCAAAGAAAGAATGTTTATTGTGATCTGATTTTACTTTGTACAACAAATATAAGTGATGCACTTTCCTGTAAGATAACCATAGTTAGCTTAATAGTTAACCCCAGAATTTGAACTTTCGTTTCCAACATGTTTGACTGAACCATCTGAGAATCCGTCACCAACACCAGGTTACCATATTGTTTTCCTTTGGCCAATTTAAGATTATATTCACAATTCTCCACCTCCCATTGGTCTTTAGAGCATACTATTATTTGCTTCATTGAACAATCTTAAACTTTTGTCCAAATGAATATTTGTCTTTATGTTCTTTAACTGTGTGCAGTCTTTTCTTGTAAGATTAGCTGTTTGTACTCCAGATCAAACATGAAATCTGGTAGAGTTAGGGTAAGTTCACATGGGGTCTTTTGTTCCGGAATCTGAGGCAGAGGTACAGTGCATCGGCACTCCACTCCGGATTAGGCCCAAAAGAATAGGCCTAGTCGGGAGGGATTTTCACGAGGCGAATCCACCTGAAAGAATGAGCATCTCACTTCTTTTTCTGGGAGCCAGAACAAACGGCTCCTTGAAAAAAGAACTGACCGGCTCCCATTGATTTCAATGGGAGCTTTTTGGTCAGGATTTTGAGGTGTATACGGCCTCAAAATCCTGACCAAAAAAACCCGTACAAACTTACACTTAAAATCAGCATCTTAGTCCCATTGAAATTAATAGAGGCTGGTTTCAGGCAGAATTTGGAGCTGATTTTAAGGCGAATTGCACCTTAAATTCTCTACCAAATTCCTTCACGTGAACATAACCTTTTAACCACAACTTTCTGAAAAGAGAGCTGATTTGTATACCTTTTTCCAGATGAACATTGAATGCCCTATAGGACCATTTACATGCCTTTTTAGGTCTCCCTAGTTAAGATGACATGGAAATGTCATTTTGCAGCCTTTGTTGTTTTTGATTCTTTATGTGATTCCAACCTCCAGGATATCTACATCCCTATTAGCTAGCCAAATACAGAGAATGCAAGTATGAATCTGGATCTAAACCCTTGCATTTACACTTCTTTCTCTCTACTTTCTGCAGCAACCTATTCCCATAAGATCATTCCTCCTCCTTTCACTCTCACTGTGTGGGCAGGTTGCCGTCTCCATGTAGGTCTTGTTAGTTATTAATGAGATCTGGCATTATTTTTTCAGTGTTGTTAAGTTGTGTATTAATTTATGACATCATAACAATTACATGTGTGATCTAAAACCTGTAACTTTATAGTCCAATATGTCATGAAATCTGTAGTGATGGCATGCTGGTGGTTGTACTTTCTTAAGGCCGGGGCTCTACGCAGCGCTGCACCTCCCTATGCCAGGGCCCCAGGGAGGGCGACATTTTTGCTTACCTAAGCCAGTCCAGGACAAGCTGTCCTGGACTGGCTTAGCACTGAGCGGTAGATTGGGGAGGCCGCCCCGAACGCTCAGGCAGAGAGCAGGTCCTCTCCCTGCCTGTTCTCTGCCTGCGAACGCAGCTAAGCCCCACCCCCTTCACACAGCCACTCCCCCTTCATGCAGCCACGCCCACTTCACTCCACCCCCTTCTCCGGGGGGGGGGGGCTTTCTGTCGCCCGCCTCGGGTGGCGAAAAGAGCAGGTTCACCCCTGGCTCTACGGGATGGAAACGCCATGATTTATGAAACTGGTAAAGTGGATGGGATTCTAGTGAATCCCATGCCTACTTTGTCGGAAAAACCGCCGTGCCGACATGCTGCAATTTCCAAAATCGGCGCGTTTTTGGAAATCGCAGAATGTCAATTATACCTACAGAAACGCTAGAGGTTTCCCCATGGGTATAACTGTAATAGAAAGTCCACGAAGGAAAACTCCGCAAACTTTCTGTTTAAAGCGCTGCTGGAAGAACCGTGATGCGTTGCCGCCGTGGTTTTTCCTGCAGCTCTTTTTTGCTGTGGGATGTCCAGTGGAGCCAAAGGTTGACAAGTCACAGGTGCCAGATTTAGATTTCCACATTAAAATCTTTTGGTTTTATTTACATGACATTTTTCTCAAAAAGAATGCATTAAACACATTCGCTTCTGAGAAATGCATGTATTTTTGAATTTTTTTTTAAAAAAACATGTGTATCTCAAAAAGACTTCTTTTTTTATACAAAAATAAATTATAACATGTTCGTGTGGAAAAGCACCATATTGACCCAACCTCAAGGAAAAGCATGTAATAAAAGTAATGATGGTAAATGCATTGTGGTCCTTATGACCCAAATGACCTAAAGACATACATAAACTTTAACTTGTTCTATCTACATATATAAGCTCCATTTTCTATAAGGTTTATCGTCACAATCCTTGGAAGGTCCCAAAATATTTAAGGTTTGTTTGTTGTGTAATCCTCTTTGGCTGGTTTGCGCTTACTTTGCTATAGTAGATATGGGAATTCTTTGAAAACAAAAATCAAAGCGCAGCAATTGTTTTGCAAATAGCCTACTGAGAAGTATGTGTTCTGTGTGTATGAGGGCTTATATGTTTGTTTTCATTTTTTATTTATTAATAGATGAATTGTATTATTATAACTGTGCGGAGAATCATTAGGTCACATTCACACTGTGCTATTTGTTGTAATGATTGCAGGTATCTGGACCCACCAGATACTTTCTATTCAGAACATGCATATATCTATTTTAACTGCTTTCTAAGCTATATCATATTAGTGTATTCTAATACTCATTATACATATCAGCGTGGGGTCATCCAATGAGTAATTGTGTATAAGGCTTTCCCACCATCCCCTGTTCTCAGATATTGATAAACGAGACTCGGCATTTTAACATGTCCAGTTTATTGAGCCTGTGAGAGATAGGCACCTGCATAAGGCCTGGGCTACATGGAATAACCTTGTGACCCAACTGTCCTTCCAGTTTTCATATCTCTCAACCATCATAAAAGTGGAGTATGATGCAGTATGCCACTAGATTTGCAGTGGGTGAGTCTGCCTTCATTCCAAATATTCTCTGGCACAAATGTTTTGCCATAAAGGACTCTGTGTACATCACAATCACAACCCTCCTGCAATAATAACAAAGTTTACTTAACACAATCTTGGTGCCCAACTAGCAGAATGTCAGGTCCAATTTTATTTAATTGCACCCAATTGGGGCCCATCAGGAGACAAATATCTCCCTCCAGGTGGTGAAATACTATTACTTCTTCAAACCCCAGCATCCCTATCCCTCTGACAGGTAGCCCAAGGGACGTTTTAGAGCCATACAATACCTTGGTGAAAAAGACAAAAATGTGTTCAGATTGGTGCACATAAGAATAATAGCTCAGATCTGCACAGGAAGCATAAAACATTCCCTGCTGAATTAATAGAACTGGGAATAAAGCTATATGACTAATTGTCTATGGCCTCAGGAAGTTACTAGGATCAACATAGTCCTCTGATTCCCCTCTAGAACACGTCATGAATGAGGAAGTCCAACATCTTGCCACCTGGTCTGGATTAGACCCTTTGGGTACTCCAACAAATATACCTGTGCCCAAGGAAACAAACAAAGGAGAAGGCAAAAATTTGTGAAATAAAAGACAAAGGGGGAGTTTATTAAAGACTGACTTTCTGTTTGCCAGTTTTAATGGAGTCTTTGACTGGCACTAACTTTGAATCCCGAGATTATCATGAAGCTGTGGCCTCTTAATAATTCAGAGACACATCTGTGTGCCAGAATGGAAACCTATGCAGTTAGGAACAGGCGTAGATTTCCTATATGTCTTGCCAGTTTTTTGTGATTATTTTCTGTGAAAAGTGAGAATGCGTTTCCGCTACGATTTTTTCTTGCATCACATTTGTATTGCGGCCCACTATGTAGGGCCTTAGCCTTACACAGATTTTCAAGTAACCTGGCAGGAAGGTTGTTTCAAACATCGTAGAGAACTAACCACAGACGTTCTTTGGATGTAGACTTGCTCAAAGCCTTATATGTCTTCTTGTAATCCCAGACAGAATGGATGATGTTGAGTTCAAGGCTCCGTAGGGGGCCATATCTTCAATTAAGGACTCCTCCTTCAGATCATAGTTACTCCAAATATTGATTTCCCTTTCTGTTTTGTTCATTTACTTCATTTTTTATATTGACAAAAAAAATTAAACTATTGAAGTCTCCATGCAGCTAGCAGTGCATCGGCATTCCATCGCGGCATCCCGCTCCTGATTAGGGCGGAATGAATGGGCCTAATCAGGAGTGAGTCTTGTGCCGCGGACTCTACGGCTGTCTCAGCTGCAGAATCCGTGGGAACAAAGGGCATTCCGTTTTTTGCGGGAAAAATTCACGAGCAGGAAAAGAAGCGAGCGGTTCCCATTCACGTGAATGGGAGCGTTTTATGCAGGCGGATTTGGAGGCGGATTCCACGACAAAATCCACCTGCAAAAAACTCCATGTGAACTAGCCCTAACAATTCAATTCTGCCTAAAACTTTTGCATTGGACTGTACATTCTCCTGCAATGAATCTCCTGAATCCCAAAGGGGAACACAGCACCCCCTCCAAAAAAAAAATATAAAAAATACACAGGCAGAAGCCTATGTTATACAATAGGGCTACTTCAAGGGAGGAGCAAGCTGTATCTATTGAACCAAATGATTGAACATATAAGGAATAAGAAGTGGGTCACCTAGAGTCTTTAGTGACCACCTCCTTACTCCAACATTTCAATAAAAAAAAACTTCAGTTAACTGAAATTAAAAACTCACATCTGCTAAGCACAAGTGTTGTACCATTGATGAAACCCTGAATCTCTCACATACAGTAAATAATGAACTGTAAAATCCAGGCACTCAGCCTCACTCTCAACAACCTTCTCATGCTTGACCACTCACCGCACCTTACTATGACCGCTTATATAACCGAGGTAACTGAAGTCTACCCTGCATAGCTACCCTGACCCTGATTAAGATAAAATTACTTTTAGATAAAACCTCAGCAGAAATAGTGGCACCAAAAGCATTCATCTTTTTTGCAAGGCACAGGTCTGACTGGTCCTGTGCGACTACCGCCTGGCTGACTGATTAGCCACTTGCCTTTTGTTGTGTTAACTGGATGACCTGATAGAACTGCTAGAGCTACAGGACTGTCACTGAATAATGGTGACTGCCATCCTGCATCATTTCCACCCAGAGACTATGTGATGATGTCTATGTTAGGAGCCCAAGGATGGAGGAACATAACTAGCAAATCTTGGGCTCCATGGCAAACTTTTGGGATACCCAGAGATTATCAATACTGAGATACCCATCAATATAGATCTTTGGGGGGTCTCACAACTGGGGTGCCCACAGACCAGGTGTTGCAGGACCATGCAGTTCCCAGTAAAGTTTATACGTATTGTAGCAGCTGCTTTAGGTACTGCAATACTGCCCCATAGACTTCTATGAATTTGTACAATCCCCATTCAGGTAAATCAAACACTTGCAGAATTTGGGGCACATGTGCATATCAAAGCAAGCACTACAGTGCCACAATATGGTGTTAGGTTGGGTCATTACTGTGAACACAATGTTGTTATAGGAGACTCCATCTGAAATGCAGCATGCAATGAAACATACCATGATTTGTGTTCTTTAGGTGCCACAGAACTTACATAAAATGTGATCTATGCAAAGACCTGTATTACTGCCATATGTATGGGTCCTAACTAGTCCATCATGAGAAGAAATGACATGCTTACTAAAGATATGCTCAAATGTTGACTATTACTTTTCTGAATGTTGTTGCTGCAGCAGAAGAGGAATAAGAAATATATTGCGGAGAAGAGAAATCGCTGCTTCAAAAAGGAACAAATTTTGTCAGGTCGCCATTTGCTTTTTGCTTTTTATACAGTGCACACAGTACCAAGCAAACACAATATGTCTATGGCAATGATGACAGGTAACCTTTATCTGTGAGACAATTGACAAGGAGAAGAAAACCAAGGGACTACTGTCATTCAGAATGAGTATTTTAGCACTTTGTTGTCATGATACATAGATTCCTGATCTCTCTTGAAAGAGTACTGTCAGTAAAATAGGGTGGAGAATAAAGATGTCAGTTATGTAAACAAGGCATATTGTACATAGTGTAACACTAGTGTCTATGCTAAATCTCCCCAGAGATTTTCAGAGTTCACCTTGTAACACTTCGTAAAACATCTCCTGTGATAAAGCAACAATCAAATTAAAAACACCCCAAAATAAGACAAATAAGTACATACAGATTTATGCAAGATGAAAAATGAGAATAGTGGTGTGATGCTTTTTAGTATGGGCAGCTGGTAAAACTGGAATAATCTATACTTTTTAAAGGAAGTTGGTCAACAAAAAACTTAATCTGAACAAAGTGATAACACATAGTAGTACCATTATACTGAGCACTGTGATGCCTGTAAATAGTCTAAAATGCACAATTTCCATGAAAAAGCCATTTTAGAAGTGTGCAAATGAGGCTGAAGTGCAGTGGGGCATGTCAGAGCCTCTGTATTTCATACCTGAATACATAGGCCTGCGAGGTTCTGACACACCCATTACACTGCCAGCTCATCTGCATATTATTAAAATGAATTTTTCAATGAAATGGTCGAACTATTGGACTAACCAAATGTGTGAAGGAGCTCAGAATAATGCCCTCTACAATGCACTGTGGCTACTTTGATCTCTAGATTCCTGCTGACAGACTCCGTTAAAGGGTTTTTCCGGACAGAATTTTTTTTTTCCTTAGAAAGGAGTGTTTGTACTAGTGATTGGTTAATAAGCACACCCATATACCTTTAGTAGAGTTTGGAGTGATGTCTGGGTGTCTCTGGTTGCTGCTGGCATCCTTTGCATTTGTTTACTAGGTGTTAGCTTCCTGCTGTGCAGCTTCCTGTATGGCTGCTACACTAGCTCCCTCTCACTCAGCCCCCCTCCTCTCTCACTCTGTTCCACCCCCTGTCTCCTTAGCTAAGCTATTCCACCCATTATTAGCCCCTCCCACCCTCCTCCAGTCTCCCCAGCTAAGCTATCCTACCCACCACTAACTCATAACCGTCCCCCCAGCTAAGCATTTCCACCCACTAGTAGCAGAGAGGAAGAGGGGAGGTGTCGTTCCTGGACACAGGAAGGCTTGGTAAGTATTGATAGGGATGGGGGGTAGCAATGGTGATGTTCCTTTTAGGAAGCTGTGAAACAGAATATCACCGGATTATCAGAAAGTGTCCTTGGGGTGGTAACATGACCGCTCCAGGGATATGGATTATAGATTTTTTAAAATTGAATTAAATTAGAAGTTAGGCTGGGGAGGGAGTTTAGATTAGGGGTTAATTCGTAGTTTATCCTGGACAACCCCTTTAAGTATACTGCATGGAGTCAATGGGCAATGTATGCCACAGTATATACAGGACATTTATATGTTTGTATATAGAGATGATTTAGTTCTATGACTAGTAAACTGGATCGTACATATATCCACCTCCCCGATTCCCATTAATTGAAGAACTCCTCTAGTTTTGTAACCTCGGTGCCATTACAATTGACTACTCAAATACTTTTTATTTCATGGGGAAATACTGACTTTGGCTGGATTGTTGAGCTGATGTGTAGCCAAAAGAACAAACACTGGAATTACTGGATTTGAATGTTGGTAATCTTACACAAAGACTTATTTCTCTTTCTTTAGGAGAATTTGTAGAGGGAAGGAGTACATAAGCCTGTGAAAATGGAGACCCCAATTCAAGACCAGTGCAAGCCCCATTGACCTTGGGCAAGTCATTTTATTTCCTTTAGCCTCAGGCACAAAATAGGCATTTGTGATCCTTGTATCATGACTTGTTTTGTTCCAAAGAGCAGAGATTTACACTAGTGCCATTATATAAAACGTAGGAAAATATATTGAATTCCTAACAATAATTTCATTTTATATCACTGCTTTTAAGCTGTTATGTGGCTGGGAAAATCCGTCTACCATTCTCATTTATAATATAAGATTGTTGTAATTGTTGTTGTTTTCAGAAACCACAACCAATGTTTTGTTGAAGCATAAAAACCTTTCCATCAGCAATGCAATTTCTCCTGGAATCTCTTAGCATGACCTTGTCTGAGTGAAATATACAGGACCCTAATTCAGTATTTAGTGTCTGGAAATGCTGATAACAGCACTGATTCCTATCGAAAAATTCTAAGGGAATCACCTTATTTTCAACATTTATACATGATGCAATAACCAAGACCCGTTAAAAATCTAATACATATATAGATTATTTTTGACAAATAACGGCTGATAATAAATAAAGTGCCTTTATATAGGTAATTATAGAGTGATTGAGACGTTCATAAAAGCTTTAGTTTGCTATTGCACAATGTTGGAAACATGAATACAAATAAAAATAATAAAAAACTAAAGATATTAATACATTTAAATTGATAAAATAACACTAATATATTACAGCTTGCAGTGTGATCTTTACGAAATAACAGACCCTGCTTTACCACCATATATTTCTATGACTATTAGTGGGAACTAACAACGGAGTGTAATTTCAAAAGTTTGCAAATTTAATTTGACCTAAATCCCTTTATTTTCCAATGCAGACCTGTGCTTTGTGTGGTCCATATGCTGTTCTTAATCCATTTGTACACTAATGGGAGATGCATCATAATTATTAAGAAACTCTGGTCTCTTAATAATTCTCATGTCTTGAGATGTCCATTGTGCTAGAATTGTAATTTAAGAAGGCCAGGGACTCGCATAGACTTTTGTTATACAGTCCTATGAAAAAGTTTGGGCACCCCTATTAATCTTAATCATTTTTAGTTCTAAATATTTTGGTATTTGCAACAGCCATTTCAGTTTGATATATCTAATAACTGATGGACACAGTAATATTTCAGGATTGAAATGAGGTTTATTGTACTAACAGAAAATGCGCAATATGCATTAAACCAAAATTTGACCGGTGCAAAAGTATGGGCACCTCAACAGAAAAGTGACATTAATATTTAGTAGATCCTCCTTTTGCAAAGATAACAGCCTCTAGTCGCTTCCTGTAGCTTTTAATCAGTTCCTGGATCCTGGATGAAGGTATTTTGGACAAACAATTCAAGTTCAGTTAAGTTAGATGGTCGCCGAGCATGGACAGCCCGCTTCAAATCATCCCACAGATGTTCAATGATATTCAGGTCTGGGGACTGGGATGGCCATTCCAGAACATTGTAATTGTTCCTCTGCATGAATGCCTGAGGATTTGGAGCGGTGTTTTTGATCATTGTCTTGCTGAAATATCCATCCCCGGCGTAACTTCAACTTCGTCACTGATTCTTGAACATTATTCTCAAGAATCTGCTGATACTGAGTGGAATCCATGCGACCCTCAACTTTAACAAGATTCCCGATGCCGGCATTGGCCACACAGCCCCAAAGCATGATGGAACCTCCACCAAATTTTACAGTGGGTAGCATGTGTTTTTCTTGGAATGCTGTTTCTTTTTGGACGCCATGCATAACGCCTTTTTTTATAACCAAACAACTCAATTTTTGTTTCCAAAATGAAGCTGCCTTGTCCAAATGTGCTTTTTCATACCTCAGGCAACTCTATTTGTGGCGTACGTGCAGAAACGGCTTCTTTCTCATCACTCTCCCATACAGCTTCTATTTGTGCAAAGTGCGCTGTATTGTTGACCGATGCACAGTGACACCATCTGCAGCAAGATGATGCTGCAGCTCTTTGGAGGTGGTCTGTGGATTGTCCTTGACTGTTCTCACCATTCTTCTTCTCTGCCTTTCTGATATTTTTCTTGGCCTGCCACTTCTGGGCTTAACAAGAACTGTCCCTGTGGTCTTCCATTTCCTTACTATGTTCCTCACAGTGGAAACTGACAGGTTAAATCTCTGAGACAACGTTTTGTATCCTTCCTCTGAACAACTATGTTGAACAATCTTTGTTTTCAGATCATTTGAGAGCGGGCTGTCCATGTTCGGCGACCATCAAACTTAACTGAACTTGAATTGTTTTGTAGAAAGAAATGGTCCAAAATACCTTCATCCAGGATCCAGGAACTGATTAAAAGCTACAGGAGGCGACTAGAGGCTGTTATCTTTGCAAAAGGAGGATGTACTAAATATTAATGTCACTTTTCTGTTGAGGTGCCCATATTTTTGCACCGGTCAAATTTTGGTTTAATGCATATTGCACATTTTCTGTTAGTACAATAAACCTCATTTCAATCCTGAAATATTACTGTGTCCATCAGTTATTAGATATATCAAACTGAAATGGCTGTTGCAAATACCAAAATATTTAGAACTAAAAATGATTAAGATTAATAGGGGTGCCCAAACTTTTTCATAGGACTGTAACTCAATTGTTTTCTGGTGCAAGTCATAGTAAATCTATTTGGCTCAGTTGTCACTGCCACACATTAGATGGGGTCCTACCTTATGGACCTGCACCTGTCTCCAGGACAGGACTCCCCTAACCACACTACCTGCCTGTTGCTGTGCCTGCTTTGATATGCATGGCTCTCTCCATTTTACTCCTATAGGAATATGGAATACAGCTCAGCAAATTAGTTTGATAATATTTGTAATCCCCATAGATGTCACATGGCCAGAGGGAGTCACATGTGTATCCACCTTTATGCTCATAGCTGGTAGGACAATAGGTAGAATGAGCCTTTGGGATCCCCTTCTAGATAATTGGTCCTTATTTTGGAGAAACAGTATCTCACAAAAGTTACTACACCTTTTACATTTTGGTAATTATTTCATTATATATTTTCATGCGATGACATTTGACACAGTGGCGTAACTAGGAACGGCGGGGCCCCGTGGCGAACTTTTGACATGGCCCCCCCACACAGACACACATTCCTGAGCGCTCTATTATGCCCTAAAGTGGCCCTTGCACACAGTATCATGTCCCATAGTGGCCCCTGCGCACAGTATTATGCCCCATAGTGTCCCCTATACACAGTATTATGCCCCATTGGGGACACCCATGAACAATTATTATATTCTGGGGTCTTTTCAGATCCCAGAGTATAATAATCAGAGACCAAGAGGGGATACAAACATAAAAAATAATGTTACTTATCTCTTTCCGGCTCCGCCACAGTCTTCGGTGGTGTCGGCCTTCTTCATCGACATCCGGGACGTCACATAACCCGAGTTGTCACATGACCGGGATCTGCGTCCCGGGTCATGTGACGTCAGGGAGCATCCAAGAGTAGGCCCGAACCTGCCCGGAGTGTGGAAAGGTAAGTAACATGGTTTTTTTGTTCTCTTACCTTTCCTGGATCTCTGATCATTATACTCGGGGGTCTGAAAAGAAATCACATCGCGTCTACACAGCCACTAGCCGGAATGCAGCGACAAAGCAAGGAGCTGAGCTGTGACAGCTCCTTGCTTTAGTCGCGTATGTATCTGCGTCCGGAGATCTGAGTTGAAATCGGGACATACCTCCCTCCAACCAGGACCGCGGGACATTCACGATTTCAGTTACGTGAATCGGAAATCGGGATGGTTTGGAGGTATGTGTCCATATACGACTCTTCATGTCAATCATGTTACTTTTAATTCAGAAATAGATGCTTATAGGTACAAATACATATATACAAGACACAAAGTAAAGGCAAATGTTAAGCAGGAAGTAAATCAGTTGATAAATTCCATTACACACTGTTTGTCATTGCAATCCATGTGCAGTGTAGACTTCTCTACATGTCTGACATAGCCTAGCATCACATGACAGAGCAGAACACTTAGACCTACTTTATAAGTATATCTAGTATAGGCACGTGTTTGCTAGAACTTCAGTGTCTGAACAGTTGTTTACCATGATGCCTCACTATGCACAATTTACTGTCTATAGGTCACCCAACCTGTCTACTTTAATACACCTGCCTCCATGTTCTTTGTCTCTGCTACTACTACAGTAGGGAATATGCTGTGCACGCTGGGGAAATAAGTGCCAAGAACTACTTTGTATTTTTTATGAACTCTGCAAACCTCACTATGTCCCAGCTTTCTATTTGCTTTACATTTGCACATTCTTAGACTGTAAGCTTGTCCACAATATATATCTTGCAATTTCCTTTACAATATTCCTTGTAGCAGGCACTGTAAGTAATTCTAATAATAAATTGTAATATTGTTGCAAGTGACAGCATTAAAAATGATATGTATGAGAAAGGTATGATATGTATGAGATATGTATGAGAATATGTATGAGACATGTATGAGAAAGGTAAAAGAGTGCAGTACACGTCTAATATCTGTGCACATCCTGTGCTCACTTTTGTAAACCAGGCATCACAACTATATAGAAAATCATCAATATCAATATAAATGCGTGTGACTAAAAAGAAACCAAAATGAAAAATAACTAAAGACTGTATTAGGTTGGGACCCCATCGGTGTAAAAACCAGCAGCGCTTTACAATCACTACATAGTGGATGGGATTCTAGCGAAAAGTGATTTGAAACTTTTGTGTTTTAAATTTTTTTTGTAATTTTAAAACCTTTTTTTTCTTCTTTTACTTTTATGATCAGACCACTAAGGGAACTTTGAAACTTAGCAGGTCTGATCGCTCAAACTATTCAGTGCAATACTACTGTATTGCAGTGAATAGAAAAATGCCTTCGTTTCTATTACAAGCTGCCTCTGACAGCATGCAATAGATTTAATAGACAAAAAACTTGTAATTCAGCAAGCAGAATGATGAAAAAATAATAAAACATAACTTTTAATAGAAAAAATTCATATAAAAAAACATGTAGCACAAGAAACCAAGAAATATATATATATTACTCCATTGACCTGGATCGGGAGGTTTCTCGTTTTTTGTGCACCAGGACTTTGTACATATACTGAATCCACTATTATTTATTTGGGCTGTGGAAGTTTACTTTTTTCTATGTCCTAATAGATTTAATGTAATGACAGGCATGAGAGCATTCAACTGGCTTCCAGCTGTCATGGCAACTGATCATCGCCCTCCGGTGACATTCCAGAAGATGGCGATCAGTGAAAGATGGTGGCACCCATTGCGCCTGCACACTTTAGATGCTGCAGTCGCGGCTGTTAGTGGTGGGTGCTGGCTGTATTATACAGCTGGCATCCTCCCTGTATGGAGAGAGCTCTAAGCTCCTGGCTCTCTACATACATGCCCATGCGACGCAGGATGTACTATTACGTCATGTGTCGCTAAGGAGTTAAAAATTTGACTAGTATCCCCCCTTCCAGTACATGACGATTTGATAACTTTAAAAATGGACAAAAACTATTTTGAAATCAAGAGTCTAGTATAACATGTGATATGGATCTTTCTAGCCCTGCTGAATGGAAAGAAGTCATATAGGGATTTCATTTAATGGCTATTATTTTATTTTTGGGTGATTGCTTAACAACTGATTTTATGTTGGGACATCATATTTATAGAAATGAAAATAATACGCAGTGGAATACAGCTAATGTATGGAAGGCTGTGGATAATATGACAGTGGACGCTGTATTTTTTCTTGATCCTACCTTAGAAGGTGTTGGCAGATTAATGCTGTGTCATACAGGTTTTAAGTAAACATAGATAGCTTGTTGTGTCAGCATAAGAGATGTCATTATCATCGTGTATTATAACAACACCAGAACACGTATTTCTTCTCTGAAACATGCTCTTAAGTGGGTGGTAAGAGTTTTGCTTTCATTTTTTTCTAACATAAGTAACATAAGCATACATACGAACATAAGCATTTTCTTATTTATTCTATGGTACTCCATTCTGGCAATAAACAAACTTGATAACATCAACAACGTCTTCAATTCTCGAGAATTTTCCTTTTTTGGGATCTCAGAAACATGGCTGACACCCTCAGACACTACCTCCCCTGCTTCTGCAGTTCTTGCACACTCCCCGCCCCAACAACAAACCTAATAGAGATGTACGCATCCTCCTGTCTGACACGTGCTTCTTCGCCCCAATCCAACCACTACCTGCTCTCCCATCCATTGAGGTACACTGTTTGTTTAGTCACCCTGCAACCTCCAACTGGCTGTCATATACTAACCACCAGGACCTACCATCACCCCCATTAACGCAAACCACCCCTCCATTTCCAGTCTCCTGACCTTCATCATCTCCTTGATCTCTCTCAATGGGTTTACTCTGCCACTCACACATAGGAGCGCACACTGGACCTCATATTCACATGCCTCTGCTCTTTTTCCAACCTCTCTAACTCTCCAACCATGCTCTCTGACTACAACTTACTAACATTCTCTTCCCTCTACTCTGTAATAGACCCCCCAACTCCAAAACCAACATGTCCCCATAGAAACCTTGACCACCTTGACACCCACACACTCTCTGACTCTGCTGTCACCATTACTTCAGCCCTTGACTCTGTGGTCCTCTTCACAAACACCAGAGCCTGATCAATCAACAAGCAACCTTGGCACATGGACTTGACTAAAAAACTGAGACGTGCCTCATGGGTTGCAGAATGCCTCTGAAGAAAAGCCACTCCATGTAGGACTTCATCATTTAAAGAGAGGCAGTTCTCAACTTCAAGAACGCATTCAACTCTACAAAGCAAGTATACTTCACCACATTCGTATCTTCCCTATCTTGCAACCCCACATAGCTATTCACTACCTTCAACTCCCTTCTCCATCTTCCTGTGTTAAAGGGGTTGGTTCTCATTAAAGGCATACAGACTACTTTTTCACTCCTATTCTGGGACCTGAAGAATAGGCATGACATCAGATGGTCTAGGGGCCCCTTAGATTTACAGTATTATTCAAGTGTTTGCGTCCTAGGTCATGGGTCTTCCAGCAGGATTGTGACTGCAAACATATTTCAAAAAGTGGCCAGCAATGAGTCCCTTTGAACACCTATGGAGAGATCTTAAAATTGCAGTTGGAAGAAGGCACCCTCCAAATATGAGAGACCTGGAGCAGTTTGTAAAAGAAGAGTGGTCCAAACTTCTATTTGAGAGGTGTAAGAAGCTTCTTGATAGTTATAGGAAGCAACTGACTTCAGTTATTTTTTTACAAAGATTGTGCAACCAAATATTTAGTTTAGGATACCAGTAATTTTGTCCAGCTCATTTTTGGGAGTTTTGCAGGAAATTATATAACTTTTTACTTTTTTTCTCTGTTTTTCTTAGTTTCTGTACACACAAAAGTAAATAAACGTGTATAATAATAGTAATATAATAATAATAATAATAATAATAATAATAATAATAATAGCAATTGCAATAATTTTTTTGGAAGAAATACTACAAACCTACAACCATGACTGCCTAGCTGCTTTTCAAAATATGTTTGTATTGCAGCTTGTACATAGTGTGTATAGTGTCCCTTAAATGTGCATGAAGTACCACTGAGTACCAGGAGCAGAGATTTAGTATAGTAGTACGGCAGTAGTAGCAACAGGCAGTATGTTCTGGAAAGGAGAAGGAGACCAGGGGTGCAGAACATGGTACCTAGGGCTTAGTTTACAATTTATGAAGTTATTTAGTTAACTAAGTTAATTAGTATTTCTGTGCTGTAAACAAAGCAAAGAGCAAATAATGAATATTATACTGAAGAAATTAGGACATCTATGTCTTTGCTGGGCCAGGACAGGATGTTGGTAATTGACTCCAGTTGTTGAAGCTCGATGCCAGCATTATATGGGATTCAGGATTTCTCTTTGGATGCCAGTCTGTATGTAGAATAAATACTGCTGCTTAAAGTAATAGTACAGTTGGGGTTTCTGTTGCTCTTGTCTCTTGGCGGACCAGAACAACAGACAAACATACTGCTAAAATAATGAACACAAAAGGAGCCTGACGGACACCATTGACAATACTCGGGCTTGTCAATTGTCCATTCTTTTTAACTGAAACTGATGGATGAAGAAGTAGGACTTGCAGGACTTCTTCATCTGGCAATTTTTGACAGAGTCTAAATCGGAATCTACGAAAGGAGACTCCAAAACAGATGTGAACCCAACCTTAACGGAAAGGTTTCAGGAATACAGATAAATGACATTGTAAACTTTAGACTATTTCTGAATACGTACTTGCGGTGGTCGATTTCTATTTACTACAAGAGTACATTTGGCGAACATATGATAAATTACAATAGCACCAAAACACACTGAAAGCTGAACATCTGAACGTACCACAGGGCCAGGGCATTAAATATATGTAAAAAGATTTCTCAGATCTATTTTAATTGCAAAAAAAAGTTTTGTTTTAAACTGTAGTATTGATATTAATTTCAATATTCAATCTGTACATAAGTATATAGGATAGCTATTCACCCACACCTACTTCTAAAAGCAGAAGCTAGAACCAGTTATACATCATGGTTCTGTAACCATAGACCCATGTTGTGATAAACTGGAAAAACTGGTTTTACACACCCAAAGGGAAAAAAAAAAAATCTTATTCTTCAAAGCTGTCCTGATGTGAACAGAAGATGTATGTTTAGGTGTAAACCTCACATATTATAATGCCTCAACATAGGGCATTAAAAGATATTTGACTAATAGGAGAAAAGAATACAAAAAACACATAAAGGTGACTCACCATGAGGGGGGATTTTTAGTCAGCTTTGCTGGCCTGACCTTGAGGTGCGTTTGTAGGCTGTACTATCCTGGGCAGATTGTCTATTGAAGGCTCCCAGGCTTGTCTTTACCATAGTTATATGACATGCTGCTATAACCCGTGTGCAAAAGAAGTGAATGAAATTTAATCATACATTGCAGTACATTAGTATTGCAATGTACTGTATAGTATGAGCGATCAACCCTCTTAGGGTTCAAGACACCAAGGTGATCTGAAATTAAAACACACAGAAAAAAAAATTTTTGAAAAAGTTTTTCAAAGTATAAAAAAATAAGTAATAAATAATTAAATAATATAATAAAGTCCATACCCCCCTTTCCCTAGATCACAAACAAAAATAAATAAATAAAAGTAAATATAAACACTTTAGGTTTCCCCATGCTCAAAAATGCCTGAACCATTAAAGTATAAAAATATTTATCCCTGTAACGAAGAAAAAAAATCAAAGAAGCCAAATGGAAATATTTTTCAACACTAAGTGTTAGTTCACATCTGCATTTGCTAATACGTTCGGGGAGTCCGCATGGGGACCCACCCCCACCCGAACAGAATATCAAACACATTGACAAGCGGTGTGCAGTGAAAGCACACGGACCCCTAAGACTATAATGGGGTCCGTGTGCTCTCTGCGTGGTGTCCGCACGGAACATGCGGACAGGAAAGTAGATTGTGAATAAAAAGTTATCAAATTATTAGCCTTTCTCCCAAATACTATCAATTAAAACTACATCCATACATGTAACTATGAAAAAGTTACAATTATCACAATATGGCGATACTAATTTTTTTTTCTGTTTTGCATTGTTCAAGATTTACATTTTTAAAAAAATATTTCAAAACATTAAAAATACTATATAAATTTAGTATTTCCATGAGCATGCTGACCGACAGAAAACAGATACCATGCCATTTTTATCATATATATTTAATGTCATAGAAATTACAGCCATAAGAATTTGGTACAAATGAATTTTTTTTCCAATTACACCTCATCTTGAATTTCTTTCCAACTTCCTAGTGCATTGCACATGATATTGAATAGTGCCATTACAAAGTACAATTTGTTTTGGCTCAAAAAATGCAGCAAAATATGCAATAAAAATGCTGCGTTTCCACAACGTGGTCCCTCAAACTTAGGCTAAGGCCCCACATTGTGGAAACACAGCTTTTTTTTAAGAGAGATTATGTGGCACTCCATCCAAAGCCAGGAGCGAATTGAGCAGAAAATAGAAGTTTAAGAACCTCCTATATATTTTCCATTCCTTTTGTAGCCATTCTTGGCTTTGGCTGAAAAAGACCACAGCAAAATCTGCAACAAAAAAAGCTGCATTTCTGCAATGTAGGACCTCAGCCTAAGGCTAAGGCCCACGGGCCGTATTCACAGCACTAAAGCGCTGCAGGAAGAACTGCTGTGTGAACATATTGTTCTTTTCACAGCGCTTTTAAGAGAAAGTTCACAGAGTTTTCCTCTGCAGACTTTCTCTTAAAATTATATCTACGGGAAAGCCGCCGGCGTTTCCACAGATATAATTGACATGCTGCGATTTGCAAAGCCGCAACGGCTTTACAAATCGCAGCGTGTCCGTGCTGCGATCTTTTCCGCAAAGTGGGGATGGGATTTGCATGAATTCCATCCACTTTGTCTGTACTGTAGAACGCCGCGATTTTTCCCATAGCGTCTCTGCTGGGGGCAAATCGTGGCGTTTCCAGTCCGTGGGTTCCCGGCCTTAGGGTGTTTCTTTTTGGGTGGTGACACTGTGCACCCAGATGCGGCTATAGCCAAATCTAGTCCCCAGACTAGAGAGAGGAGTCTGACATCAGGCCATTACACAATTAAGAAAATTATGGAAGAAGCAATTGTTGGAATTATATTATAGTACAAAACTGATAGACTGTCAGAGTCAGGACTCTTCCCCAAGGGGATGTTGCACAGAACTCTCTATAATAGGTACAACTAGAACAGCTTTCATTTCTGTCAAAGTAGGGCAGATTGCAAAGGTTGAAAAGAGTCAATTGCTATGCTCAGTACTTTTTGTTTGTATCTGTTCAATGAAGTGTTACTCTAACACCTTGCTCCATAATGCATAAAAATTGTCAATTATTTATGCATTCGGCAGCTGATACTTTCAGCATTTGGCCTTTTCTTGAGACACATTTTGTAGCTTGTCCAGCAAGCAGATATAACTTAAAGGGGTGTGAGTAAGCAGAAAAGGGGCATGCTTAAGATGCAACGTTGTGTGTTAAAATGTGCCACAAATAGACAACATTTGTAAATTTGCTCCACTGTCTTAATCATTGGTCAAAAGTTTTTACCACTGATTCCTTTTATATACCAAACCCCTGAAATACTGGACTGGCGGGAGCTAGACAACTGTCATATTATCAAACTGCTAAGCTGTTTCTCTACTGACTGAGCTACAAGCTCCACTACCTTCAACATGAGTTTTTCTCTCTCAATAGTATATTTCTTTCCCTGGTTATTGGTATGTAGAGAAAGATATCTATGTTGGTAAATCGTATACTGAAATAAACATTTATATAGATATATTTCTCTATATACATTATACAAAGAAATAAATATATTCTATTGAGTAGTGCTGGGTGAATTGGCTTGCAAACAGCCAGATTTGTCCCGAATATTCCAAATTGTTAGTTTTTTTTACCAAAACCAAACAATTTTTGCAATATGATTTGCAATATGATTTGCATGCAGGGTTCTTCTGTCCGCTTGAGAAGTCGGACATCTTCTCTTGCGGACAGGAAAGGACGGGCATGGAGTGCAAAAGAACGCACCCGATGCCCATTCAAGTGAATGACAGGTGTCACGGACACAGCTAGTGTCCACTCCTAGTGTCCGTGACAGATTTTGAGCGGACACTAGGAGCGGACACTGCATGTCGGACACCGACGGTAGTGTGAATGCTCCCTAAATGGTGTAAATAAAAATGGCACGATTGTTATTTTGTTTTATTTAAGCAGTAGCAAGCTAGGGTCTGATATTTTTCTATGGGGTCTGAATATCTTTGTTCCCTTTTATAAAGATCAAACTCTTTAAAGGATCAATCCGACTCTTATCGCCATCTGCAAATCACCTTGTCAAAGGCTCGCCATAGTACACATCTCGGTATAAGCAACATAGACATCTTTGGTATCACTCTAACCATTACGAATCAAAAAAATAAATTTAATACAAAATTTCATGTAATCACTAAAAGGTATAAAAAAGAACGGCACAATTGTTACATAGGACTACAGGTAACATTACTACATTATCTGTACTCAGAGTTAGATCACTGTGTTATCTGTGATATTGCATAAGACTGCAGGTGACATCTACTACATTATCTGTACTCAGAGATTCATCACTGTGTTATCTGTGATGTAGTAGATGTCACCTGCAGTCCTATGTAATATTATCTGTAATCAGAGATTCATCACTGTGTGCTACCTGTGATGTTACATAGGACTGCAGGTGACATCTACTACATTATCTGTACTCAGAAAGTTATCAGTGATTTCGTTTGATGTTATATAGGACTGCAGGTGACATCAACTAAATTATCTGTCCTCAGAGAGTTATCACTGTGTTATCTGTAGTGTTACATAGGACTGCAGGTAACATCTACTACATTACCTGTACTCAGAGAGTTATTATTGTGTATCTGTGAGGCTACATAAGACTGCAGGTAACATCTACTACATTATCTGTACTCAGATACTGTGTGCTATCTGTGATGTCACATAGGACTGCAGGTGACATTTCATGCATTACCGGTACTCACAGAGTTATTATTGTGTATCTGTGTGGTTACATAAGACTGTTGCTCTGTTTTCTCTTATTTAGATTTCTTTTAATATTTACCTATTTCCTTTGCATATTTGCAGGGTTATCCCCGATGCCCCCTGATATTCCACTGGAGTCTTTCTTAACATAGTGATAATTCACTTTAATAGAGTTTCTTACTGAACATTCACTGCAAGTGGAAGATGCCTTGAACAGAGATGAGGAATGGCCCTTCTGATATCTTCTATAAAATAGGTGCTGTTTAAGTACAAATGTAGATTTTGTAAAGATCTAGTAAAAGATCTAGTTCCATTGCTGATAATTTGCATTCTGGGAAGTGTCATTTTTATATCAGAAACAAAGTAATGCTGCAGTGAAAAAAAATTCTCCCTGCATTATAAAACATGACTCATCTCCACCATACTTTGTGGGGACAACAGTAAGACATCATTCCGGGGGCCTGGCATTCTACCACACAAAACAGCACAGCATGCTGCACTATTTTGTCAAAATTTTTCATTACATGCAATGGGAGCTTCTAAATCAACATCTACTACACAAATTAACTCAAATCTCCAAGGTTTATGTGGGTATAATACAAATGTAATTTATAAGGCTTTAAAGGGGCATTAAGGGGGTATAGATTACATTTATATTAAGGCTTGTTACTGCCCTTGCCAATCACAGGTCATTTGGCAGGGCCTAGAGACCCTAGGTCTCCAGAAAACTGTTAGAACCTCAGTTTCAGTGTATGCTGGCATGTGATAAGAACTCTCATGTGCTCTCAACATCCCCAGAGGGAGAGGTGAATACAAGAGCCCACTTGCATCTAAAGACAGCCCAGAGACAGGGAAGAGTCAGCTGTCTACCTCACAAGACTGTGAGTGTGCCTACAAGAAGGATAGGTGTTGTGCTTCTTTAGAAGCTGTACTCTGGAACCCCTTTAGTATACAGGTATTTGGGTCCCTGAGACTTCATTGTGTGCTGCCCCCAGATTCATACACTGGATATACTTACTTGGAGTAAAGGCACCTCATTACCACCATAGTCTGGGCGTTCCTCATCCAAAGCCTGGTGTAGCCAACAAGCTAGAGACTACTACCCCTATTGGGAAGCTGCACAAGTTCACTTTCCTGAGTCCCATGAATAAAGTTCATCTTGGTTAAACTGTACCACTGTCTCCTGAGTTGTTCCCACGCTTACCATCAATGCCCTTCTGAAACACCACCACACGGCTCAGGGTGAGAAAGGACCGTGCTCCAACTGGAAGTACCATGGGGGAATAACCACTCCTTGTCAGTGTCAGGCCTGGGAGCTGGGCTAGAGCAGTTCGGTTAAGTGTATCAGGCCTAATCTGTGACATCACCACTATGACTACTACTACCATCCTCCGGCTCCCTCCATCTGTATTGCGGTAGACACACTTCCTGAACTTGACCCACTTTGTTTCCATATAGATTTTTTTAAATGTAGATTGTGAGCCCCACACAGAGCTCACAATGTACATTTTTCCCTATCAGTAAGTAATTTTATGGAATATGGTATGGAAATCCATGCAAACACAGGGAGAACATACTAACTCCTTGCAGATGTTTTTTTTTTGCTCTTGGCGGGATTTTAAAACCAGGACTCCAGCGCTGCAAGGCTGCAGTGCTAACCACTGAGCCACCGTGTGGCCCCATCATCAATCCTTATTTTAAAGTGATGGATGACTCTGCGTCCTCCTTATCCATGTGGAGAAAACTGGTCAACCCAAAACTTCTATACAACCAAATAGTGTGTAAAGGGAGAAGCTGTCCCCAGAAATTCCAAAAAGTATGAGGATAATAGTGCAACTAAGCTGTGACTCTATACACTGCTACATCATGTAGATCGGCTTTACAGTCATTGGTGGTCTAGACCAAGTGGGGTCGAGCAGTAGTATCCACAACCTCTAAGACTTTACTTTATATTGTTCTTCTTATGTATATCAAAAGATATTTGCGATTTTCATGCTTCCAATGTATAACTGTCCCTCTATAAATGTCAGTGGTGAACCTAGCCTCTCTGCTGCCTGAGGTGGAGTCTGGGGGGGGGGATTGTTGTCCATCTCTTGATCGTCCGCTTCAGACAGTGAGGGGGGGGGGTGTTTGAGGGTGCTAGCGGTAACATTACAATAAATACAATGCAATGTGATATTTTGTGCAGTAATACTCACAGGAGACGTCTTCCCACATGTCCCGTCTCTACCCTTTGGACCGCCATGACCACTTCTTCAAGCTGAGACTTGACTCTGTAAAGTTTGAAACACAGACATCTTTGACTCCTCACTTCTCCGCGCACCCAATATATGGCACAGTGTCACAACAGACTGTGGGACATAATAGAGGTTGCAGGGGGACTGCTTTGGGGCATAATAGAGGTTACATGGGCCACAGTGGACCCTTCAAGCTCTATTATGCCCCACAATTGCACACCAATGAACTATTATTATACACAGGGGTCTTTTCAGACCCCTTGTATAATAATCGGAGCCCCAGGGGAGATGAAGGAACATAATAAACACTATTACTCACCTCTCCATGACGTCAGGGATGTCACACAAGTTGGCCCGAAGCCTGCCCAGAGCCAGGAGAGGTAAGTAAATAGAGCCTATTACTGGTAGTTTCGCTCCTTCTTTCACTATTGATAAAGAAAAAAAAAAAAGCCGAAACTTGTGGTCATGAAACAGTTAACAGTATTGTCTACTCTCAAAATTCGGTTTGCAAAGTGTATATATATATATATATATATATATATATATATATATATTTGCCATTAAGTAAAACCATAAACAGGAAGTAAATCCTGGATATAACATATTAAAGAAAGGGCTGACAGATATTACAAACCAAATCGCTTCTAGTTCTTTAATCAAATGATTAGGTAAATACACAAGTCCTGGATTTATTTTTAAACATTTTTACAGAGGACCAGATGGGACAGAGACTTTTAAGAGAGAAATGTTGTTTTTTTTTTTTGTATTTTTGTTTTCAAAGGCAGTGTAGGAAGTGCCAGCATCATTGCAATGAGTGAGGGGGAGTAGAGAGATCCTGGAATGCTTTCAAACAGCTAGGACCTTGATCATGTAAAACTCTAAATGTGAACAGCCGGTCCTGAGAGAAATGTCATTTAACTTACAGCCAGTGCAGAGAATGGAAAACAGGTGTCTTGTGGCAGCACCAGCTCTGGTTAGTTAACAATCTGGAAGTAGCGCTCAAAGCGGACTGCCAGTGTAGCTATGTATCTGGATACATGGGAAAAATTCACTTCAGCAAGTGGGTGCTATTGTATAAGATTAATGAAGGAATATGTTATGGAGAAATATTATTACATTAAGTAATAATAATCATCACCTTCACATTGTACTTAATATAACTATTAGAGATGAGCGAACAGTAAAAAGTTCGATGTTCGATATTCGATATTCGTTTCGAGTATCCCTCAATATTTGACTACTCGAATCGAATATCGAACCCTATTATAGTCTATGGGGGGAAAATGCTCGTTTCAGGGGTAGGCAACATTCGATCAAATTACACTTACCAAGTCCACGAGTGAGGGTCGGGCTGGATCCTTCGAGAAGTCTTCTCCATGCAGCGTCCCCGCGGCATCTTCCGGCTCTGAATTCACTCTGCCAGGCATCAGGCCTGGGCAGAGCCGACTGTGCATGCCCGCACTACAAGAAAATTTAGTGCGGGCATGTGCAGTCGGCTCTGCCCAGGCCCGATGCCTGGCAGAGTGAATTCAGAGCCAGAAGATGCTGCGGGGACGCTGCACGGAGAAGACTTCTAAAGGTAGGAGAAGAACCAGCGTTGATTGGCCAACTGTATAGCATTCGGCCAATCAATGCTGGTTCTGCATCGAACTTTTCCATTCGAATAGCGAGTGGTACTCGATCGAATACGAGTATTTCAAATACCATAGTATTCGATCGAATACCTACTCGATAGAGTACTACTCGCTCATCTCTAACATCTAATTAACCCATTCCTGAAATCCATCATAATAGTACAACAGATGTCTGGTATGAGCGGACCCCATAGCTGCTGAAGCTTTGCTGTATTGCAGTGGAGATGCAGCGCTAATGCTAAAGGTATTAAGGCCAAAGCTGACTGAAGTGCCATTTTCGCAGTGGATCATAGGCGCTGCCATTTTTTGAAAATCCTTGGCGCCTAGAATGAGATCTGGGGCCGGTGATCCGTTGCCATGACAGCCTAGAGCCCATAGAAGGATCCCAATCCTGTCTGGCATAAACATCTATTACTTCTACACAGCTTGTAATAGAAGTTCCATGAATTTGCTATGCATTAGCATTGTAATGCATTACCACTAGAGATCTAATAATTACAGCAAATTAAATAAATAAGTAAATAAATAAATATTAAAAATTAAGCATTCAATTCACC
The DNA here is from genome assembly GCF_031893055.1 of Leptodactylus fuscus. Classification (NCBI taxonomy): domain Eukaryota; kingdom Metazoa; phylum Chordata; class Amphibia; order Anura; family Leptodactylidae; genus Leptodactylus; species Leptodactylus fuscus. Next base: position 92,173,618 of record NC_134268.1, on the reverse strand, counting down.
TCCTTTTCTAGAACACATATAAAAGTAAAAAAAAAAAAAGTGAAACACATACACATTAGATATCCCTTGTCCAAAAACACTCAGTCTTCAAACTTATAAAATTCTTTTTTTTCCATACAGTGAACACCATAGAGGAAAAAAAAACAAAAGAGCTGAACTGTTATTTTTTTACTGTTTCACCTCTATAAAAAATTTGACAAAAAGGTGATTGAAGCAGTATATATTCTCCAAAATAGTATAACTAAAATATAAATCTGGCTTAAAGCACTTTGGGAGGAATTGCAATGCGTCGACGCTGTGGTTTTTCCTGCAGCACCACATGGGGCCTTAGCCTAATCCTGCTGCTGACTTTACGTAACAATTTTATATATGCATACTGTACGTAAGCATTAGAGATGAGCGAACAGTAAAATGTCCGAGGTTCGATATTCGTTTCGAGTAGCCCCTCAATATTCGACTACTCGAATCGAACATCAAACCCTATTATAGTCTATGGGGGAAAAATGCTCGTTTCAGGGGTAGGCAACGTTCGATCAAATTATACTTACCAAGTCCACGAGTGAGGGTCGGGCTGGATCCTCCGTGCAGTCTTCTCCGTGCAGCGTCCCCGTGGCGTCTTCCGGCTCTTCCGGCTCTTCATTCACTCTGCCAGGTATCGGGCCTGGGCAGAGCTGACTGCACATGCCCGCACTACAAGCGGACATGTGCAGTCGACTCTGCCCAGGCCCGATGCCTGGCAGAGTGAATGAAGAGCCAGAAGACGCCGCGGGGAAGCTGCACGGAGAAGACTTCTAAAGGTAGGAGAAGAACCAGCGTTGATTGGCTGACTGTATAGCATTCGGCCAATCAATGCTGGTTCTGCATCAAACTTTTCCATTCGAATAGCGAGTGGTACTCGATCGAGTATGAGTATTTTGAATACCGTAGTATTCGATCGAATACCTACTCGATCGAGTACTACTCGCTCATCTCTAATAAGCATATATAAGTATATTTTAGCCAAACTGACACTATTCTATCACATATTAACTAAATACTCAACTGAATCTAAACTATTGTGGTAAATTAGGTAAACGCTAAATATACTCAAAAGACAGTTAACTGAAGACAGTTAAACTCAGTGAAGAACTTACCAGAAGAGAAAAACCTAGTAAGAGAATTGACCAAGTATAAATAAACTTGTTAGGATTTAATAAAACATGAGAAAATGTTTACAAATCTATTCGCTGTTTGACTCTCCAAATCATTCTGATTTACTTCAGATCTCAGATCTAGAGATTTAAGCCTACATATTCCAAAAATCTGCAGATTTGGGATAAGTACCACCACTAAAGGTCACAACAAGGTCAACGTTTGCCAATAGACTTTCATATTCTTCAATACCCAGTAAACTAAAGACCAATTATTGGTATTTTTGCACACACATTTTTAGACACAAAAATTTGGGCCAAGGGTGAGAAAATAGTTTCTAAACAGGTAAGACCACAATTTTTGCACTTCTTTCAAAGTCAGAACTGTATATATATATATATATATATATATATATATATATATTTATATGTGTGTAGTAGGTGTAAGGCTCCCTTGTTTTGAGTGAAAAGTGCTTCTTTATAAACTATAAACTACATCACACGTTAGTCATACTTACAGTCCTATGAAAAAGTTTGGGCACCCCTATTAATCTTAATCATTTTTACTTCTAAATATTTTGGTGTTTGCAGCAGCCATTTCAGTTTCATATATCTAATAACTGATGGACACTAGAGATGAGCGAACAGTGTTCTATCGAACACATGTTCGATCGGATATCAGTGTGTTCGCCATGTTCGAATCGAATCGAACACCGCGTGGTAAAGTGCGCCAAAATTCGATTCCCCTCCCACCTTCCCTGGCGCCTTTTTTGCACCAATAACAGCGCAGGGGAGGTGGGACAGGAACTACGACACCGGGGGCATTGAAAAAAATTGGAAAAAGTCATTGGCTGCCGAAATCAGGTGACCTCCATTTTAGACGAATAGTGGATTTCAAATCCGGGTCATATGAGAATGTGAACTTTGTGACTATGAGACAGGGATAGCTGTACAGGCAGGGATAGCTAGGGAGAACCTTTATTTAGGGGGGAATGTTATTAAAAATAACTTTTTGGGGCTCTATCGGGTGTGTAATTGTGATTTTTGTGAGATAAACTTTTTCCCATAGGGATGCATTGGCCAGCGCTGATTGGCCGAATTCCGTACTCTGGCCAATCAGTGCTGGCCAATGCATTCTATTAGCTTGATGAAGCAGAGTGTGCACAAGGGTTCAAGCGCACCCTCGGCTCTGATGTAGCAGAGCCGAGGCTGCACAAGGGTTCAAGCGCACCCTCGGCTCTGATGTAGGAGAGCCGAGGGTGCACTTGAACCCTCACTCTGCTTCATCAAGCTAATAGAATGCATTGGCCAGCGCTGATTGGCCAATGTATTCTATTAGCCTGATGAAGTAGAGCTGAATGTGTGTGCTAAGCACACACATTCAGCTCTACTTCATCGGGCTAATAGAATGCATTGGCCAGCGCTGATTGGCCAGAGTACGGAACTCGACCAATCAGCGCTGGCTCTGCTGGAGGAGGCGGAGTCTAAGATCGCTCCACACCAGTCTCCATTCAGGTCCGACCTTAGACTCCGCCTCCTCCGGCAGAGCCAGCGCTGATTGGCCGAAGGCTGGCCAATGCATTCCTATGCGAATGCAGAGACTTAGCAGTGCTGAGTCAGTTTTGCTCAACTACACATCTGATGCACACTCGGCACTGCTACATCAGATGTAGCAATCTGATGTAGCAGAGCCGAGGGTGCACTAGAACCCCTGTGCAAACTCAGTTCACGCTAATAGAATGCATTGGCCAGCGCTGATTGGCCAATGCATTCTATTAGCCCGATGAAGTAGAGCTGAATGTGTGTGCTAAGCACACACATTCAGCACTGCTTCATCACGCCAATACAATGCATTAGCCAGTGCTGATTGGCCAGAGTACGGAATTCGGCCAATCAGCGCTGGCTCTGCTGGAGGAGGCGGAGTCTAAGGTCGGACCTGAATGGAGACTGGTGTGGAGCGATCTTAGACTCCGCCTCCTCCAGCAGAGCCAGCGCTGATTGGTCGAGTTCCGTACTCTGGCCAATCAGCACTGGCTAATGCATTGTATTGGCGTGATGAAGCAGTGCTGAATGAACTTCATAGCCAGGTGTATCCAATCATGAGAAAAGGCATTTAAGGTGGCCAATTGCAAGTTGTTCTCCTATTTGAATCTCCTCTGAAGAGTGGCATCATGGGCTACTCAAAACAACTCTCAAATGATCTGAAAACAAAGATTGTTCAACATAGTTGTTCAGGGGTAGGATACAAAAAGTTGTCTCAGAGATTTAACCTGTCAATTTCCACTGTGAGGAACATAGTAAGGAAATGGAAGACCACAGGGACAGTTCTTGTTAAGCCCAGAAGTGGCAGGCCAAGAAAAATATCAGAAAGGCAGAGAAGAAGAATGGTGAGAACAGTCAAGGACAATCCACAGACCACCTCCAAAGAGCTGCAGCATCATCTTGCTGCAGATGGTGTCACTGTGCATTGGTCAACAATACAGCGCACTTTGCACAAGCAGAAGCTGTATGGGAGAGTGATGAGAAAGAAGCCATTTCTGCAAGCATGCCACAAACAGAGTAGCCTGAGGTATGCAAAAGCACATTTGGACAAGCCAGCTTCATTTTGGAAGAAGGTCCTGTGGACTGATGAAACAAAGATTGAGTTGTTTGGTCATACAAAAAGGCGTTATGCATGGTGTTAAAAAAAACAGCATTCCAAGAAAAACACTTGCTACCCACTGTAAAATTTGGTGGAGGTTCCATCATGCTTTGGGGCTGTGTAGCCAATGCCGACACCGGGAATCTTGTTAAAGTTGAGGGTCGCACGGATTCCACTCAGTATCAGCAGATTCTTGAGAATAATGTTCAAGATTCAGTGACGAAGTTGAAGTTACGCCGGGGATGGATCAGCAAGACAATGATCCAAAACACCGCTCCAAATCGACTCAGGCATTCATGCAGAGGAACAATTACAATGTTCTGGAATGGCCATCCCAGTCCCCAGACCTGAATATCATTGAAGATCTGTGGGATGATTTGAGAGCGGGCTGTCCATGCTCGGGAACCATCAAATTTAACTGAACTTGAATTGTTTTGTAAAGAGGAATGGTCCAAAATACCTTCATCCTGGATCCAGGAACTGATTAAAAGCTACAGGAAGCGACTAGAGGCAGTTATCTTTGCAAAAGGAGGATCTACTAAATATTAATGTCACTTTTCTGTTGAGGTGCCCATACTTTTGCACCGGTCAAATTTTGGTTTAATGCATATTGCACATTTTCTGTTAGTACAATAAACCTCATTTCAATCCTGAAATATTACTGTGTCCATCAGTTATTAGATATATCAAACTGAAATGGCTGTTGCAAATACCAAAATATTTAGAACTAAAAATGATTAAGATTAATAGGGGTGCCCAAACTTTTTCATAGGACTGTACTTTCTACTATGGTAGCATTGCATTTTTAAGCCTACGGCAATCTTCAATGTGGTTAGAGATTTGATTTAAGCTGTATACTCATGTATAGATGGTAAAATAGATGGTGTAGAACTACTTGAGAGGAGCCTTTGAAGGTTCCAGGCACCTCTTGGTTATTGAGATGACTAGGCTGAGACAGGATGTTGAGTGGCACAGGTTGGCCTAGAGGAGAAGTCTGGCCAATCAACAAAAAAGTTTACACTATGTTGCCAATATTAATGCTGATGAGAGTATCATCTTGAATTGCAAAGTAGTCTTTGAATATTCTTGAATCTTAAAGGGGTGTTCAAGAAATTTTTTTCCCCCGCAGAGGCTAAAAAATTAAAAAACATGCATACTCACCTCCTTATTCAGCTACTAATCAAGTGCAGAGTCTCCATTTAGTCCTTGGTCTTTGTTGATCTTCTGCCCTCACATGAGCATGTCAGGAAACCAGTGGCTGAGTAGTGATGCTCCATTTGGACTGAGCATCACTGATCAACCATTGATTCATAGCATTGCTTACAGCTGGCTGAAAGTCAGGAGAATGGAGAGGTGAGTATGCAGGTTTTTTTATTTTAAGCCTTTGCAAGGGAAAATGAAAACCCCTTTATAGTGCTGACACAAATGAGATTAATGTGAATTGAGCCTAACAATGATGGTAGCCTGCCATCCTACTGTCTGGCCTATCCTTTTATTCTTTGGGAATATAAATTGCTTTTTGAGCTGTATAAGCACCTTTAGTTTGTGTAGACTTTTATAGCCTAGTCATGACTAAAATTAATTTTTCAACTTAAGTTAATAAAAATGTATTAGGCTGTGGCCCTATGTTGCAGAAACGCAGCTTTTTTTTGTTGTAGATTTTGCTGTTTTTTTTTTGAGCCAAAGCCAAGAGTGGCTACAAAAGGAATTAAAAAAATGCAGCAAATTATGCAACAAAAAAAGCTGTGTTTTCGCAATGTGGGGCCTCAGGCTTAAAGCGGTTATCTAGGATTGGAAAACATGACTGCTTTTTCTCCTCAGTAAGTGACATGACAATGCCATCGCTCAATCTTATTGTCAAGTGAATGGAACTGAGGCCTGATTCCGAACTGCGTTCGGTAATCCGTTCGGGGAGTCTGCATGGGAACCCCCCGAATGGACTACTGAACACACTGGCAAGGGTTGTGCCAGAAAGCACATGGACCCCATAGACTATAATGGGGTCCGTGTGCTTTCCGCGTGGTGTCCGCATGGGTCATGCAGACAGGAATGTAGATCATGAAGTTCCTATTATAGTCTATGGGGTCTGTGTGCTTTCACTGCACACTGCTTGGCAATGCGTTTGGTAGTCCGTTCCCCATGCGGACTCCCCAAATGGATTACCGAACACAGATGTGAACTGGGCCTGAGCTGTTGCATGGTCATTTAAAGGAGAATTCGAACAAGTAGCAGACATGTTTTGTTTAAGGTGGAATATGAATTCTTTTCATTTCCATATATTTAGAACAGCCATGGCTGAGGACCCATTAATGGGATAACCCCTCCCCCCCCTCCATTAAAGGGATGCAAGAAATGTTTGTATTTCTATATTATAGCCATTCAGACCTAATTTTGCAAGTGCTGACTTTTTGAGTTGACATGAAACCACAAGATAACTAATACACGAAGTTGCTTTATTCGTAGGAGGTACAACGACGCTCAAAACCTAGACAAATTTCTATCCCCATTTGTATTATAGAAGGCGAAGCCTAAAGAATGGAGTGGTTCAATAACAATTATACAATTAGTATACTGATGGAGTAAAGTCTAACTGATTTGGGGGTTTAATTTCCAATTAAGCTTCACATCTTGACAGTGTTTTTCTTTCTGCAGAAGTGATTGCTAATCAGAAAATAGAAGAAACATTGATTTCATGACACTTTTCAAATGAAATAACACAAAAGCATTGTTTGCCCTGCTAATGAAGGAAAACATAAGGGTAAGATGCTCAGCTGAATGGTAAAGCAGTGCAAACATTTTACTATAAAGCAGAAATCCTTTATATTTCCGGCTCATGTTTAGTTTCTGTTAACATCTGTGTAATCGTATTTTCCTTGCAACTTCTAAATGAATAACTCAGCACAAATGATTATTATGGATCATTTAAATGACACTCATTTATTTTACTCTCTGCATATTTGAATTTTTTTTTTTTTTTTTGCTGCATGCTTCTTTTTTTTTCTATTTGCCTTCAGAATGTGAGGTCCTTGCTAAGTACAAAAAATGAGAATACTGTCTCTTTATGAATATTAATAAGGAAATCAAGGGGGACAATGGCACTTCAAGTTTCATCTCTCTATCTCCTAGAGGCGCAGGCTCTGCAAGTTGTCACCTTGGTGTATTCAGTGTCTCTTGAAGCACTAGACTCCTCTAGAGAGAATGTCAGTCCCAGCCCTGGGCAGTTTTGACAAACAGAGTATATATTGATACATGATAAAGTATGCTAGAAATCACCCCAGCGCTAAAGGCTACTATAGTTTTAATATCATCATTTGAATTAACAAGCATTCTGTGGAGAAATAATGAGCTTTCATTATTCAGCACATCATCCTTACCCAGGGAACTCAGAAACCATTAGCTCTTGAGAGCTTAATGAAAAGATGATAAAGAATATTTTAGATAAAAGTTTGAACAGGAGCACTTGCTGTCTGAGGTAAAAATTTAATGTAGCTGGTGAATGATGGCTCGATTATCCTCATTTAAGACATCTAAGAGTTAAGAAGACGCATGCCGTTTTTATGGTTTCAACGCGGGATCTAGAAAATAGATGATGTGAAGACGGTTGTCAGAGAAGACAAACAGAGCACGTGCTTCAGTCTTTTCTTGTGTCATTCATAATATATTAAGCTTTCTGTGGACATAAATCATTGTACTGTATCCTACCATAACACACACATCTTTCCATTTTACAGTTAGGTTTTAGATATGCGCTAAAAATGGACCAGATTTATCATAGTGGCTGAATCTGAAGGCTAAATTTGGTGCACATATGGAATTTTGGCATACATTGGTGCATGTTCAGGAAACTCTACCACAAAATGTTTTTCAGTAGTTACATGATAAGAAAGTTGTAGCGGAGGTCCTCTTACCTGTAGCTGTATTTTACGGTCACCTTTGTCATATGACTGGCACTCTGACTCTGTCCACGCTGACACTCTGACTTTCTCTCATTCATTCATATGAAACTTCCTGTCCACACAAAAGGTTCCGTGCATATGTCCGAGTGTGCCCTCCGTGGGTGCATCTCATAGTCTGTTTTGTTCCGATGAAAATAAAACTGGTCCCATCCTTCTCCATTTCATTGGAACAGAACGTGGCAGCACAGTGGCTCAGTGATTAGCCTTGCAGTGCTGGAGTCCTGGGTTTCAATCCTGCCAAAGACAACATCTGCAAGGAGTTTTTATGTTCTCCCCATGTTTGTGTGGGTTTCCTCCAGGTGCTTTCCTTATGTGCTTACGTGAAAGACATATTGATAAGGACTGTAGATTGTGAGCCCTATATGGGACAGTGATTGTCAATGTCTGTAAAGCGCTGCAGAATATGATGGCGCTATACAAGTTAGCAAAATAAATAAATAAAACAGAACAGATCAGAAACCTTCATAGAGGAAAATGCATAATGGATGCCACTCTGAGTGTCAACTGAATACATTCTGGGGCCACACGGTGGCTCAGTGGTTAGCACTGCTGCGCTGGAGCCCTGGGTTTGAATCCCGCCAGGAACAACATCTGCAAGGAGTTTGTATGTTCTCCCCGTGCTTGTGTGGATTTCCTCCCATTCTACAAAGACATACTGATAGGAAAAAAAAGTACATTGTGATCCCTATATAGGGCTCATAATCCACATTAAAAAGTAAAAAAAAAAAAAAAACCTGACTACATTCCGCTGCAAAATCACCCCCAACTTGGATGCACACTCTGTCACGTACATGAGGTCTAAGATAATGTGTCAGCTGTGGAAAATTATAACTAGTTGCATGATGAAACAGAGAATCAGAACAAAATGGATAACTCACAAAGACAGTCATCAGTAAGATGCAGATATCTTTGACTAAAATTTTCATGATGTACCTGTGTTAAGCCACAGCCCTTTTTCCCACAAAACAAAGTGTCTAAGGTTAAGGCCCCACATTGCAGAAATATGGCGGTTTTTGTTAAGATTTGGCTGCGGTTTCTTGAGCCAAAGTGAGGAATGGCTTGAAAAGGAATGGAAAACATAAAGGAAGCTTAGACGTTTCTCTTCTGTTTAATCCACTCTTGACTTTGGATTAAAAAAAAAAGCACAACAAAAACTGCAACAAAAAACACTGTTTCCGCAATGTGGGGCCTTAGCGTAAAACACCATCTATAAGTATACATCTACATTAGCACAACAACTGGCATTATAAAGTTTTATAGAACTGTAAGAATGTACAGCTGCCCCCTTCATAGCAGAGATCATTGTGACAAAATAATGTACCATAAGGGCCCTCCTCCAAAGCCAACCTTGTGAATTTTGCCCAACAATTACTCACCTCCAATAGACCCCATGCCCCAAAAAATTAACCAACCATATTGATGCAGTTACAGTTGAATACGAGGTTAGATTATAATGTGGATAAATGAGCTAGTATTTGCCGTTGAGCTCTTTATACGTTTTGCCTGTATTATTATCTTCCCCTGTATGTAATATGTTTTCTGTATTCTTCCAATTTTTGTATATGTGCTGCTGAAGTGAGCACGCGAACATGTTTTTTTCTATTGTACCTAAAAACTAAACTTTGCTCCCTAGTACATCAAATTCTGTGATTTTTAGCCAAAAAACACGGAGCACTTAAATGATTTATCTTTGGTTTCATAATATTTACCTTTTAACCATCTCAGTAATGTCACGTACTTTTTCACAGCAAATATGTTTAATGTGTATACATATACAGTATACATTTTACATGTGCTTACCATAAGTGGATATTATATTTATATGTCCCTTCAACACAGTATAGCTACATTCAATCATGCTGAACTATGTGCTGTCACCTAGAACACTTCCTTTTTCATCTTCTTTTTTTTTTATTATGACACACCAGAGTAATTATTTAATGCACTGGAGACAGAATAAAAGCAACATTCAATGTCATGTACAGTTTCAGGAACCACACATAGAGATAAGAAATATGTTTCCATTTTGTTATGTCCACTGTAAATATAACTAATCTCAAAAACAGGCAAATGATAAAATTGTTTATGGCATATATGTGCCATTGCGGTATTTAGTCTAGGTGAGGTAAGTGGCTGGAGCAGGGCCGGGACTTGGGAGTTACTGTAAGTTTGCTCCCATATTCCAGTCTAGGTGTGCCTGTACTAAATACCTTAGGTGTGTGCAGCTTGGAAGTGTAGGTTGGAAAAACTATAACTACCAGACAGAGGTGTGTGCTGGAACAACACATCAAGCTGCTAGAGCCTACAGTGACTCTGAGCTAAATGGAGGATAAGCTGGGACTGCACCTCTGCACTGGATGAGGAGCACTAAACCTAGAAGCCCAGTGGACCCCATTATAGTCTATGGCAGCCGATTTGATTGAAAAAATCAAAGATGAGGTCCTCGGAGTGCCGTCTATAATTGTAAGGCTGACGACCACTATACTAAAGTCATATAGCACAAACCATAACAAAAGAGTGCTGTCATACTGCGCTCCCAGACACATGCGTTTACCGCTATTTGCCTGGAAACACCTGCACTTTTCCATTAGGGTGGGTTCACACCTGCGTCCGGTCTCCGCTTTAGCCAATCTGGAGGGTTTACGTCTTTTGCCCTGAAAAACTAGACAGGGGACGGAAACCTGGCGGTCAGTTTTCAAACCCATTCACTTGAATGGGTTTGCAAAGGGACCGCCTGTGTGCGTCTTCTGCCTCTCCACAGTGAAACAGTTTTGTTTTAACTGGACACAAAGTCAGACATGCAGGACTTTGTGTCCAGTTAAAAAAATTCGGTTTCACCGTGGAGTGGCAGAAGACGCTCCTTACTGTAACTCCTTACTAATCAGTCTTCCCCTTACTAAACTCTCCCCTCTACAATCTATTCTGAATGCAGCGTCCAGGCTCATCTATTATTCTAGACCAGGGGTCCTCAAACTTTTCAAACACGGGGCCAGTTCACTGTCCCTCAAAACACTGGAGGGCCGAAATATTTTGCCTCAGGCGGCAAAAAGGCTAGGTTCACCCCTGCTCCTCAGTATGCCCCCACCCCACAGTATTATATGCTCCTCAGTACCCCCCACTGTATTATATACTCCTCAGTACCCCCCCACACTGTATTGAATACTCCTCAGTACCCCCCCACACACTGTATTATATACTCCTCAGTACCCCCCCACACACTGTATTATATACTCCTCAGTACCCCCACTGTATTATATACTCCTCAGTAACCCCACCACTGTATTATATACTCCTCAGTACCCCCCACTATATTATATGCTCATCAGTACCCTCCCCCCACTGTATTATATGCTCCTCAGTACACCCCCCCACCCCACAGTATTATATACTCCTCAGTACCCCCCCTACTGTATTATATACTCCTCAGTAACCCCACCACTGTATTATATACTCCTCAGTACCCCCCCACTATATTATATGCTCATCAGTACCTTCCCCCCACTGTATTATATGCTCATCAGTACCCTCCCCCCACTGTATATGTTCATCAGTACCCCCCCTGTATTATATGCTCATCAGTACCCCCCCTGTATTATATGCTCATCAGTACCCTCCCCCCACTGTATTATATGCTCATCAGTACCCTCCCCCCCTGTATTATATGCTCATCAGTACCCTCCCCCCACTGTATTATATGTTCATCAGTACCCCCCCTGTATTATATGCTCATCAGTACCCCCCCTGTATTATATGCTCATCAGTACCCCCCCACTATATTATATGCTCATCAGTACCTTCCCCCCACTGTATTATATGCTCATTAGTACCCTCCCCCACTGTATTATATGCTCATCAGTACCCTCCCCCCACTATATTATATGCTCATCAGTACCCTCCCCCCACTGTATTATATGCTCCTCAGTACCCTCCCCCCACTATATTATATGCTCATCAGTACCCTCCCCCCACTGTATTATATGCTCATTAGTACCCTCCCCCCACTATATTATATGCTGATGAGCATATAATACAGTGGGGGGAGGGTACTGATGAGCATATAATACAGTGGGGGGAGGGTACTGATGAGCATATAATACAGTGGGGGGAGTACCCTCCCCCCTCATCAGTACTCTCCCCCCCTGTATTTTATGCTCATTAGTACAATCACACCCACACTGTCATACTTACTCATGAAGAGCCGCCGCGGTGCGTCCTCCTCCTTCAGACTGCAGGAGCGATGACGTCATCGCGCCTGCGTCGGGGGCAGAGGTCACTCTCTGTAGTCAGTGTAGGCCGCGGTCGGGCGGCCCCTGTCAGCTTTCAGTTGTATGTGCAAATGCACATACAACTGAAAGCGGCGATCCGCTCACTAATGGGGAATCGGATTCCCTGTTAGTGAGCGATCCAGGCGACAGCGCAGGCCACATGCGGCGGGCCGGATAAATGTCCTCGGCGGGCCGCATGTGGCCCGCGGGCCATTGTTTGAGGACCGCTGGTCTAGACGCTACAGCGATACCTCCGGTCTGTGTCAGTCACTACATTGGCTGCCTATTCATTACAGAATACAATATAAACTTATCACCCTCATTCACAAGGCTCTCCATAATTCTGCACATCCTTACATTTCCTCCATCATCTCTGTCAAACTGTGCTCTCCGCTCACTCAATGACTTAACACTTACATCCTCTATTATCAGATCTTCCCACGATCGTACACAAGACTTCTCCCAAGCTGCACCACTCCTCTGGAATGCTCCATCCTGGACAATTAGATTAACCCCCAATTTCTACAGCTTCAAACGCCAACTAAAGACACATCTTTTCAGACAGGCCTATCACAATTCCTATAGTAAACCCATCCATACCATAATTAGAATCCCTAAAATGAACTCTCCTCTGTTCCGCTCCCACATTACCCCACATGATATGATGCCGTTTCAGGCTAAATTTATATGTCCAGTTACCCTCTGCGTGTTAAAGAACACGACTAGTGATGGCTCAGCTCGGCTTGGCTACAGTTTTAAGTTTCTGTAATGACAGTAACCTCTATTATAAAATTGTCTGACCACAGTATAAGCAATGCCGCTCCTGCTACCTCTTGTGTCACCCCCTCTACCTCATAGATTGTAAGCTCTTGTGAGCAGGACCCTCAGTACCATTGTGTGAAGTGACTATTTCTTTGCAATGTATGTTTTTGTCTGTACTTGAACCCTACAAATTGTACAGCGCTGCGGAATATGTTGACGCTCTATAAATAAAATGTATTATTATTATTATTATTATTATATAAATTAATCTCAGAGAAAAACAAAGTTCATCTCTTGAATTCTATCAGGACATACATATCAGGGTCTTAAGACTAGATAAATACAATATCACCCTCAGATGAACGACACATGACACATAGGTCAAAAGTTAGAAGCAGTATGTGAAAAATGAAGTTCATCTTTACTGCTTACATAGAAATAAAGAAGGTAAGTAGTAGATGCTGATCAAATGTAACTGATTAACTGATCATGGGTAAGTATGACCATCCTCAAAATTCACCCTAAGGTCAAATGTTCAAGTGGCAGTAGATGAAAGTACAGAAAAAGTCTGAACAAGTATAGCTTGCTTAGAAGGGCTTCCAGAAGAAAGCTTCTTTTTTGTACAATGAACTTGACAGCTTAAAGGGGTTTTCCCAAGAACATAACCATATGTAAATTTTTAGACAATTAAAAGTTAAACATTTTTGCACATATAATATAAATTTTGCAGAATTTTAAAGATTTACTCTAATCATCTCGGTAACAGTTTCTTGTTTTGATTCATTGTCAATGGATACAACAATAAATACAGGAACCTTCTATGGTCTGGGAACTGTCATCCAGTCTTCTTTACCTTAAGCAGAAAGTAGAATTGTAAATTCTTCCCACATATTTCCCATTTCTATAGTAGCCAATCTTGTCTTTGTCTCAAAAATCTGCAGCAAAATCTGAAACAAAAAAAGCTGCGTGTCCACAATTTGGGGCCTCGGCCTTATTGTGGGCAGATTATCAGGAAAGAATACTACATGCATGAGAAGATAACCCTGCCAAATATTTCACTTTTTTAATTCTACAAATTTAAATATGGTTATGTTCCTGGGAAATCCAATTTAAGTTTGCAGAGTTGGATTTGAGCAAACCACAAGACTTCTGGAACAAGTTCCCTTAGAAAGATGAGACCAGAGCATAGATGTTTGACTATAATGAACAACGTCATGTTGGCAAAAACCAACCATTTGTCATCATTCTCTTTATGCGCCTTTTCTGGAGTAGAATGATGATATTTAGGTACATGTTTAACACAATTTGTGCAGGGAGGTCTGGGGCAGAAACACTGTGTTCAGGCAATAACTGATTATAACTCACACTAGTTTCTTAGTGTGATTTACAATGGAAATCTATGCCAGTTCCTAACTGGTGTAGATTTCCGTTCTGGCACAAGTTGTTAATAAATCTCTCTTTCCCTATACCAGTCGGGTTGCTTTTAAGCCAGTCTTCATAAATTTGCCACACTAAGTCAATCATGAACTCTTTGTATGCCAAAGTACTCTAGAATATATACAACAGCTAAGGCTTGGTCAAAACCTCAGTCATGCAACAGGACAATAATTCCGAGCACATTAGCTAGGACAATAGTGTCTGGTGTGTGATCTGCAAGATCTCGCAGCTTCTTACGAGATCACACAGCCAAAGCTGCCCTGACACTGTCCTCAATTGGAGTGACACAAATGACGTAGCCCTTCACAGTCAGGGAACACCATTCGGAAAATGAAGGACTTTAGTAGCATAACATAACTCTAGTTCATAACAGTGGGGGCTACAGAAAAAGTTCAAAGAGGCCCAGGGTCTGGGCTTTGGAGCAGCGTCTATAACAAGGTACTAAAAACTGCTCAGCCCTGGGGTGGTGAAATGTCCACTTTCAATAAAATGTAATGTAGATTCATAAATATCTTACTTTATTTTATTTTTTACAATGTAGTGTAGTAGTATGCATATTGTCATTAAAGATAATCTCTCATTTCAAGTATTTTTGTAAATGAATAGTTAAGGTGAATATAAGAAACTACTAAGCTATTATATTTTATCAGAGGAAATGACTTCTGCTACCAGATGAGTATGGCCACAATTTTTCCACCTCTCCCTTTAGCTACATGTGTGTTGCTCTGGGTGAGTATTGGTGAACTACCTATGGACCAATTTGACCATTAACTATCTTATATGCATGGATGGATTTTTGTGGTTGTCTTGTTTCTGAATAAGACATTATTTGCAAGTAGAGTAAATTGAACTACTTCTGTAAAATCATATTGTTATATTATTAAATATAAAATTACATTTAAATTATTGCCTGTATGTAATGGCCTACCATTATTTACACATTTTACACACAGATATATAAAGCTACCTTCCTAAGGGTCTCCTCATGTGATGATTTCACATATCCTTATTTCTTATGACATAAGAAGCTTCAAGATTCATCTGGACTGGTGGAAATCGAAGCACCGAGGACCAAAAAATGGTTTATCATGCCCAACCCATTTACACGGGTGTTCCACTTTCTAATATTGAATGTTTTTCTTTAGGATTGGCTGTCAGTATTAAATCTGTGAATTTCTGACTTTCAGAACCCCTCAGATCATATGTTCAGGGACAGCACCTGCTCACCATATCGACTACAGTGGTGGGTTTAGGTACTGCAGCATTGGCCCATTGAAATCTATTAAAAAGTGGATAACCCCTTTAACCCCTCTCCTCCCACAGTTCTGAATGAACCCTGATTGTTGTTTGAACAAAGTACATTACAATTTATCCCTAGTAGGATACGTTCAGGGATACTGCAGAGATAGTGGTCACTTTAAATGCCTTTAATTTTGCTGGGGCTAGAGCTGTGATCTTGGTCTTGTTTTAAAGCCAAGAACTTTGTGTCTTGAATCTTGTCTGTAGCCCACCTAGATTTTCAGTAATTGATTAACCCCTTCATGCTGCAGGCCTTTTTTGATGTTTGTTTTAGAGCCCCCGCCTTCCAAATGGGAGTGCAAGTCCAACTAAAGTTAACCACACCCCTCTTACTATATACATATAAGAAAATTCAGAGGGGTGTGGTTCCCTTTAGTTGGACTTGCACTCCCATTCAGTTGCACAGGCCTATTTATTTGGAACAGAGAACCCATCTCCCCAAGGCCATTTAAGTTGAGTATTCTCTGGATCTTACTTCCCTTGTGTTCACACTGTAGACCTATTCTGGTCTGGGAGAGGTATGTCATTGCCCTGTGTTTACACTGCAGACCCATAGTCCCATACTTTGGTCCAGGAGAGGTATTAGTGTAGGGTCCTACCTTAATGAGGTTGCCTTGTCGGGGCAGGTGGGCTTCCTACTGTTTGACCAAATATGTACAATGAAGAACCTCAAACTTATTTACCGTATATACTCAAGTATAAGTCAAGTTTTTCAGCACAGTTTTTGTACTGAAAAAGCCCCCCTCGGCTTATACTCAAGTCAGCAAAAAAAAAAAAAAAAAAAAAAGTTATTTTTTTTTCTTTAGGAGGGAGTGTCTATGACCAGCTGCAATATCAATGTTTAGATTCTCCCATATCTCCCATTCCCCCCCCCCCTGGATTATACTCGAGTCAATAAGTTTTCCCAGTTTTTTGTGGTAAAATTAGGGGCCTTGGCTTATATTCGGGTCGGCTTGTACTTGAGTATATACGGTATATATTTAGTTTATAGTATTTTTTATAGTTTTTTCTTTGTTCCTTATAGCCTTTGTGCTGTGTCAGAGTGCTGCTATATTTTTTTTGTTTTAATGTATTTTGCCACGGTAGCTTGCACCTGTTCACCTTGGGAGGTGCTGTCTAAATTTTCTTCTATATCTACAGTGTTGGCCAAAAGTATTGGTACCCCTGCAATTCTGTCAGATAATACTCATTTTCTTCCAGAAAATGATTGCAAGCACAAATTCTTTGGTATTATTATCTTCATTTAATTTGTCTTCAATAGAAAACCACAAAAAGAATTGTCAAAAAGCCAAATTGGATATAATTCCACACCAAACATAAAAAAGGGGTGGACAAAAGTATTGGCACTGTTTGAAAAATCATGTGATGCTTCTCTAATTTGTGTAATTAACAGCACCTGTTACTTACCTGAGGCACCTAACAGGTGGTGGCAATAACTAATTCACACTTGCAGCCAGTTGAAATGGATTAAAGTTGACTCAACCTCTGTCCTGTGTCATTGTGTGTACCACATTGACTATGGAGAAAAGAAAGAAGACCAAAGAACTGTCTGAGGACTTGAGAAGCAAAATTGTGAGGAAGCATGAGCAATCTCAAGGCTACAAGTCCATCTCCAAAGACCTGAATGTTCCTGTGTCTACCGTGCGCAGTGTCATCAAGAAGTTTAGAGCCCATGGCACTGTGGCTAACCTTCTTAGATGTGGACGGAAAAGAAAAATTGATGAGAGATTTCAACACAAGATTGTGCGGATGGTGGATAAAGAACCTCGACTAACATCCAAACAAGTTCAAGCTGCCCTGCAGTCCGAGGGTACAACAGTGTCAACCCGTACTATCCGTCGGCGTCTGAATGAAAAGGGACTGTATGGTAGGATACCCAGGAAGACCCCACTTCTTACCCAGAGACATAAAAAAGCCTGCTGGAGTTTGCCAAAACTTACCTGAGAAAGCCAAAAACATTTTGGAAGAATGTTCTCTGGTCAGATAAGACAAAAGTAGAGCTTTTTTGGGAAAAGGCATCAACATAGAGTTTACAGGGAAAAAAAGAGGCCTTCAAAGAAAAGAACACGGTCCCTACAGTCAAACATGGCGGAGGTTCCCTGATGTTTTGGGGTTGCATTGCTGTCTCTGACACTGGACTGCTTGACCGTGTGCATGGCATTATGAAGTCTGAAGACTACCAACAAATTTTGCAGCATAATGTAGGGCCCAGTGTGAGAAAGCTGGGTCTCCCTCAGAGGTCATGGGTCTTCCAGCAGGACAATGACCCAAAACACACTTCAAAAAGCCCTAGAAAATGGTTTGAGAGAAAGCACTGGAGACTTCTAAAGTGGCCAGCAATGAGTCTAGACCTGAATCCCATAGAACACCTGTGGAGAGATCTCAAAATGGCAGTTTGGAGAAGGCCCCCTTCACATCTCAGGGACCTGGAGCAGTTTGCCAAAGAAGAATGGTCTAAAATTCCAGCAGAGCCTTGTAAGAAACTCATTGATGGTTACTGGAAGCGGTTGTGCGCAGTTATTTTGTCTAAAGGTTGTGCTACCAAGTATTAGGCTCAGGGTGCCAATACTTTTGTCCGGTCCATTTTTGGAGTTTTGTGTAAAATGATCAATGATTTGCCTTTTTTTCATTCTCTTTTGTGTTTTTTCATTGCAAGCAAAATAAATGAAGATATTAATACCAAAGAGTTTGTGCTTGCAATCATTTTCTGGAAGAACACGAGTATTATCTGACAGAATTGCAGGGGTGCCAATACTTTTGTCTGGCCCATTTTTGGAGTTTTGTGTAAAATGATCAATGATTTGACTTTTTTTTCATTCTCTTTTGTGTTTTTTCATTGCAAGCAAAATAAATGAAGATGTTAATACCAAAGAGTTTGTGCTTGCAATCATTTTCTGGAAGAAACTGAGTATTATCTGACAGAATTGCAGGGGAGCCAATACTTTTGGCCAACACTCTATCTATCTATCTATCTATCTATCTATCTATCTATCTATCTATCTATCTATCTATCTTTCTATCTTGCAAAACCTTAGAGAGGACTTTTTGCCTCCTCCATGAACTCTAGCTTTTAGCATTTATTAATTGTCCCTGATGCAAGGATTCCAGGACAGTTGCTTTTTTTTCTCTATCCCCCACCATTCCTGAGCAATCAGTGCCATTACCTTTGATGCCTCATATGCTATTTAGACTGTCAGATGGGGAGTATCAGGCAGAAGCAGGAAAAGGGGAATGATTTAGACCTCCAATCAGAGGTGGACAGTTTCAGATAGTCTAAATAGCATATTGGGCAGCAAAACTGAAAGCACATATTGCTGGTGGAACTAGAGAAAAAAACCCAACTCTGTCGGAATTGATGGAGCAGCGCCTTTTTGATGATACAAGGGCTGAATATGGAAGCAATGGTGTGCCAGGTGCCTATCTAGATAATTTTGTATATAAATATATATATATATATATATATATATATATATATATATATATATATTTTTTTTTTACAATCAAGATTTATTTTTGGATGTTAAGTGTAAAAATTGTTTGGGAACGCCAGACAATGAAAGGGTTAAATTTATACTAATAGTTGATTCACGACTAAACAAATGTAGTTTTAAATTTTAAGATGAACTGAGAGTAAGGACAACCAGAATTATTACATTGTTTAGAGTATCTTGTATTATGCTGATTACAATTTTTCCAATACGTCTTCAGACCACACAATCAAAAAAATACTATATTTTCAGTTCAGAAGTTACCAACAGCTAAGAAATAGTGGTTTTTACGATTCACCAAAGAAATTTTTTAACCGGTGATGTTTTGCAGATTGGGAAATTCATGGGAAGTGTTATGGTGTTTCATGCTGGCAGTAAAAGCCACAGTGTAATAAATGAAGAAAAATAAATAAGTTTACCTTTTATTGGGTGTAAATCTTTTAAAGTACTGTTGCACAGAACGAGCATAAAGGTTGTAGAATAAAGTTGTGTACTACTGAAAATACTAGTCTTGCTGCTTTCATTCTTTAACTACCATTTTTTTCTATGCTCCCCTAGACTTGAATAGACAAATGGCGATGCCAAAAGTTACCTGTGGTCATCCGGAATGATAAGGACTCCCCAAATAGGAAAGGCTTAGAAACAAATTGCAAGGAGTATGTCTCTTCATTTTTACAATGAAAAGGATAATTGTGAAACGCAACCTACAAAAGACTGTCTGCCCAGATTTCCTGTGGTTGCTAATAGCAGATGGATCAAGGTAAACACTTCAGTTTCCGAGGTGTTATCTTTTGGGGATCTTTTCCAGAATTCTATTTTAAATCTCAACAGCTGTTGTTTAACTACATCAGCCCACAACTCACAATTTATCTGTAGCTTACGGCCAAAAAGGTACTTTTATTGCACACAGTTTCTGTCCCCCACCTTGGATTTTACATCTTAAGTGGAAATTGTTTCCTTTTCCATATCACAATATGAAATTCCAAATGACTAATCTTTTTTTTTTTTAAGATGACTAAGGCAAGAAATGGCTTGTAGGTGTGAATATAAAGAAAATAAACCCTGTTCCTTGCAACCTGGAGATATTGTAGAATTTAGGCATTTAGAATTCAAATTTGTGTTTTCCCTTAAGTCGGGGCCCTATGTGGTGTAAACGCTGCAGTTTGGCCAGCAAAAAATACACATTTTACAGTCCCTACAAAGCGGATGGGATTTAGCGAATCCCACCCATACAATGCCGAAAAATACACGCAGTGGAAATGCTGTGATTTCCAAAACTGTTTTGGAAATCGCAATATGTTAATTGTACCTACGGAAATGCTAGCAGTATCCCAATAGGTAAAATTGAAGCAGAAAGTCCATGAAAAGCTCTGTGGGAAAAACTGTGATGCGTTTCTGCCATGGATTTTCCTGCAGCGCTTTTTCGCTGCAGTCTGCTAGGGGTTTGGCCCCAGCCTTAAAGGGATTCTATCATTGGGAATACTAATTTTTAACTAAGCATATATTTGCATAACCTTTAGAAAGGCTATTCCACACATACATTTAATTTCTTAATCACCTCAGCTCAGTTTTTTGGTCAGGGTTTTGAAGCCGCTCAAGTCTTTTTTCCGGGAGTCGTTTCTTCCAGCTCCCAGAAAAAACCCAATCCAAACCCAATCCGCTCCAAAAAATCCAGTGTGAACTTACCCTAAGGGTTCTTTTCATTGGACAAACTTGAGCTTTATTGATATTTTGGGGATTGTATGACTTTTGATCACTTTTCACATGAGATGAAGCAAGAAAAAATAGTATTTTAGGAATTTTTATTTTATTTGAGTATAGTTTTCAGAATGTTGGATACATACTTTCATATTTTAACAGTTCTGGCATTTTCTTGTTTATGTATCTTTGTTTGTAATATGGAAAAATGGGGAATTCAAATGATTAATTCTTTTGGTCTTTTATTTTAATTTTTAAAATTTTAGTCTTCACCTCCCGAAGGGTTTGAAAGTGTAATAATTAGATGAGTTATATCATTGACTTTACAGTGGCTTGGAAAAATATTCATACTCCTTGAATTTTTTTAAACATTTTGTCACCTTGCAACCACAAAATTAAAAGTAGTTTATTGAGATTTTAAGTGATAGACCAACACAAAGTAGCAGATAATTGTGAATTGAAATGAAAATGATACATGGTTTCAAAATTTTAATCAAATTAAAATCTGAAAAGTGTGTTGTACACAAGTATTCAGCTCCCTGTACTCTGATACCCCTCAATTAAATCCAATTGCCTTTAGAAGTAGCATAATTAGTTAATAGACTCCAGTTTTGTGTAATTTAGTCTCAGTATAAATACACCTTTTCTGTGAATGCCTCAATGGTTTGTTAGAGAACACTAGTGAACAAACAGCATTATCAAGGCCAAGGAACTCACCAGACAGGTCAGAGATAAAGTTGTAGAGAATTTTAAAGCAGGGTTAGGTTCTAAAACTATATCCCAAGCTTTAAGCACCCCAAGGAGCCCTGTACAATTCATCATCCAAAAATGGAAAAGTATTTTACAACTGCAAACCTACCAAGACATGGTCATCCACTTGAACTAACAGATCGAGCAAAGAGAGCAGTGGTCAGAGAAGCAGCCAAGAGGCCCATGGTCACTCTGGAGGAGCTGCAGAAATCCACAGCTCAGATGGAAGAATCTGTCCACAGGAAAACTATGTCATAGACTCCGCAAATCTTTATGGAAGAATGGCAAGAAGGAAACCATTTTGTAGTTTGCCATAAGCTATATAGAGGACATTGCAAACATGTGGAATTGCTCTGGTCAGATGAGACCAAAGTTGAACTTTCTGGCCTAAATACAAAGCGCTATGTGTGGCAGAAAAGTAACACTGCTCATCACCCTGAACACACCATTTCCTACTGTGAAACATCAAGGTCCTGATGACTTGTAACTTGTAGGCTGTATATACAATGTTGTGAATTTATGAGGAAATATCTCTCTATAGGGATACTAACATTCACAGAAGGACATAGCCTGATTCCTGGCAGTTCTCTCATTCATGTGATATGTGGATTAGTTGTATATAGCACTCACAAACCCACCATCTTTATGTATATATCAGGTGAAGTGGGAGAATCCTTGTAAAAAATCATACATTCTGGAGATTCTGCTGGGAGAATACTATCCCTTGCCATTTTTTTAATTTATCCTTCTTTTGGTGTGTTTTGGTGGGGATTTAGATTATGTATTTTTACTATTTATAAAAAAGTTAGAGACAGTGTGTAACATCTCTGCCTGTTCGAGTCTCTGCACCGCCCTCTTCTCGTGTGCTGCGGCGCAGGAGGCGTGTGCAGTTTGGTTCATTGGTTAAAGTTTTTGATCGCACTGTGTGAACACAGCTCTAGTTCTGAGATTGTATTTGCACCACACCCGTCTTCTGCCCTTGTTTGTCTCTGCTCCTCTAATGGTTAATCTGGCCTTGCCCTGTGATTGACAGCTGCCTTCCTGACAACTCCATGGGCGGGTTCTTCCTCCCTATTTAACCTTTGCTCTCATTCAAACCAGTGCTTGCTATTGCCGTGTGCATACTTGCTGTCACTATTTCTGTTTGCATCTTTATCCTTGACCTTTGACTTTCCTCACTGACTATTCTTTGGACTCCGATTTGGCACTGCATCGCTCGACTGTTACTGACCCTTGGCTAGCTGACCTCTCTTTGTTGTTGTCCGTCTTGCCTGCGTTTTGTGTTTCACATATTTAGGGAGGGAACGTCTTTGTGGATGCCGCCTATTACGTAGGATAGGGCCTGGCAATAGGAAGGGTCAGTTGGGGGCTTCAGCTTAGTGCTCACTGTCTCTTGTGTCCCGTCCCAGAGTTTAAAAAGTTACTGGGGAATTGCTGTCCTAGCAATTCCCTTACACAGTGACACTTTGAGTGATTTTTTTTTCTCTCTGTGAATAACTTATGTAGGTATAATAAAATGTTTAGAAAAAAGTTATTTGAATAATATGTAATTATAACCTTTCATTAACTTATGGATAAAAATCCTGTAAATTTGGACAGCAATTCACTTTTTGTACCAAAAAAGTGAAATTTTACAATACATTTACTATATAGACATATCAAAATAATATAATATATTTCTTAATTTTATTAAAAATGAATATTTTTTTCAAGTAAATGTCAAAAGACTGTACCATTACAACCTTTATATTTTCTGAAGTCCTCTTGTGAAGTGCAGAAAAACTGAACTGCCAAAATAACCGCAAATGAATAATTTATAAATGACTGATGCATCTGGAATGTTGTTCCAGGCATAAAACAGTGGGGCACCAATAATCAAAAGAAGTTGGATTAATTTAGTTTTTTTTTTTACAGCTGATATTTTTATCTAAATATTACAGCCTGTGCAATTTGGTCAGGAGTTTTTATTTCTTTTTGTTTAGTCATTTTACATTTTTTTTGCAATGGAAATTAATATATTCAGTAATATCACACATACTTTTTGTCTTGTTAAATTATAAAGATAAAACAATATCAACTTTAACCTCTTATTAAAAATCACAGAATAAATATTTACTTACCTACAACATTTTCTAATATTTCTACAGTTATACAAATGTGTTTGTGTGTGCTATTTACTGTACTGGGGAAAATAACTGTGGAATACGGTTATACAGAATTTTTACTTAAGTGAGAAGCTAATTGTACAATGTGCTGGTACACGCCACCTAGCCATTCTTAGTGAGTTTTTTTTATATAGGTTGTCTGCTTTAGCAAGCTAATTTACAAATCCCATGGTCGGTAGAGAATGGGCGAATCTGTTCATACCAAGCCAGGTTTGTCCTGAATATTCCTAACACTTTTTTTTTTTTTTTTTTTTTTGGGGGGGGGGCTTGGAAAAAATATTATTATTACAGTAAATTCTCTTGGTTCTCAGAGTTATAAAGGCCAAGGCTCCTGCTTCTCCCAGGTTCAACTCACCCATCGACTAATAGTAGGGTACCTGTGATGTGTATCACTCTGCTGGCGGGGACTGGAGGGGCAAGCTTTACATCATCATGGAGACCAGGCAGCACGTCCACTTATTAGGGAAGTTCTTATACTGTGCTGGATCACAGGTAGATAGGTATCCAGATTTCTACGGATCTGATATCACAACAACATGGAATCTGTCAAACTCATGAATATCAAGTTCTCAAGATCGAGTTAATGAACAGTGGCCAAAAATATCCTATGGTTATATCACATCTTGGTAAATATTTGTATGATGTCAATCGCTTACAAATAATGAAGAATGGTGAATGTATTGTAAAAACCTCATTGTCAATCATACATGAATCACAAATCAGTAGACATGTCACATTGCTAACCACTATGAGAGCATTAGAAAAAATAAATAAATAAATAAATATATATATATATATATATATATATATATATATACTGTATATACATTCAGCCACAATATCCTGAAAACGATCACTTTACTGTTAATGGAGAGACAAAAAAAAAGGCCCACAAAGAGATCTTATTATATGCGGATAGATTCAATTAAAATTGTATCAAAAGGTGGTCATGCATCTGTAAGCGGGAAAGATAAAACAAGAGGGGACTAGTATTATTTATCTGTGCTGTTTCTAATCTGAAAGATGTGAATGTTTAGAGTCCTTATTTATGAACAATAAAGCCAAGGAGAGAGGGAAATCATCAGAGGGAGAGGATGGATGTAATGGAAGCAAGTCAAAAACCTCTACAATTGACAAATAAATAAATTATTGACACAGAGATGATACGATTAGAGATGAGCGAACAGTAAAATATTCAATATTCGATATTCATTTCGAATAGCCCCTCAATATTCGACTATTCGAACGAATATCAAACCCCATTATAGTCTATGGGGAAAAATGCTTGTTTCAGGGGATCCCACTCTTCGACTCAGGAGAGTCACCAAGTCTACTATGACACCCCAGGAAATGATGCCAACACCCTGGAATGCAACTGGGACAGCAGGGGAAGCATGCCTGGGGGCATCTAACATGCCCAAGTCACTGTATTACGTCGGAATCCCTGTCAGCTTGTGATATGCGCGAGCTGACTTTGTCCCTTAGAAATGCATTGACCAGCTGTAACATCCGGCCGCATGCTGCGGCGCAGGAGATGTGTTCGGTTGTGATTTTTTCCGTTTGGTTCTCCTTGCTCTGTCTGAACACTGCCCTATTCTTTCACCTTGGTGATTGATTTTCCACCACACCCATCTCCTTCACCTTCAGTTTGTTCTGATCCTCTAGAGGTTAATCTGGCCGTGCCCTTGCTTTCTGGTATCTCTTGCTGTTATTTACTTGTATGCTAATCCTTGACCTCTGGCTTTCCTACTGACTATTCTCTTGACTCCGATTTGGCACTGCATCGCTCTCTTGTTACCAAACCCTGGCTACCTGACCTCCCTTTGTTGTTGTACGTCTTGTCTGCGTTTTGTGTTTCACGTATTCAGGGAGGGATTGTCTTCGTGGTTGTCGCCTATTACCTAGGATAGGGTCTGGCAATGGGAAGGGCAAGTGGGGGGCTTCAGTTTAGGGCTCACTGTCAATTGTGCCCCTCTCTCCAGGGTTCACCAGCAGCTTCTGGGGAATTATCATCTGGCTATTCCCTAACACCAGCGTTGATTGGCCGAATGAGGTGGAGAAGGCGGAGTCTAAGATCGGTCCACAGCAGTCTCCATTCTGGTCCGATCTTAGACTCCGCCTCCTCACAGATGTGCCTCTGGCAGAACCAGCGTTGATTGGCCGAATGCTGTACTTTGTATGGCATTCGACCAATCAACGCTGGTCAATGCATTCCTATGGGAAAAAGTCAGCTCGTGCATATCGCAAGCTGACAGGGATCCCGACCAGATAGAGCCCCAAAGAGCTGGGTGAGTAACATTCCCACCTAAATAAAGGTAATCCCTAGCTAACCCTGCCTGTACATCTATCCCTGTCTCACAGTCACATAGTTCACAGTCTTAAATTAACCAAATGTTAAATCCACTTTTCGTATAAAGTGGAGGTCACCTGATTTAGCCAGCCAATTACTTTTTCAGATTTTTTTTTCGATGCCTCCATTGTCGTAGTTCCTGTCCCACCTCCCCTGCACAGTTATTGGTGCAAAAAAAGTGCCAGGGAAGGTGGGAGTACAAAGATGGAGCAGATAACAGATTTGTGATTGCAAACCTGGACACAAAGGGTCTGCGCTTGCCAAATGGATGAGTAGATATACGATTTTTATTGAACACCACACTACGCGTTTCGGGCATAACTCCGCCCTTCTTCAGGTGTAAAAGTTCTTTACCTTCAGGCCAGAGCTGCTTTAATTTCTGAACTCGTCTTCTGTTCTCCCAGTTATCAGGCTAGCTAATTCAAATGTGTTCATTATGGCAGAGACAGGCAGTATTGTGCATATAGTGTTTTTTGAGGACCTTTGATGACATCACAGGCCCTTCTGCCGCCCCATAGGATCACGCTATGTGGTGGGCGGAGCTACACACTAATTTGGGGGTGGAGCTAAATGGCAGGTTGCATGAAACCCGCCCACCAAATGACGCAAGAAACTAGGAAGAAAGAAGATTTTACAGCAGTGAAGACTGGTGAGTATGCAATGTGGGAATACCCCTTTAAGAAAGGCTATTCTTCTCCTACGTTTATATGTCTTCACCGAGTTGCCGTTCGGTAGAAATCCCAGTTTTCATTGGTCTGCAAATGAGCTCTCTCGCAGCACTGGGGGCAGTCCCCAGTGATCAAACAGCACTGGGGGCATCCCCAATGCTGCGAGAGAACTCGCCAGTGCCGCCTCCATCTTCATCTGGAACAGCCTCTCTTTGCGTCTTCTTCTGGCACTGGGTTCAAATAAGAGAAAAATGCTTTGCATGGGAATTTGGAGCTCAAACAAACGAAGACATACACCCAAATGCACTTTTCCCCTCATTTTCATATGAATAAAGCAGCAATTTACATGAAAAAGAAGCTCAAAACTGAATAAGAGAGGGATATTTGAAAACTGTATAACATATTTACCACTGACAGACTCCTTTTCACTTCTGTGCACATGAATGAAGGTTTATTCCCGAAGAATTATGACAGATACTGGCAACTGAAAGTAATATAGTATTTGTTACTAACAAGTGGAGGAGGGTTTATGGAAGAGACAGAATGAGATGTTGTTACTGTATCTGTTTATTTTGTCTTACAGATGAATAAGTGTTACCTGTATAAAAAATACAACACAAACATTTGCAATTTGCCTGTCTCACTTAAATAAGCATTGTTTCCCTACTCAGACATTGCAAATAGTAATCTCAGACCTCCAATGGGCTCCAGGACTCCAAAACCATGCTATGCTATCAGCAGTAACATGGTTAGCTAACTGCTGTGACTAAATGGATATTGTGAATCACTGCAGGCAATGGATGAAAAGTGATGCCCTCCCAGCACACAATGCTTCTGTGCAGAATTGGTCAAAACAACACAACTTCACAGACAGAGCAGCAGAAGGCACTGGCTCCTCTCTTTATTACCTGGAGCAATATGTGCAGAGAGGGGAGATAATGAAGTACTTGACTAATTCAGTGTGATCCAGCTGACTAAGCCAGGGGGCTTTGCAGAGCATGCAAAGCTACAGAACCCAATGCTCTCCATTTCCCCCGGTACCTGCACAGCCAAAACAAAGAGCAGCAGAGATCAAAAACTGTGAAACGTCAATAGAATAAAAAGCACAGGCAGGCACCCTGGAAACGGCGGCTTCTACATGTAACTATGCCATTCTCGTCCCAGAATCTCTGCCAGGTTTAACCAGGTTGCAATTCCAATGACTTTCATTGCACAAAATATTAGTCACGCAACACATAGTGTATTTGTGTGTATTTATTGCACAAAAGAACAAAACTGACATAGTGGATACTAATAATCAGCTTTCCGAACCGTGGCAATGTGCCACTACGTTTATGTCACTCTGCAAGCTACACAGTCACCTGGTCACCTGCAGCAAACAGACGCTAACTATAAATTCTTCCCCACACGCAGCAAACGCCATTGCTCTAAGCAATAGTAAACAATGGGACTGCAAGTTATCATCTCTATCCGTTATATACTATATTCACTGCCAAGTCATGAATCACTACTTTCTTGCAGTGTCTCCCACAATTCAGCATTATACTAGTCATCTCACAGTATGTATCATTCAGAGATGGAATGATGTAAAGTCTTGAGGAATGTTTAACAGGGGATAGTCAAAGGCAATGCCAGCTTATTCCACATGCCAGCCATAGTAATGGTGAAATTACAAGATTGACTTAATTTAATAGTAAGACTTCAGCCAATAGATTTGTAAGCTTGAGGCTTCTTTTGATTCTTACGAGCGATCTAGACAATGTGACATGTCTTTAATGCCATGAATCTGAGAATCCTTTTATATATGTATTTCTATAATGTCATGTATTTTGTTGTATTTTAATGCTGTGTACTGTTTTTGCTCCGTGTGTGTACATGTGTGTTACTACATCTGCATTTATTTAATTAAAAGCCCATACAACAGTTAAAGGTTCAGGTATTTGCTTTTGGGGGCAGTTGTATTAAACATGTTGTTGCGGCTGGGAATTGTATGCTTGACAAAGACCTCTGTTTAGTTTGAGGCATGTTTCTGCCACGGCGATGCCCATGCTGTTATCCCCTATGTTACTACTAGCAACAGTGGAATTTAAGAAGTGACATAAGGTTTCATGGTTTTAATATACAAGACTGCTGGATCTACTTTTTTTGTTGTATTTTATTTTCTTGTAGTCCACTGTAAAAAAAGGTCAGCTTTTCTGAAATGAGATATATTTTGCAATATCTTGCATTGTCCTATCATTATGAATGATGTGCAAATTTGCCTGTGGAATAAACTTTATATAGTCAGTGTCTGACCAGTCCATTATCCTAAACATCCTGTAGGGAGTCAGCTAAGGATTGGTTTACATGGTGGAATTTAGTGCTGATTTTAAGGCAGATTCTGCCACAAAGTAGAAGCTGTCTGCTGAAAAATAAGTGTCCTGCTTGATCTTGCCGTAGATTCCACAGCTGGTTCAGCCACAGACTTCACGTCATGAGACACCCTGCTGAATAGGGTAATTTGTCCGATATTAATCTGCAATGGAAAGCCACAGCGGAAGGTAAATCTCTCCATCAGCTTTTCGCTGCAGGAAGCCGGGGAGATGGAAAATTGAGAGGAATTAGAGGCAATCTATGAAGAATAAGGGGAGACAAAAGAGAAAGAACCTGGCCACCTACTTTAGATTCTAAGCTCAATAGTGGTGGTGGTGGTGGTGGTGGTGGTTGGTGGTGGTGGTGGTGGTGGGTGGGTGTGTGTGGAGGGTGCTGGATGTTACAGCTCATGCTAATCTAAAGGCTAATTCAGGCGGCTGTGCACATATTAGTTATTGGTGCCAGATTTCAGGACCCACCAATCTAATAATTTGGACCTATGATAGACCATCAATATATGGTCTTCAACAACCATTTTAATAATAATTTTGATAAATCATCCTAAATGGTTTCCTTTACCAAGTTACAGTAGGAATTCTGAATGGCCAACCTTGTTAGCATTACTGAGTCTATCTCCTACATGTTACATTACTGTACTTCTAATACATATGTCTATTGAGAGGGCAAGGGTGGGGGAGGTTGTTGCTGGATCTGCTATGCTTAGTAAGTGAGTCAGACAATTACTCACTTATTAGTTAGGAGCAGTGTGTGAGTTTATTTCTCCTCTCCATAGACTTCTTTGGTAGCTGTGATCAATGTGTGTGCCCTAGGAACTTTGTCTCTTTTCTGAATATAGGTTCTGCTAATGATAACAAACAGAGCAAGGCAAGAGTAAAGAAGGTAGAGGAAAAGCAGCCTAAGAATGGAGATAGAAGCAATTTCTTTAAAACGATAACCTACAAAGTTTCTTGTATTCACCTGCACTATTTATTTATTTCATTTTTTTATATATAAAAAAAATTGAAAAAAGTTTTAAAATTATTTTTAAAAATATATAAAATCACCTCTTTTCCACAGATTCCAAATTAGAACAAATAGACAAGTTAAAAATGGGGAATAAATAAATAAATAAATAAATAAATGGTTGTAGTGAGAAAGGGCAAGCTTCCTCTTCCTATACACAGTACAGTAGATTCAATCTCCTAGCCAGTGAGTTTTGTGCAGACGCCATGAGTACAACTGCGCTGTTCTTGCTCCTTATTGGTGTTTTTGTGCAGAATTTATGTGTGTGCTTTGTATGAGTGATGTGTGCTGTGGTTTGTGTGTGCTTATATATAACGGGGGAATTTACTAATACATCTAAGCTGTGCCAATTTTCTAGCATAGATGGTTACAGACATGGTGCAGATATGACGTATTCCCATTTTTTGTACCCCAAAGATGCACCACATTTTTGATTCTAAACCTTGCTCACTATTATTTACTAGAGATGGGCAAATCACATGAGATTTGTTTTGAGGAATATTCATGAGGATTAGATTTGGTTCCATTCAGGCCAAACTAGTTTGGATAGAAATGGAAGTACTTTGTACTCTGGAGACTCACCTTACCTCACTTCGTCTAAGGGGATATCGTCACTCCATAGGGAGAGACCACCATATAGGTGTGTGGAGTCTTATTAAAACTGCACTCCATTGCAAAGGAACATAGGAAGAATATGCAAATCTGACTTCCATGATGTAATTAGGATGTTAGTGCCTCAGGCATTCACACCAATAGAGGGCACTGACTGAGAATGTGCAAGTCTAACTTCCATGATGTAATTAGGAAGACAGAGTCTCAGTCAAACACGCCAAGCTGATGAGATGCAAATACATCGAAACGTCTGACCTTGGCTGAGAAGACTGTATCTGGTATAATCCCAACATCATTGCAAACAAAGGCCTTTTAGAAGGTCGGCATGATGTGAAAGGGAGCGCCCTCTATAGGTGTGTTTGACTGAGACCCCGTCTTCCTAATTACATCATGGAAAATAGACTTGCACATTCTCAGTCAGCGCCCTCTATTGGTGTGCACACTTGAGGCACTGGCATCTTAATTACATCATGGAAGTCAGATTTGCATATTCTTCCCATCTCACTTTGTCTAGGCATCTTTGCAGCATCCAGCAATACCTCAGTGCCTCCGGCTGAAGTTTTAGCATTGTGACTTCAGTGTGTCCCAATATCAAGCCTCAGCAGAACCCTGAAAAAGTCTGAAGAGGGTACAGAAGGGGTGAAATAAGGGAAGTATAATTGTTTGTTATTTTCCCTCACATCCCCTCAACTTCAAACTTATTATACTTTGAGGGACGAACCACAAAAGTTTCATGTTCAGGTGAACCCAAAACTTTTGAAAATTTTGGGTTGAAATCAGTTCTCACATCTCTACTTTTTGCAAGTAGGTGAAGCAAGGCAGAGACCAAGGCAGACCAGGGCAGGAACTCCTCGACCTGAAATTTCCAGTAAAGTAGAAAGCTGACGTGAGTTATACCTGAAATCTATGCCAGTTCCTCATTAGCATAGGTTTCATTTGTAGCACACGGACCTTCCAAAATGCACCTGAATTATTAAGAAGTCAGACCCTCTTAATAATTCAGGTGCATTTTGCACCAGCAGGAAAATTGATTTGGAAAGACATAGGAAATGCCGGTCTTAATAAATTCCACCAATGTATGGTTTTCCATGAATTATTAAGTGACAGCATTGCACAGAACATCAGACCTATAGTCTGAAGTTTATTTTGAATGTAGTTCTTATAAAGTAAGTAAAAGATAATTTTAATAAGATAATTAATTAAATAAATGAGTAAATAAATAATTAAAAAACTTTGTGGTTTATTCTGGCGTTGTGTAAAAAAAGTAAGGGGCGTTCACACTTGCACCCATGTCCCTCGACGGATCTCCATCCTATTTCCCGGGGAAACTGCATAGGGGACAGCTTCCCGGTGGTCAGTTTTAAAAGCCATTCATTTGAATGGGTTTTAAAAGCAAACCGCCGATGTCCGTATGCAGCCTCTCCGCGGAGAGGACATGGGCACAAGTGTGAAGTCCCCTAACCACTAGCGTTATTCTACTTTGTAAAAGAAGTTGAACATGATAGAAACCTGGTAGACTTCTAGCAGTCGATTGTGTTCTATTTAGGTTGTTGATATACTTGTTGGTTTGTTCCCAATATAGCCAACGCTGACCACTATTTGACCAACTATATATGTCAAAAAGTCTCCTATGTATATGCCACCCATTTCCACAGCAATAGATCCAAGTATATAGATATTCATCCAGTATATTCTACTGCAGACTTGATTGAAAACTCATTCACAGCCTTCTCTCGTTATACTTTGCAGGTTTCTGTTCACCTATATAGACTATCCTCAATATGTGAAAGATTCATGTAGGTTACTGGATCTAAATTTTACTGACTGTTTTCTCTAAGTTAAAAGTAGTTTTTTCACACTGACCACAAAATAATAATTTAGTTTGCAGACTACATATATTGTTTGTTTCACCACATATATACAATGTGCTTACTGACCAGGCACATGATATCTCTAGGAGAAAATTCAATTACACTGTCTGCGAGTGACATGATAAACACTCACAATATTGTGTACCTTTATGGTATTTGCACACTCACATTTTTACCAAAATGGAGTTGGTTAAATTGAGACCATTTTCTCTCATTAGAACTATCTGGAATCTGCATCAGAGATGTAAATAAACCTAATTATCTAATCTCTAGGGTGGAGGACTTGGAATGGACAATACTGTCTGTGTGAGTGCAGAAAAGAGATTCATTGACAAAACCAAGTCCTTGTTTCACCCCTTCATAATACGGCTGGGTGTTAGCCACATATTTCAGACCAGGCAGAGCAGTACCAATGTCTGCATGGTTGTCTGAACTAGCCGATTACCTATCTAGGGTTACATTCATTTTTATTATATTTTGATTACATGTATATTTTGCTTCTCTTAGTATAATAAAATCTTAAGACAAATCAATTTAATCAGGATAGATACATTTTTTTGCAGATATCAAAGACGTCTTCAGTGGTGTCATATTGAGACAGAATGATGGGCTACAATGGACCAGGACCAAAAGAACAAATTTTCATTTGAAATTATGAACACACATAGCAAAATGAAGCTAAATGCTACAAGAAATGCAGAGAAAATGCTGCATGTAAACCATGCGTCCCCTGCCTAAAGGGAGAACATGACTGCTTTTCTTCTTCTCAGGAAGTAACATCATGTCTATTATGTTTGGTTCACATCTGCGTTGGTATTCTGTTCAGGAAGTCCGCATGGGGATCCCCAAACCGACTACCAAACGCATTTGCAAGCGGTGTGCAGTGAAAGCACACGGACCCCATAGACTATAATGGGGTCTGTGTGCTTGCCACGCGCTGCCCGCACGAATCATGTGGACAGGAAAGTAGATTGTGAACTACTTTCCTGTCTGCATGTTTCCTGCAGAGTTCTGACAGTAAGCACACGGACCCCATTATACTCTATGGGGATCCGTGTGCTTTCACTGCACACTGCTTGCAAATCCGTTCGGTAGTCCGTTTGGGAAAGTCCCCATGCGGGACTTGAGGTCCCTTCCAACTCTACCATAAGAAAGAAAGAATACCAATGCAGATGTGAACGAGGCCTTAGTCACACTTCAGTTCAGTCCCATTTATTTGAATTGGACTGGACCATTGTCATATGACCAATAGGTATGAAGTCACTTCCTGAGAAGAAATATTGGATAACCCCTTTAAGAAGTTTTATATCATACAGATTTTTTTAATTCTATAATTGTCTATCAATTGAAATACTACTGATTTACCTGCTATACAACAAAACCTAAAATTTCAGTATATTCAGTGTTCTTGTTTACCTGCATTCTGATTTAATGACATATTCAATAATGTTACACATGTATTTTGTGCTAAGTAATTAGCAATGAAATGATTAATCATTGCTGTATGTGACGAAGATACAAAGAAGTAGAGCTGCCAGGGACCAGCAGTACGGGAATGGCAGATAACCAGTAAGATAAGTATACTTTTTTGTAAATATAACATTTGTCTTGTTTTCTAATTTTAGATCTATTAAATCTTATTTAGGTATTTCCTGATTTATTATTTCGCATTATTTCTTCCAGTTCGCATTGTATTTTCTACACAAAAAGAGATCATATGAACTGTGACACAGTGCCCTTTACTAAAATATTCATAATATATATAAACACTATAAATAGTTGATTATAGAACAAATTACACCATTACTAAGAATATGCGTGACATTGCCTTAAGAAGGAGGAACCCATGAGATTACATGATATTGTACATTTCCTTAAGATCCTAATATGCTTCTCGAGAGCTTCTTTTTATGTTCCTAATGTTCCCAAAACTTACAGCTCAGTTACTAAGTTACTGGTGTGACTGTTGCGTGCTAAATAATTCATAGTTAAACGGTCTGTATTTCAAACTCTGTGTAAATGAGAAATAACACAATTTCTGGCCATTATATAACTTGTATTCTGCATGTTTGGTGGTTTTCTTCTCTACTGGCCTTATTTCTAATTTTCTGTTCTCACAGAGCTGGTACGTGGACACTGGTTTCTATAACATAGTGAAATTGACAAGACACAAAAAGTTAGAGGAGGATCTGGATCATCTCTCGTGACCATATAGGACAATATAGAGAAGTACTGACCTGCGGTGATGTGAATAGAGGAGACATAGAAACAGGGGTGAACCATGGCTTTCTGCCGCCTGAGGCGGACGTCAGAAAGCCCCCCCCCCCCCGGAGGAGGGGGCGGAGCCGAGCGGAAAGGGTGGGGCCGATCGGAGGGGGTGGGGCCGAGCGAAGTGAGCGTCTTTAGCAAGCAGAGAGCAGGCAGGGAGAGGACCTGCTCTCTGCCTGAGCGTGAGGGGCGACCGCTGGAGCAGCGCTGCTCCAGCGGCCTCCCCAATCCACTGCTCAGTGACGGTGACAAAACGGTGACGGTCAGCAAAAATGCTGCCCTTCCCGCGGTCGCTTCAGGTCGCCTCATGGGAGGTGCGGCGCTTCATAGAAAGATTACTATTTAGCTGCTTTCAGTCTCTTCTCTGCCTTTGTCTCTCCTCTCTGACTGGGTTCCTACTCATTCATCCTCCCTTTCCTCTACATAGGCAGTAACAGGACATCTGTGTGAACTTCTGTTGGTGTTGTTCTAGCAATATGGAATTGAGCAGATATTGCATTATGAATGTAAGCTAGGAGGATGAAATAAGCCCGATAATGGGAAAGTAGAATTTCTTTTTTGATTTACTCAAAGTTTGTTGAAAAGTTAGTGGCCATTTACGTAATCCCCATTGTATTCCTAATTTTTTTTTTATTAGAGTATTTATTCATTCAAGGATATTGAAAATCCTTACTTACTTATATGTTGTTTCGTATACATGTGTAAACATGTGAGTTGGCTACTGTCACTGTGATCGGGGCTAATCCTGATGTAGCTCCGCCTACAGTTTTATTGCTTTTTTGAATGTAAACTAGTTATATTTGTTGAAATGATGATAACCGTATGAAAGGGTAACTGTGACTACAAAAGACTTTCATTATGACATAGTGTATGTAGATAGTACATGCTCAGTCAACTTCCTCCAAGTAAGTCAGAGAAAGCTGAGCAGAGCTGAGGGGGTACAAGGTTCAACAAAGTGCTTCTGCCTGTAATCTCTGATACACAAGATATGCATATGTTATACTTACTATAGCATCATAGCACTATATACTAGAATTACTTATCATAAAGGGGTTGTCCCATTACAGACACGTATTCCCATCCACAAGATAGGGGATAAGTGCCACTTCATTGTTGACTTAACAGCTGAAAGTCCCTTCTGCAACCTCCTAGAAGCACCAGTGCTCTTGCGTGACCACTACACCATTCACTGCTACTGGACTGCCAGGAATGCAATTTCTGGCACCCTCGGTAATCCCATACAACTGAATAGACACTTTCAGTCTGCTGTTCTCCTGATCACTGGGGAATCCAATGGTTGTACCGAGAGATGAGCGAACACTAAAAGGTTCGAGGTTCGAAATCCGATTCGAACAGCCGCACACTGTTCGACTGTTCGAATTGGTTTCGAACTCCATTACAGTCTATGGGGGGAAATGCTCGTTTCAGGGGTATGCAACATTGTATCAAATTCTACTTACCAAGTCCATGAGTGAGAGTCGGGCTGGATTCTTCTCCCTGCGCAGCACCCCCACGTCCTCTTCCATCCTTGAATTCACTCTGCTAGGCATCGGGCCTAGGCAGAGCCGACTGCGCATGCCCGCGCTACAAGAAAATGGCAGCTTTGACTGTAAGCAGCCATTTTCTTGTAGTGCGGGCATGCGCAGTCGGCTCTGCCCAGGCCCGATGCCTGGCAGAGTGAATTCGGAGCCGGAAGAGGACACGGGGATGCTGTGCAGGGAAAAGACTTCTAAAGGTAAGAGAAGAGCTAGCGTTGATTGGCTATGTATAGCATTCTGCCAATCAACGCTGGTTCTGCATCGAATCTTAACTTTGAACAGCTAGTAGTATTCGATCGAGTACGAGTATTTCGAATACCATAGTATTCGATCGAATACCTACTCGATCGAATACTACTCGCTCATCTCTAGTTGTACCCCCATTGATGAGACACTGACCCCTATCCCATGGATAGGGAATAAGTGTCTGTAATGGAACAACCCCTTTAAAGTTTTTTATGAACCCTGGAGCACCTCTGCACCTTATTATTTTTCTAGAGAACAAAAGGATCCTTCTTTCCTCTGACGTCTGTCATCAGGTAAGAGTTAGCAGGCCGCCATGGACATTAGAAGGTCATCTGGTCCCTCTACAATAGGTGGTTTCAGCCCACATTGTACTAAGGTGTGTGGTTAGCTTTACTATAACAGCATAAACATTATGGCCCAGATTTACTAATTGTAAGTCTGAAAATATGACATATTTATTACAGGACTGATGATGGATGATGAACCTGGCGCATCCGTAAACTGTCTAGTCTAAGTTTATACCACCCTTTTGTTGGTTTAGTTTGAGCCAGAATTTTAAGATTTCATTTTGGTACATGGTGTCCACTCCCATATGTTTAGCAAGTCAAACATATTCAACATGGGCCTATGTGTCTGTACACATAATGAGTACCAGTATTCAGTAATAATAAGTTTTTTGGATTTCAATTATCTTAATTATAATGCATTATAAATACAAGTTCTAACTAGTCAGAATTAATGGGATAAACTGACAAAAGATAAAGCTATAAAGGCTTTATAGACACTTATCTGTTTACTTAGATGTCCTCCTCACATAGTGGTTTCTACCCAAAGGCCAAAAATTGTCGTATGTCCTATGGGACATTGGGAATTGTCCTATGGATTTGGTGGTGTCATTGAATATGTCTAATGTGGAGTTAATGCAGCAGATCCGCTTGGGACACAGCTAAATGAAAATAACCTTTGGACATTGCCATGGAGCCTATGATAAATATCCTAAATGAAATCATGTGTAGTATCCTGACAAGGAGCACAAGATCGAGTAAATTGTTTTAGTTTATTTATGAGACATTGCTGCACATTTCCTTTCTATGTTCAGACGTCTACGGAAGAGTCAGCATAAAATCTTTAGCTGGCTCTGTGCTGACTCAAGATCCAAAGTGTATAAAGATTAAGCTTTAAAAAAGGAAAGCAAAACAAAAATAATAATAAAACTCCCTAAACGGAAGAGCTACACCTAGTGAAATAATGCCCCGCCGAGCAGAATAAATATTTGCTGCAGTACAAACATCGGGGCTTTTAATTTTATAATGTTGGGTATAAAAGACCAAAGCTTTTTAGTGTTAAATTTTGCATTTTACTATCTTTTGAACTGGCATCATTAAAATGAGTAAAAGAAGCGTACCAGTTTGGCTAGCCTGGGGACTTGGTATAGTTACTTCTCACACATCAATCAGATAAAGCATGTATATGTTGCCTGGGCTTTTTTTCTAATGTTACACTCATGTTTAAATAACTCACAGGTCAGTTGTTTTCTATTTTCAGTGTGCAGCAAGGCAAGCGAAAGCTGCCTGTAAAACGAATGACTAATTTCCATTGCTTTCTGCCATTCACCCTGAAGGTGGTCACAATCTGGGCCTCCCACTGCACATGGAAAACAAATTGAGAATGGAAGAGGAAATGCATAATTCCTGCCTGTAAGGGAACAGTTTAGACTGTTGCAACAGCAGGTTTTTTGCTGTGCTCATAATCTAGTGAACACGATGTTCAGCCTAGCACACCTTTTCATTAGGGAAAGTCAGGGAACAAGACCAGAAAAAAAAGGCCTTGGGTCAGGCAGCCACTGGAACTATCAGCAGCTACGAAACCTTCTGGGACTTAGAGGAGGTGACAGCAGGTGAAAAAAGCATTTAGCAAACCAGGTCAGACTGCTGAGGCTTTAGTAGCAAGTTTGCTATTGCAACGGCTGCCTGGCAAGTTTTATCTACTGATCAACGTAACGTGCCAAAGGGCTGGTGGGACACCCCTTCAGTAGCTTCCAGTTGTATCTAACAACAGTATAACAGAAGGCAAAGCGAAACATTAGCAGGGTCGATTCCTCGGTGTAGACACAGCAGTAGTTCTAGACCTTTTTTCGCTCTTCTTCAACCTCTGTCTTGCAGCTTTGGCTGTCTGCCTGCTCTAATTACCTCAATCCCCAGATACAATCACTCCAAAATACCTATTGTGAACAGAGTGCTGCAGCAAGTGACCAAAGTTCAAAGCAATTAAGAAGAGGGTTAGCTTAAATTAACAGCCACTATTACCAGCTGGTCGGTATGTTTCATGCCATAGCTAATAACACGGCTTTTAATGAAATTACTCAGTAAGATACTCAGCTAACATACTGAAATATGTATAGTGTACATTCATGGTTTCTTTGAATAATAATCCATGAGATTTATAATACAGATCAACACATTAAAAAAAGTTCATGATAGAACCCGTAAAGATTGATGCAAGTGGTGTGTATAGGATCTTTTGACAGATCAGAGTATTTAGAAATAAAAATGAATTAGATTAGATTGAATTATATTATAGAAATCCATATTGTTTATATGTATTGTACAGTATATTATATATATATAATATGTATTGTATTTTAATATTTTATAGCATATATTATCATTATTGTATGCACATTAAAATGTACCAACTCTAATACATGATAGCCAACATTACAGCTAGTACATGGCATAGACAAATAGTGATACGTTCACTTTGTAGTCCCTGGTTATCAGGGTGGTAGTCGAAAGGACAAGAAAATTAAAACAAAGACTCCGAGCGAGCGAATAGTGTAGCACCTTAGGTGAAAAGGGCACAAGTAACCAAATGCACAATGGACCAGTTAGCCCCTCACCTTCGGCTGTTGTGAGTAGTCACAACAACTTTACATACGTGTAGAAGGAGAGCCAGAGGTGGGGGTGGCAGCAGGTCTACGTAGCGTCACCAAAACTGCTATGACGGCCTCCTGCGCTGAGACTCGGAGGTGTAAACCAATGCAGGATAGGGTCACTTGGTTTGTATTCAGAGCGTCCCTCTCCTGTGCTAGTTTAGAAAAAAAAGAAAAGAAATTAAGTTGCCGTGGCTGCCACCCCCTTCAAAGTGGCGCCTGAGGCGGCCACCTCACCTCCCCTCATTAGAGATGCGTCCCTGCGGAGAAATCAGCAGGCAGGATGGAGACTAGGAGGAGCTGAGCTGATTTATGTATAGATATGTGTGTGTGGGGGGATTTGGTATAAGATATTTTTGTTCATTTATATTTCGATTTTTTTCTATGTTATAAAGTCAATAAGGTGGTCCTATCATTGGCTCACTGCCTCCTCTCTGTGACTGTGGTTACAAGTTGCCTTTGAATTTATATTTTGTTGCCTTGACATCTGAGGCCTGGTTCACATCTGTGTTTGGTAATTCATTCGGGGAGTCTGGATAGAGACCCCCCTCCGAACGGAATAATGAACGCATTGTCAAGCGGTGTGCAGTAAAGCACACAGACCCCATAGACTATAATGGGGCCTGTGTGCTTTCCACACGGTGTCCGCATGGTACATGCGGACAGAAAAGTACTTCATGATCTATTTTCCTGTCTATATGACTTGTGCAGACACCGCGCAGAAAGCAGACAGCAGACAGCAGACAGACCTCATTATAATCTATGGGGTCCATGTGCTTTCACTGCTCAACGCTTGTCAGTGCATTCAGTAGTCTGTTTGGGGGGTCCCCATGTGGACTCCCTGAACGGATTACCGAACACAGATGTGAACCAGGCCTAAGGAGTTACATAATCAGCTGTATGTTAATAATGGTATGGGCACAATGTAAGAAGACGTCATGGTGGCCAACGACAACAAACCACAATGTACATGTACAGGAGATCCCTGTGGAATGAAACACTAACCCTACTCTACCCTGCTTACCCTAAACAGGGCTAGAGACTGTGTAATATTTCAAAGGGTCCACCAGAGATGGCTTATGCCCTAAGTGATGGTAAGTGATGGCTTTTGCCCTTCCTTCTGTGTCACTGTGGGATTATTGTAGATCTGCCAAAACTTGAATAACTTAAGAGAAGGGATTACTATCTGTAATCTAACTTATTTTTCAATAGCCAAAGAAGGGATCTCTTAAAAGGATCAAATCAGAGTCATTTTGCACATAGTTTGTGTGAATTGATTTTGTTTATTGTGAGAAGGTGACAGGCAGAGCGCTGGAGTCCAGATATATCAGCCCCAGGTTTCTGACATATGTGTGGCCCAGGGCAGATCTGGAGTAGGCCTCAGCCCGGTTGTAGATTCTTGGCTCATTACTGGGCCAGAAAAGGCTGCAGCTCCTGTATTGCAGTGCAGTTCCATAAGGTGAAAGGAGGTGTATTGTTCTGTCCTGTAACCCTGATTCTGGTGAAACTATATTGCTCCTGTTTTGTACGTGTTGCTGGAAGTAATCCACACGTACAATTAGGTTATTTGTTCTGTTTAGCTAGTTGCTCAGATGAGTAGGCTTTTATTTTGTTATTGCCTGAAGTTAAGGCTGTATTTTGTTTTGCTCATTTTGTGCCTGAAGTCAAGGTTTATTTATTTTCCTGTTTTTTATTTCTAAATAAACCAGTTTGCAGCATGTTTTAGGTCCCTGTCTTGACTGTCTAGGCCCACACCACTGCTTCTACCGAGCTAACTTCCCCACATTATACACAGTCAAAGCCAGAAGTGTCGGCACCCCTGAGATTTTTCAAGAAAATGAAGTAAGTTATTACTCCCAGTAAATGATTGCAATTACACAACCACTGAAGTTCTCGCAAAGAAGAAAGATGTCTGTAGTCTTGAATTCCTGACTGCCAGCCTCCATAATACTGTAGAGATGTTCCAGACTGTCTGGACCCCCTGGGACACATACTGTATTTTAAATGGTTTCTGACCATGGCTTTACCCCCTACCTACTTTCCTTTGTGTTCTTACCTTTGTCCTTTAAGCTTGTATTATCCTCTGTTATTGCTGATATCTCAGTTTTTTCTATCCTAGTTGCTGCTTGGAGTTGTTGACTGCAATCTCTTTTTTTTGTTTTGTTATATTTGTTCTGTTTTTATAACTTCAACACAAAATTTTCAATAATAATACAGGTTAAAGAAAAGAGAGTTGACAAAATTTTTGCATGGTTTGCCTGTGTGTGACACACTAAGCACAGTAAAGGAGTAAAGAGCTGTCTGAGGATTGGAGAAGCAAAATTATGGAAAAATATCAACAACCTCAAGGTTAAAAATCCATCTCCAGATCTTGACGTCCACGGTGCGAAACATAATCAAGAAGTTTACAACCCATGACATTTTTGTTAATCTCCCTGGACGTGGATGGAAGAGAAAAACTGCTGAAAAGTTGCAACGCAGGATAGTCCGGATGGCGGATAAGAAGCCCCAATAAAGCCATATTAAGTTGAGGGTGCCAGTAATTTTGTCTGACTTATTTTTGGAAATTTGCATGAAATTATATAATTTTTGCCTTTTTTTCTCAATTTTTTTGTGTTGTTCCAATACACACAGGAATATAAACATGTGTGTAACAAAACATGTGTAATTACCACAATTTTCTGGGAGAAATACTTCATTTTCTGGAAAAATGTCAGGGGTGCCAACACTTACGGCCATGACTGTAGCAACATCTTAAAGGTAGCCCATTGTAGTGGTGTTAATGCACCAAACAATCAAAAGTTTATAAACCTTCTTCATATAGTATTTATTTTTAGAGGATTTATTAA
Organism: Leptodactylus fuscus; assembly: GCF_031893055.1. Lineage (NCBI taxonomy): Eukaryota > Metazoa > Chordata > Amphibia > Anura > Leptodactylidae > Leptodactylus > Leptodactylus fuscus. The sequence continues at coordinate 92,131,318 of NC_134268.1, read as the reverse complement.
GAACAAATATATTATACTAAAATATAATTATGCATTTACATATTGCCCATATTGCCATAAATCTTATCCAAAAATAATAACAATCCAAATTAATTCATTATAAACTAGTTCTTAGACAACTAATATTTTATTTTAAATTTTTAAGTAAATGTAATATTAATTTACTGCAATGCTGAGTTAATTGAAAAAACGCCTATCACAAATATAAAAAAAATGACTAGAAAGTTAAAACGTATGCTGAATAAACTCTTAATTATGACTTCAATTTGCTGATTGAACTAATGCTAAAAGGTGCACATTGATATCAAATCTCACTATCAGCTAGAATGTGCAAATTACACCAAGTTGCTCTTTACTAGCCAGAAGCAAATTCCTAATACTTAATTATAGTTTACTTATTAATATTATTTCCCTATTTGATTGAGATTGCTGAATCATTTTGTAATATGCAAATTAAAGTGAATTGCAGTGGCAAAAACTAGTAGGATTTGATACCCACAGGTAAAAATCATTCATTCCAGTGTCTAATTATGTTCTACTTGCAGGATTGATCACGCTTCTGAAGTGATAACCCTCATTGCAGCACCTCACCTGTGAGCCAAAACTGACAATTAACGCCTTCTGCTTCAATGGCTTTCAACACAGTATAGTTCAATGACGTTTTCACATCACTCACTTGCAACACCTATAGGTAGAATCATCAAAAATACAATGCACAAATGAAAAACTTCATTAAAATGGTACTTATTTTAATTATCAAACTGATCAAAATAAAAAAAAATCTTAACGTGAGTATTCAAAATGAACAATTAAAATTAATATTAATATTAAAGCACACAAAGTAATTATACAATAGATCATTCAAAACAACTATTGTATAATATAATAATATAATTCATGTATCTCAAGAATTTTTGACAAACAAGGAAACAAATATTTTGTGTTTAATGTAGCGCTATACAAAGTTCTTAAAGGGGTTGTGCCATTAAGGACAGTTACTTCCTACCCACAGGATATAGGATAAGTGACAGATTACTGGGATTTTGGCTGCAGGTCTCCCAGCAATCAGGAGAATGGGGTACTGAAATTCCCTCTTTAGCCCTCATTCACATCAGGGTTTCCATCCGGGGGAGTCCACATGGACTCCAAACGCAAGTGCAAAGCGCTGTGCGGTAAAAGCACACGGACCCCATAGACTATAATGGGGTCCGTGTGCTTACCACCAGATCTCTGCAGGGAGCGTGCGGACAGGAAAGTAGTTCCCTATCTAATTTCCTGTCCGCATGATTTGTGCGGGCAGCGTGCACCAAGCACACTGACCTCATTATAGTCTATGGGGTCTGTGTGCTTTTAAAGTACAGTGTTTGTAATCGTGATTGAATTCCATTCAGGGGGTCTCCATGCGGACTGTCCCCGGATGGAAAACAACCCTAAGGCTAAAGCAGATTTTGCAGATTGTTGCAGATTTTGTTGCAGTTTTTTGAGCCAAAGCCAGGAGAGGATTGAGCAGGAGGTAGAAGTAAAGAACTTTCTATATATTTCCCATGCCTATTTTAGCCATTTTTGGCTTTGGCTTAAAAAACCGCAACAAAATCTGCAACAAGAAAATCTGCGTTTCTGAAATGTGGGGCCTTAGCCTAAACTTCCATGTGACCGTGGATATGCTATGGGGCTGCTGGGACTGTAATCTCAGTGTCTGCAGTCCCATAGCAATGAACGGCAAAACCCCTTTAAGATTTTTTTTTTTTTTTAGACTCTGTTTCATTAATAAAGTTGTCTTGAAAAGCCTATGTTTTAAAAAAAAAATTAAAGGAGATTCTTTTTACAAAAAACATAATGTGAGTAATGTGAGCCTGTCACAAAACAGGAGGAGGAGGATAATGTAGATACAAGAGCAGTGAATTTAGAAGGTAGAAAATGTAAATCAAAGAATCCTAAGTTTGCATTATTATTGAATCTGTTACAAGACAAGTGTATGGTATGAGTACTGGAATACTTGGGCTTAGGTCAGGGGTAGGGAACCTTCGGCTCTCCAGCTGCTGTGAAAATACAACTCCCAACATGCTCCATTCACTTCCATGGGAGTTCCAAGAACAGCAGAGCAAGTATACATGCTGGGAGTTGTAGTTTTGCAATAGCTGGAGAGCCGAGGTTCCCTACCCCTGGCTTAGGTGATCTAGTTAAGTGTACCTATACTTGTAAATATAATTACTAATTTCTAATACTAAGTTGTAAAGTTCATTTCCGGTCCCATGACCGAAATCATGTTGTTTTACATAATTAATAATATTGTTAATATTGCAAAAAAAAAATGAATGAAAATATAATAGAAAAGAATGGCCTAATGTCAGTTCATATACTAGTCATATACTAGTAATCTATAAATTGTGCAGGTAATTCTTGTAGGTCTGTTTTTAACTCAATTATCTTTGAAGTGCAATATGAAATGTATATGATGGCTCACTGAATAAGAAGTAAAGACACAGCAGTCAAAGATACCTACAGGCAATCTGGAAGAAATTTAGATTCTAGATAAAATCACAGAAGAATTGCAGATGTTCTCATTTGTGGCTCATGTACATTTTCTTTTTTTTCTAGAGAACTATTTGTAGAAATTAGAAGGCCTGCAATAAAAAATAATGGATAATGTATATTCGTGATCCAACTGGCCTTATTTCAGAGGTCAGAGGTCTGTGTATATTAGTTAAATATTATAAACCAGTCTATAGAGTAAACTTTAAAAACAGGTGTGGCTAAGGAATTATCATTGGATTTATACATAAGATCATAAAGGAACAAATCTTAGTAGATGAAGATGAACAAATCAATGTGAATGTCATTATTATTTGAAGGATTTGGTGCAGGCAGTTGCCTCAACTTCCACTCTAGACCATAAAAAGAAAAGGACATCAAGAAATCACTTATAAAAAATAATATGTTTACTGAAGGGGGGCTGTGTGATGTACAGGGACACGATTTTCCCCATAAACAAATTGGATATCAAGTCAATATACCCAAATGTATTTCTTTTTTGGTGGACCTTTAGGCCCATGCCTCACATTTCTGAGTTTGTAGCAGGATACCTGCAACAAGTTATATTAGCAGAGTAGATGGGATGTCAAACATTCTAGCCACTCATTTTAGAAAAATATTTTGTACTATAAGTTTGGAACTCAAAGTTTGTCAATTATTGCTGCAGACTCCATGGCAGTCTTCAACCCTTAGGCTAAGGCCTCTCATTGTGAACTGCAGCCAAAAAACATTGCAGAAGAGACCATGGCGAAAGTGAATCTTGTTTTTCAGCAGCACTTTCCTCTACAGACTTTCTAACCCTATTATAAATAACTAGAGATGAGCGAACAGTAAAATGTCCGAGATTCGATATTCGTTTCGAGTAGCCCCTCAATGTTCGACTACTTGAATCGAATATCAAACACCATTATAGTCTATGAGGGGAAAATGCTCGTTTCAGGGGTAGGCAACATTCAATCAAATTATACTTACCAAGTCCACGAGTGAGGGCTGGGCTGGATCCTCCGAGAAGTCTTCTCTGTGCAGCGTCTCCGTGGCATCTTCCGTCTCTGAATTCACTCTGCCAGGCATCGGGCCTGGGCAGAGCCGACTGCGCATGTCCGCACTACAAGCGGGTATGCGCAGTCGGCTCTGCCCAAGCCCGATGCCTGGCAGAGTGAATTCAGAGCCGGAAGACGCCGAGAGAAGCTGCACGGAGAAAACCTCTAAAGGTAGGAGAATAACCAGCGTTGATTGGCCGACTGTATAGCATTCGGCCAATCAATGCTGGTTCTGCATCAAACTTTTCCATTCAAACAGCGAGTGGTACTCGATCGAGTATGAGTATTTCGAATACCGTAGTATTCGATCGAATACCTACTCGATCGAATACTACTCGCTCATCTCTATAAATAACCAGAAAATGCTGAGTTTCTGTGGGTATAATTCACATGCTGTGATTTTCAAAAATGCAAGTGTTTTTGAAAATGCATCTTTTCTGCTGCAGATTTTTTTCTACAGTGTTTATTGAGGAAAAAATTATGCATTTTATATTACCTGAAAAGTGGATGGGATTCTGGCTAATCCCATCCACTTTTTAGGTAATTAAAATGCTAAATCTTTTACCATGGCATTTCCGCAGCTGCCAAAACTCTGAGTATTCTAGCCGCAGAGTTTAAGGCTAAGGCTCCACGGACCGGCACTGAGGGAACAACCACGGCCTGAATGCATTGCAGCTCTTCCCGCAGCACTTTGAACAGAAAGTTCATGGAGTTCATTATATCTATGAGAAAGCCGCCGGCGTTTCCGTAGATATAATTGACCACAACGGTTTTGGAAATTGCAGCATGCCCGCATTGCGATTTTTTTCCGCAAAGTGGACATGAGATTCGCATGAATCCCATCCACTTTGCAAGCTGTACAATGCCAAATTGCAGCGTTTCCGGTCTGTGGGGCCCTGGCCTAAAAACCTCTGTGACAACCAGCCAGTGTTTGCTGTGGGTGGTTCCTCTTGCAGATATTCCACAGCAGCTGTATATTTATGTCAAAGAGGTTTTCCAGGATAAAAAATGTTTTTTTAATTAGATTGGGGAAGGTGAAAAAAAAAAACATACTCACCTATCCTTGGTGCTCCAATGTTTCCCAGCACAGGCTGGTCTTGCAACTCCGTTGTCTTCTTCCAGCGCAAGTCCCTTCTGCATGTGACCACTGAGGTCAATCAACAGCCTCAGCAGAAGGGACACAGGACGTAACAGCCTACGAGGAGCAGCAAGACTGGACCATGCAGTTTTTCATCTGTTAAAAAAATGGATGTCACACAGCCATTATTCATTGTCATATTAATTTAGATTTACACTGCTCAAAAAATGCAGCAAAATCTGCAACAAAAAAGCATTTTTTTCCGCAACCACAGTCCTTTGCCTTATATTGATCTTACAAACATTGAGGTCAATTTATCATTTATATTTTTGACAAATTTATAAATTTTTTAGAATTCTTCAGGTGGAGGGCTCCAAAGGACTTTTGTTGCATCTTTAAGCTTATCAATAAATGTTAGTAAATACAGTACATAAATGAGTATTTTGCACAAAACATTAGGCACATACCTATGCACTATGTGTACACTTAATAAATTAGGAGCAACCATTAAAATAAGTTGCACACACACCAGAATTCTGTTGGAAAAGAAATGCTAAATTAGTCCTAGTGATTTGGGGAAAATATTACAGGTTTGTGGTTATTTTTCAAACATTTTTTGAGCCAAACCTATGAATAGATCTAATAAAAACAGAAAATATTAAGGAAAGACTTAGGTCTTGCTGGTTTTCATGGACTGAACACAGGGGTGTTACTTGAGACAATGCAGTCACACCTGGGCCCAGGAGCTTTATGGGACCCATAAGCACTGGCATTAGTATTGAAATTAAAGTTTCTATCTGGCCCATAAGCCAAGGAGACCCACAGATTACCCGAATCACACGAAGGTTGATTAAACTTCTTAGCACCCGTAACCATCACTATCAAGAATTCGCTGTAGGTATGAGGTAGGGGGCGCCTACGGATTGCCCCGGGGCCCACAAGACTTTAGTTACGTCACTGACTAAACATCTATTGAAGTCCATTGAAAGGTCTTAATCACATGATAGTGAGTAAGGGATGCTTTTCAATTACCATTACATGGACGTTTTTAATCCCATGAATGTCTAAGGGTCCATTCACATGGTTATCTTTATGTCCATCAAAATGGACAAAGATAGAGAATATCCATTTTTTTGACAGCTGTGAAAAACAGTCTGTCAAAAAAAATGGACATGCAACGAGACCCATAAACATTCACTGGTTTTAAAAGCAGCTGTGTAATGGCCAGAAGTCCTCTTCTACCCAGTTTGATCCATTTCTAGCTTTGACTCAAAATCAAAAGCTGCAATAGCATTTAGCAAAGTATTTATCTGTGTATGAAACCAAATCACCATAGTTCAGGAGCTGTATATGATATTGCAGCCCTGCTTTATTCACTTCACAGTTCATGGAAATAGTGGTGTTGTTTTTGGAAAAAACAAACAATTTTTTTCTAATCTTGCATCACATGCACCCTTTTACACAGTCATATGCATCCATTTACACAGACATACATGCACCCTTATACACAGGCTCTTGTATCCATTTACGTAGACACACAAGCAACTTTTTACACAGACACACATGCATCCATTTGCACATATACACACCCATCCATGATTATCCTTTCTGTTGCCCCTGTGCCATGCAGGCAGTCTTTTCCAATGTCAGGGGTCATTCCACCCCTCCACAGTGTGTCAGTAGTAATCCTGCTGCAGATGCCCAGGCTGTGATACTCTCTTCTACTATTCATTGGCTAGGCTGTAGTCTATAATGTAAAAATAGAAACTCCCCTTGATAGACTGAATTGAGAAGCCTATGCCTGTGAGGAAGGTGCAAGCAATGGATGTAGAGCAGTAAACTATTATTCTCCTGCAAAACAATATGCCCTACTTACTGTTGTGGTCCTCTATGATGCTCACAAAGCACCCTGACACTCTGCCACAACATTGTGAGTCGGACCCCCCTGAGGCTGTAGGCCCTGGAGCAGCTGCTATTGCGGTAGGTACACCACTGCAAGAAGGAAGTGTGAAGTTAAAATATGACGATGCTCAGTGATATTTTTAGAACAAAGTATTTCCCATCATACTCACCATGCTTATTTCAACATAATAACAATTATTAAACTATAATAGCGCACATGTTCATCTACTCAAAATGACAATATGTTACTTAGAAGAAGTGACCAGAATAAATGGTCCCCAATGGAAAAACACAGGTTTCTAGTTGTAAGTTTTGTGTGTTCCTTTTTGCTTATTAGAGCCCGTCCTTTCTCTCTGAAATTGGTAATTTTGTCTGTTGGCAATATTGATGGGTCTCCTGTGGATAGGAAAAAATGGCAACTTGTGAGACCCTGAGACATTATAAAAGCAAGGGCTCCCGAGTCCCTATTTGAATGGAGCACTAGTGCACATACATGACCACTGCTCCATTCACTTGATTGATAAAGATAGCCGAGTGGTGGTCATGCATAAGAACTACTATTCCATTCACATGGGGTCCTCTGTTTTTATGATTGCTGGGGGACCCCTCCTGTGGCTAGAGAATGAGTGTAGTATGTGGACTAACACCTGTATTAGTTTTTGAAGGGAATAGAAAAAGACAGCAATGTCTGTTTACACTATACATTGTGTGCCATTGTGTGGCTTAAATGAATAAACTTACTTTGTGGATGAATAAAATTACATCCATAACAAATTTATAATTTAATATTAATATTTTTGAACAGTAACATCACCACTTTTCAATAGCCATACCTGTAATGTTTATCAGTATTTATACCAGAAAACCTTACATTTATATTGATGCCATTTTGGCAAGCATAATAGTTTTACATCACTTTTTAACATATTTTCTCTGCGGACGACAAACAAAAATGGGGCAATTCTGTCATTGTATTTTTTAGATCATTTTCATGCTGTTAACCATGTAGAGAAATAACATTACAGTTGTATAGCTCTGGTCAATACTTGATAAATCAAGTTTTTTATTTACAAAACATTTTGGAATGGGGAATTGATTTAGTTATAATTTAAATAAAATTTACCAAATAAAACTTTTCATTTATTTATTTCTTGCACTATTTTTTAGTTATTAACTTGTAATCTCTGGATCGCTTACAAAATAAGCAAAGCAATGTATTATGCAGTTACTGCAGAGGTGACAAGCAGTCTATATAGACTTGTGTGAAAGGTTTACCTGGGGCCCTGACATATGTCCCTCACGATCATGTTCGTTTTACTAGGGGCAGCACCCTCCATCTAGAATCTGTGGTTGCTTGCTAAGGGGTTACTGCTGTCCGATTGGTGGCCTCACCACTCTCACTATTGGCGACCACTGTACTGTCACTACTCTGCCACAGGGGAGACAGGAGAAGCCTCTGACACTGGAATTACGGGGGGCTAGTCACATGGATTTTTATGTCCTAATGCCGAATTGGCTAAGCAATTTGGACAAAAGAAGGCTGCACATTAGTCAGAAACAATTAATATCATTGCATGTAGGAGCTAATATGGCTGATGATATTTACTGCTTTTGTAACATGTGAATACTGAATGGCACTGTCTGTTCAGTGAACTATTTATTTCCCTATTATATGTAGCCTGTATAAAACTCATATTTGGGAAATGTGTGGTAGTATTATGTAGATGCTGTTTTGCATATTTTACATATAATATTATAGTTATTAACTGAAGAAGGGCCTCAGAAAAAGTTTGACAAACTCTCTGTAACTAGGTGCACCACCAGATGTAACTACATCTTTGTATGTATGTAATACTCGGATTCCATGTATGTATGGTATATGCATGTAATACTCGGATTCCATGTATGTATGGTGTATGCATGTAATACTTGGATTCCATGTATGTATGGTGTATGCATGTAATACTCTGATTCCAGGGTGCAATTATAGGGGACTGAGAAGCAGATCTTTAACATACATCTATATTTATTGGATGGAATTGCTCTTCCTGAGATGTATATCTAATGTGAATAACCATGACCAGTTTAAACAAGCTATTTCCATAGCTGTAAATGTAATGGTCATGGTTAGACTGCCTTCCTCCAGACCCTATGTAGGGAAGTTTTCTTGCTGCTGAGATAGTACTAAATATTCATGAAGAACAATCTTCCCAGAAGTGTAACATGGACCTGATAAATATATCTAAATTTAGCAGAGCTGCACCAACGATATAAAATTGGAATTAATCTCAAGTTGTTTTACAGCATGTGCTTTAAGGGGCTCAGATTTTCATCTATTGATCTGACTTCAACAGATCAGGAGATATCTACATATTAATACAGGTATTATTTGTTTTGTGGGCATAATAAAATAGCATAAAATACTGTTCACTTACAAATTTAGCATCAGAAATAATTTATCATTACATATTTACTTTGCTAAAGAAATATATTGTATAAATGCACAGTACATAGTTTTGGTGTTTCTTTAAAGGGGTTTGTCTGTGAAATTTTTATTTTCAAAAATGGTCTGTTAATGCTATTAATAGGTTAATAAGTTCCATGAAATAGCTTTAGCAGTGTTTTGAGTGATTTGGGGGTTTCTCTGTAAGCTCCTGGTATCTTCTGCATTTGTTCACATGGGTATCTTCCTGTTCTGTGTTTTCCTACAACCACCATAATGCCTAGGGCTTCACTCAGAGGGGACTCAGCGATAGTGGTAAATAAGGATTTTTGGTACACTAAGTAATTTAGAAGGTGGGGGAGGGGAGGATTTAGCTTATTTCATTATTTCTACTTTACAGTAAGAGATACTGGAGGTATATTTGGTAAGAGGGAATGTTGAGAGTGCTGGCAGAAGATGGGCAGTATTATTAAAGACTCCAGCTTCAGGAGGTCCCACACATACGAGAATTAAGATGTACGTCAGTCAGGGACTCCTATAGATTTCTGATATAACTCATTCCAGTTTTCTGGCAATATTAATTTTTTTTTTTTAAACCAAGGTATCTCCTCTCTGACCCACTTTGATCTCTTGTCATTTTTCTCAAAAGTGACAAGCAAATAGAAAAATTTTTTAATGTATTTTTGCGGCAGATGCCTGTGTGCCATAAAGCTGGCATGACATGATATTTAAAAAGTGAACTGGAGTGAAGGAAACAGCACTGAACAATATGCTATGCGGTTTCCATAAAATCCAACCACTTTGGGTTTGACTTTCACTGGGAATAGGGTGAGGGTTAGCCACAGAATAAAGTCATAGGAGGGTTCATTTTAGAGATGGGTGCAAATGCCAGAGGTGGGTCCACATCTATCAGACGTTTATTGCATATCCTGAGAATATGCTATAATGTTTTTGTGGGTAAACACCTTTAAGTATTATGGTTATTAAATTTAATTTGAAATGAAATAACTTTGTTTTGAAAAACAATTAAAAAATACTATCTATTATCTCATGTTTCCTATGTCTATCACTATATTAAAGGGGTTATCCTGATCTCTTTTTATGGATGACCTATCCTGGAGACCAACTTCTGGACCTCCTTCCCCACTTATCATCTGTTTAACCCTTTGGGGACACAGTCTAAATGTACCTTAAAGACCACACTGAATTTTTCAAAACTGACATGTATAGCTTTATATGGCAATAACTTTGAGATGCTATAATTTACACAAGTGATTTTGACATTATTTTTTTTTCATGACATGTACAGTACTTCATGGTAGTGGTAAGCATTGCACTACATTTTTATTTATAAAAAACATTGATGGAAATTTTTTAAAAAATCACTATTTTCAAAATTTGAACTGCACTGATTTCTAGGCAGATATTCATACCGCCCAAATAAATTAAGAAATATTATCTTCCATATCTCTGCTTTATATTTGCATAATCTTTTAACGTCCTTTAATTTATTTTGAATGTTAGAAGGCTTACAAGTGTAACAGCGATTTTCCAGATTTACAAGAAAATTTCCAAAAGGGCTATATATTAGAATCCCCCTATAAATTACCCAATTTTCAAAACATTCATTTATACCTAAAATTATCATATTCACATGGGATTAAAAAAGAAAATGCATCTCACAGAGATACACCATTTCAGTGCCTGATATGTTGTGCCCAACTTGTGTCATCAGAGACACACACTCTAAAAACTGTTAGGTGGGTGCCATGGGCACAACACAAATTTCCTGGAAAAATTGCCATTTTCTCCTTTCACCATCAGCTGCATATTCATTTCAGTAAAATAAATTATAGCAACACTTTGTGGTTAAAAATGCTCACTGTACCCCTGGATAAATTCTTTCAGGGGTATAGTTACCAAAATTGAGTTATGTGTCATGTAACATGCAGGTGCACAGCTCATTATATTCACAGAACAGTAATCAGACATTTATCTAGTAACGGGCTGTGCACCCATGTGCTTATCACATGACCATGGACGGTAAACCACATGACCATGGTCAGAATTTTATTCCCTAGATGTTACAGAATGATTGACAGTAAGCAGTACTCTAGAAAACCATGAGGAATTGATACAGAAAGTATATTGGAAAATTGTATAACTATTTATTATACAAACAATATATATTTTTTTTCAATATTGGTCTGAAAGTGGCCAACCTCTTTAAGTACATTATCCTGGGTACAACATTGTCACACATCGGGATATAAACTTCAGTTTGTGCACACAACAGGGCATAGATGTGAAGAAGCGCTATGTGGCTTTTGGAGTGCAGATTTAGATGGTTGGCATCTGGACACCATGTCATGTTTGCAGAGCTTCTAACATATCAGTAAAGTGGAATCCACTAAGGAGTGATCCCATTTTGAAAACTGTACCCCTCAAATCATTTATTTATTTATTTATTTTTTTTCTGATGATGTAGCCACATGAAGGCTTGCTTTTTGCTGTATGAGATGCTTTTTGTAATTATATAAATTTTGGGTGCCTATAACTTATTAACTAAAGTTTATTAACTTCTACTTCCTGGCGCCGCACTGAGTGGCTGCCTTGATACAGAGCTCCAAGCTGGGAGCAACCTTTATCTTTCCTTTTCACTCTCTTTGTCTGTATCTTCAAGAATCCTCTAACTAAGCAAACTAGCACTATGAATTAGCAACTATAACACGAATGGAAGACCCTGTGGAGTTTTGTATTGTTAAAGCATGGACAAATGACTCAAGACCTGGAGTTTTCCTGTTTGCACATGTACCTGTTACCATCCCCTCACAAGCTAAGGACAGCATGTCTCACCATGTGGCATGGAGGAGAGACCTGCAGGAAAGTGCGGACTTCGTCTTTCAAGGAGATGATTTTTGGTGTCTATTGCTGATGTGTGAAGATGCTACAGCTGACTGGTATTTCTTTCTTTTACTGTGGACACATGGGACTCTGTTACAACCTGGGAACCTACCATCCCCCACCTACCCCATGTGTTTATGGAAGCTTGGCAAGAGAGCAGCACCCTGTGTACCTGGATGGCTTCAGACTTCTCTGGGCAGTAGAACACAGTGGTAAGTAGAAAGGAGGAAGAAGAGGAGGGCTTGTGATGAAGGACATTTGGGGCATTTTTGGGGGGTTAATGGACGATAGTGTTGATACAAGATACCGAACTATCAGCTGTGAGCATGAGATCTCACTACCTACCAAAGGAACTGCCACATGTTATCATGATAGCTGCATATGTCCCCCACCTCTGAAAAAAATGTTTTTTTTTGGCCTGTTATATCCACATGCTGTGACCCCCCTCCTGATGTCCTCCAACCACATTTGGCTGTATTATTAACATCACTTCACACAGAGAACTAAATGATCCTGCAGTGTGTCTGTCTTTCTTTCTTTTTTAGCTGCTATGATTCCTAAGATTTCTCTATCTGCCATGAGCTTGTATGTGTTTTCTCTCTTGTTATATACTACTGTACCATCTATGAAACTGTATCACTGAAATTTCCCCATTGTGGGACTATTAAATGATTATCTTATCTTATCTCTTAACTCTTTTTTGGTGGATTTAAAGAACAAAGCAAAAACCAAAAAAACCTTCAATTCTTTTTTTTATATGCACTGTACAACATAAGTAACATAAGATAAGATAAGATAAGATAATCCTTTAATAGTCCCACCTTGGGGAAATTTCAGCGTGTTACAGCAGCATAGTAATACAGATACAGGATAATACAGAGTAATATGTTACAGACGTAGACACAGATAAGCTGAGAAGAGAAGATATACTAGGAGTCCATGGCAGCTAAGGAAAAACAGAAGAGAAAGAGGAAGACCTCATGGTCATCCTCATAATCATTAGTTCTCTGTGCGGAGAGCTCTTCGTTTGGTCTGATGTAGATTATACAGCCTGGTCGCGGTTGGAAGGAAGGACCTGCGATAGCGCTCCTTCTCACACTTGGGGTGAAGCAGACGGTCGCTTACAGTGCTGCCAAGTCCCATCAGGGTCCCATACATGGGGTGGGATTTGTTCCCCCGCATGGAGGTCACCACAGACAGTATCCTTCTGTCACCCACCACCTGTACTGGGTCCAAGGGGCTCCCCAGGACAGAGCTGGCCCTCCTGATCAGCCTGTCAAGTCTATTTCTGTCCCTGGTTGATATACTGCTTCCCCAGCAGGCCAGCCTTTATTCACCTTTATTCACCTTTATTCTGTGGGTTGGTACAATTACAATGTATATTTTGTTAATACTAATATTGCAGAACAAAAAACCATTTGGGGGCATAAATCAATTATTTTTGCATTGCCATCTTCTCAGGTACGTAACATTTACATTTTTTGGTTTCAAGAGTTGGTTGATGGCTTTTGTGGCATAACTTGTGGTTTTTATTGGGACTGTTTTGGAATACAGATGACTTTTCGATCACTTTTTATAGCATTTTTTGGAAGGGGAAATGGCAAAATAAACATTATTTCCAGCGTTTATTTATTTATTTTTGCTTCCCCCCCCCCCCCCCCCCCCCCCCGATATTCAACATGTAGGTTAAATAATATTTCAGTTTTGAAGTTTAGGTTGTTATGGACATGACAATACCAAATATGTATTGTTTTTATTAAGTTTTAGTTTTTTTTTATATAATATATTTTATATAGGAAAGGGTCAGTTTTAGAGCTTTATTCATTCACAATTTTTTTTTAACATACTTGCAGATACATTGGCTAATTTCCCCCCAATCTCGTCAGGATCGACCAAGTATTGGGAGTCCTGGTAGCCCTGAGTCACTGGTCAGACCCTGGGCTGCCGAAAATACATATCAGCAACCCCCTGATGTCGCTGAGGCGGAGCAGATGGGGGGGATTATTATTGCGGAAGCCCTTAAATGCCGCCTGCTCAGACTCTTAATAGTACAGTCCTCCAGTACAAAATGCCAGCGCCGTAATAGTACGGCGCTTGTTGCCTAGTGGTTAAAAGGAATGTGTTGCCCGTGAGAGCTTTGTGACTTCTTCACTGTTTACATTGCTATGCAAATAGGAAGAGAAGTGAATAGGACTAGGAAGTAATAACATGGCAGTGAAGAGGTCACAGCGCTTGTATAATCCCCACTGCCCCTTCAAACAGTTTATCCTTTATTGATGATTTATACTTAGGATAGGCCATCAAGAGAAAAAAAACTAGAGAACCCCTTAAACATTAGTGTGATGGCTACTATGACTACTATGACTACTACTATCCACTATGGAATGGAAGAGATCAAATAAATTCACTTTCGTAACTATGAATGTAGTCAGTATTTTGTCTTTTAGATTACACCACTTGTATTGTAACAAATGGAGTGAAGCATGCCATTGTTCACCCATTAGTATATGCTCATGCCAGTCATTTTAGGCAACGAGTCAATTACTGTAGAAAGTGCATTACGTTTCGGTAGATGTTGCAACGAAGGTCATTAAGGCTGGTATAAAAATGTTTCCTCGTTTATTGTCATAATTTGAGCAAATGTTAGATCAGTCTTCCAGAAGACAAATAAGCCTGGCATAAAATTAATCTTGTTTTTTCCTTCCAGAAAGCTCACAAATCAGTAAATAAAACTTATTGGGCTTCAAACTGAGTAATCTTGAACAGAAAAAAGCTATAGCTTAATATAGCTCCTATCAGTTTTCCAGCCTTGTGCAAAGCTCCTTTTCTAGGCAGTTTTACTTTGTAATCTTGTTCTCTGGCACTATGTAGATAAATTATCTTAAACACTGGCAAAACAATTCCTGCAGATATAGAAGCGGTGAGTGTTAAATAGTTTAAGTCATTGACTGGCATATTTCCCAAACAAATAAAAGCACGGCGTTAGCAGAAGACTTTATTAAATCTGATGACTTTTCAATGTTGACTTTTTTGACTGATATTAAAACAGCAAAAAACTGGATCTGTTAAAGGGTATCAGTCAACAGATCTCTTAGGATTTATGTACTGAATACAGATTTCAGACGCAATCAAATTATATTACATATACTCTAATAAACACCTGCTTCTTGATGTTAAAAGGGTTTTCCAGGCAGAAAATCTTTTATTTTTTATTTTTTATAAAGGTCTGTTAGTGCTACTGATGGGTTAATATGTGCACCCATATACCTTTAGCAGGGTTTGGAGTGAATTCTGGTTGCTGCTGCATTCTCTGTGTCTGTTTACATGGTATAACTTCCTGTTGTGCAGCTTCCTGTGTAGCTGCTGCACTAACTCAATCTCACTCAGCACCCCCCTCCTCTCACACTCCATTAAAAAACCCCTCAGTTTTACAAAGCTTAGCACCTCTCACCTTCACTGTCTCACTAAGCCTAGCCCCTCCCACTCTCATTGACTAGCGATCCCACCCATTACTAGACCTTCCCACCCTCCTTATTTCACTAAGTCTATCGATCCAGCCCATTACTAGCCCCTCCCACCCTCCCCTGTCTCCCTGGCTAATCTATTCTGCCCACTGTTAGAAGACAGGGAGGAGCCATCTCCGGACATAGGAAGACACTTAAGTATTGATGGGGATAGGGGAGGGGGAAGAATGATGGTGACATTCCGTTTTGGAAGCAGTGAAATGGAATGTCACCAGATTTTCAGAAAGCATCCCTAGGGGGGTCACATAACCGCTCCAGGGATATGGGTAATTATAGATATTTTTCTATTGAAATAAATTAGAAGTTAGGTTGGGGTAGGGAGTTTAGTTTAGGGGATAATTATGAGTTTATCCTGGACGAACCCTTTAAAGCACATGAAGGGCCTTGCAGGAGTGTGTTGTCATATTACTTCCTTTATTGCTGTTTACTGTCAGGTGTAAGCTCCAACTGATGACCGCCCACCTAACAGTAGAGAGTCTAATTAACATACATGTTGCTGAAATTAGCAGCACTTATTGCTCAGGAACGGTGGGGACTAGAGAAAAAAATCCAACTGTCTCTGAATGGGTGGAGATTATTAAAGAATGCAAAGAGTTAAAGTTGGTGGAGGTGATGGTAGGTTACGTTTAATGGTGGTACCTGCATCAACTTTGTTCATGTACCTTACTTACATTTGTATCCAAACAGTATTGTTTTAGATACTTTGCCATTGTATGTACTTTGCAAGCTTAAATGGGCTTTTTCCATTATATATTTTATAGATTTTCATGATTTTGGGTGGGTTATTTGCTATGTGTTTAGAAGTGAGGTCATTCCTTTTAACTTGTCCAACCATGGTCAGTCAGTTTGGGTAGGCTTCCACTAGCTTATTCCTATAAGTTGCATGAATTTTAGTGGTTTCCTTCTGACTAAACTGGGATAACCGAGGTTAGAGTTGTAGGCTTTCTTGCTCACACAATCTTAGTTCTGTCATTAACTTTAACATGGGATTAAGGTCAGATCATTGCGATTGCCACACTTTTACTCTCACTTTTTTTTGTCTTTGACATGGCCCCATTTATTAACACTGTCCGTGTGTCACTTTACATGGCTAAAACTTTGAGATCCTTTTACTTACCCATAAGGATTAGAGATGAGCGAACAGTGTTCTATCGAACACATGTTCGATCGGATATCAGGGTGTTCGCCATGTTCGAATCGAATCAAACACCGCGTGGTAAAGTGCGCCAAAATTCGATTCCCCTCCCACCTTCCCTGGCGCCTTTTTTGCACCAATAACAGCGCAGGGGAGGTGAGACAGGAACTACGACACCGGGGGCATTGAAAAAAATTGGAAAAAGTCATTGGCTGCCGAAATCAGGTGACCTCCATTTTAGACGAATAGTGGATTTCAAATCCGGGTCATATGAGAATGTGAACTTTGTGACTATGAGACAGGGGTAGCTGTACAGGCAGGGATAGCTAGGGATAACCTTTATTTAGGGGGGAATGTTATTAAAAATAACTTTTTGGGGCTCTATCGGGTGTGTAATTGTGATTTTTGTGAGATAAACTTTTTCCCATAGGGATGCATTGGCCAGCGCTGATTGGCCAGAGTACGGAACTCGACCAATCAGCGCTGGCTCTGCTGGAGGAGGCGGAGTCTAAGATCGCTCCACACCAGTCTCCATTCAGGTCCGACCTTAGACTCCGCCTCCTCCAGCAGAGCCAGCGCTGATTGGCCGAATTCCGTACTCTGGCCAATCAGCACTGGCTAATGCATTGTATTGGTGTGATGAAGCAGTGCTGAATGTGTGTGCTTAGCACACACATTCAGCTCTACTTCATCGGGCTAATAGAATGCATTGGCCAATCAGCACTGGCCAATGCATTCTATTAGCTTGATGAAGCAGAGTGTGCACAAGGGTTCAAGCGCACCCTCGGCTCTGATGTAGCAGAGCCGAGGCTGCACAAGGGTTCAAGCGCACCCTCGGCTCTGATGTAGCAGAGCCGAGGGTGCACTTGAACCCTTGTGCACCCTCGGCTCTGCTACATCAGAGCTGAGGGTGCGCTTGAACCCTTGTGCAGCCTCGGCTCTGCTACATCAGAGCCGAGGGTGCGCTTGAACCCTTGTGCACCCTCGGCTCTGCTACATCAGAGCCAAGGGTGCGCTTGAACCCTTGTGCACACTCTGCTTCATCAAGCTAATAGAATGCATTGGCCAGCGCTGATTGGCCAATGCATTCTATTAGCCCGATGAAGTAGAGCTGAATGTGTGTGCTAAGCACACACATTCAGCACTGCTTCATCACGCCAATACAATGCATTAGCCAGTGCTGATTGGCCAGAGTACGGAATTCGGCCAATCAGCGCTGGCTCTGCTGGAGGAGGCGGAGTCTAAGGTCGGACCTGAATGGAGACTGGTGTGGAGCGATCTTAGACTCCGCCTCCTCCAGCAGAGCCAGCGCTGATTGGTCGAGTTCCGTACTCTGGCCAATCAGCGCTGGCCAATGCATTCTATTAGCCCGATGAAGTAGAGCTGAATGTGTGTGCTTAGCACACACATTCAGCTCTACTTCATCGGGCTAATAGAATGCATTGGCCAATCAGCGCTGGCCAATGCATTCTATTAGCGTGAACTGAGTTTGCACAGGGGTTCTAGTGCACCCTCGGCTCTGCTACATCAGATTGCTACATCTGATGTAGCAGTGCCGAGTGTGCATCAGATGTGTAGTTGAGCAAAACTGACTCAGCACTGCTAAGTCTCTGCATTCGCATAGGAATGCATTGGCCAGCCTTCGGCCAATCAGCGCTGGCTCTGCCGGAGGAGGCGGAGTCTAAGGTCGGACCTGAATGGAGACTGGTGTGGAGCGATCTTAGACTCCGCCTCCTCCAGCAGAGCCAGCGCTGATTGGTCGAGTTCCGTACTCTGGCCAATCAGCACTGGCCAATGCATTTCTATGGGGAAAAGTTAGCTTGCGAAAATCGCAAACTGACAGGGATTTCCATGAAATAAAGTGACTTTTATGCCCCCAGACATGCTTCCCCTGCTGTCCCAGTGTCATTCCAGGGTGTTGGTATCATTTCCTGGGGTGTCATAGTGGACTTGGTGACCCTCCAGACACGAATTTGGGTTTCCCCCTTAACGAGTTTATGTTCCCCATAGACTATAATGGGGTTCGAAACCCATTCGAACACTCGAACAGTGAGCGGCTGTTCGAATCGAATTTCGAACCTCGAACATTTTAGTGTTCGCTCATCTCTAATAAGGATGTTGAGATTGTTTTTTCATGATACATTGTCCTTCATGTTAGTGAATTATATGATTAAAAGATTATGCCAATATAAAGCAGAGATATGGTAGATTTTTTTTTTTGTTTATAAATAAATGCATAAAATAATGATCACCCCATTTTTAAAACTGCACCCCTCAAGTAATTCAAAACATCATTTGGAAAGATTGCTAAGGGCAGGTTCACATCTGCGCCCTTGCGCGCTTTAAGCAATCCTGCTGGGTTTCCGTCTTTTACCCCAAGAAACTGGACAGGGGACGGGGAAACCCGGCAGTCAGTTTTCAAATCTATTCAAGTGAATGTGTTTGAAAAGTGAGCGCCTGTGAGCGTTTTGTACCTCTCCGCAGCGAAACCGTTTTTTTTTTTAACCGGACACAAAGTCCTGCAGCCAAAAAGTACTGTGGGAAAAACTGCGATGGAAACACATTGTGGTTTTCCTACATTGTTTTTCACAGAAAGTCCTCAGAGTTTTCCTCTCTAGACTTTCTTCTTCATTTATACCTATACGAACACCACCTGCGTTTCCTTAGGCATAAGTAACATGTTGCAATTTCCAAAAATGCAACAGTTTTGGAAATCACAGCAGTTCCGATATTTTTCTTCAATATGTATTCTAGCGAATCCCATCCACTCTGCTGCAACTGTAAAACGCTGCGGTTTATGCTGTGGTCAAAGGCTTCAGCCACATAGAGTAATTTTTGGAGCGCAGTGGCGGCGCAGTGTCTGGTTAAACTCTGAGTTTTTATCCACTGCTTACCACCTATTTTTGCATAGACATACATACTTCTGCACTAAGGCCCAATGTTGCTGAAAATCTGCTCTTGTTGCATATTTTGTTGAGTTTTTTGAGCAGAAGGAAGAAGTATATTTTGCTTCCTAGATATTTCCTATTACTTCTGTAGCCACTGCTTGGTTTGGCTCAAAAAATGAATCAAAATCTGCAACAAAAAAGCAGTGTTTTCACAACGAGGGGCCTCAGCCTTACAAAACTTTTTTTTTTGTAGATTGTGAGCCCCACATAGGGCACACAATGTACATTTCTCCCTTTCAGTATGCCTTTGGAGTATGGGAGGAAAGCCACACAAACACGGGGAGAACATACAAACTCCTTGCAGCCGTTGTCTCTGGCAGGATTTGAACCCAGGACTCCAGCGCTGCAAGGCTGTAGTGCTAACCCCTCAAAACTTAATGTTTGTCTTAGAGAGCTAGAAGTTATATAGATAAGTTCTTAGACCTCTGACAGTGCTATCCACTAACTTTTAAGCCAATCTTTGTTGTGGCTTGTACCTGAAACTGATTTTAAGAGCTCTGCTCGTCTGTAATACAATATATTACAAAGTTTCTCATATTAATCTACTGTATATACTCAAGTAGAAACTGAATTTTTCAGCACAGTTTTTGTGCTGAAAAAGCCCCCCTCGGCTTATACTCGAGTCAAGGGGGGGGGGGGGGTCTATGAACAGCTGCAATAGCAATGTATAGAATCTCCCATAAAATAGTGAAAAAAAAAAGAAGCTTTAAAAAATATAATAAAAAATAAAGTAAATAAAAGTTCTAAACCCCTCCTTTCCCTAGAATACATATAAAAGTAGGAAATGACTGTGAAACACATAGATATTAGGAATCCCTGTGTCTGAGAGTGCCCGGTCTACTTAATATAGGGGATCTGCAGTGCTCCTGTTCTATTAGTAAGGGGTTAATAGGAGAACTGCAGATACCCTATATTCAGCCAGGCTGAATTCCAAGTGGGGATAAAAAAAACTCAGTCCTCAAGCTCAGGGAAGGGCAGACAGACAACCAAAACACCCCCTCCCCTTTCCCAGTACCCAGCACCTACTGCACCCAAAAACTCCGACCATTTCAATTTTTGAAATTTTCCAGTAGCTGCTGCATTTCCTCCCCTCGGTTTATACTCGAGTCAATAAGTTTTCCCAGTTTTTTGTGGTAAAATTAGGGGCCTCGGCTTATATTCAGGTCGGCTTACACTTGAGTATATACGAGCAATATACTATTGCTTTATGGAACCTTATTTATATCTGGATGTACACTTTAATCTATGTACAGTGGGGCAAAAAAGTATTTAGTCAGTCACCAATAGTGCAAGTTCCAACACTTAAAAAGATGAGAGTCGTCTGTAATTTACATCATAGGTAGACCTCAACTATCAGAGACAAAATGAGAAAACAAATCCAGAAAATCACATTGTCTGATTTTGTAAGAATTTATTTGCAAATTATGGTGGAAAATAAGTATTTGGTCATCTACAAACAATAAGATTTCTGGCTCTCACAGACCTGTAACTTCTTCTTTAAGAGTCTCCTCTTTCCGCCACTCATTACCTGTAGTAATGGCACCTGTTTAAACTTATTATCAGTATAAAAAGACACCTGTGCACACCCTCAAACAGTCAGACTCCAAACTCCACTATGGTGAAGACCAAAGAGCTGTCAAAGGACACCAAAAACAAAATTGTAGCCCTGCACCATGCTGGGAAGACTGAATCTGCAATAGGCATCCAGTTTGGAATGAAGAAATGAACTGTGGGAGCAATAATTAGAAAATGAAAGACATACAAGACCACTGATAATCTCCCTCGATCTGGGGCTCCGCGCAAAATCTCACCCAGTGGGGTCAAAATGATCACAAGAACGGTGAGCAAAAATCCCAGAACCACGCGGGGGACCTAGTGAATGAACTGCAGAGAGCTGGGACCAATGTTACAAAGCCTACCATCAGTAACACACTACGCCGCCAGGGACTCAGATCCTGCAGTGCCAGACGTGTCCCACTGCTTAAGCCAGTACATGTCCGGGCCCGTCTGAAGTTTGCTAGAGAGCATTTGGATGATCCAGAAGAGTATTGGGAGAATGTCCTATGGTCTGATGAAACCAAACTGGAACTGTTTGGTAGAAACACAACTTTTCGTGTTTGGAGGAAAAAGAATACTGAGTTGCATCCATCAAACACCATACCTACTGTAAAGCATGGGGGTGGAAACATCATGCTTTGGGGCTGTTTCTCTGCAATTGGCCAGGACGACTGATCCGGGTACATGAAAGAATGAATGGGGCCATGTATTGTGAGATTTTGAGTGCAAACCTCCTTCCATCAGCAAGGGCATTGAAGATGAAACGTGGCTGGGTCTTTCAACATGACAATGATGCAAAGCACACCGCCAGGGCAACGAAGGAGTGGCTTTGTAAGAAGCATTTCAAGGTCCTAGAGTGGCCTAGCCAGTCTCCAGATCTCAACCCTATAGAAAACCTTTGGAGGGAGTTGAAAGTCCGTGTTGCCAAGCGACAGCCCCAAAACATCACTGCTCTAGAGGAGATCTGCATAGAGGAATGGGCCAACATACCAACAACAGTGTGTGCCAACCTTGTGAAGACTTACAGAAAACGTTTGACCTCTGTCATTGCCAACAAAGGATATATAACAAAGTATTGAGATGAAATTTTGTTACTGACCAAATACTTATTTTCCACCATAATTTGCAAATACATTCTTACAAAATCAGACAATGTGATTTTCTGGATTTGTTTTCTCATTTTGTCTCTCATAGTTGAGGTCTACCTATGATGTAAATTACAGACGCCTCTCATCTTTTTAAGTGGTGGAACTTTCACTATTGGTGTCTGACTAAATACTTTTTTGCCCCACTGTATATAGTCATCTTGTCCTGAGTCATTTCTGCTAGTGTACCCTAAATGCTTCAACTCAGGACAGGTTATTGTCACATTTTATATTAGCAGTATAATGGATTTTTGGCTTTAATAGTACCTTACTGAATTCATGTTATAGTGCATCCTATGGGCTTCAATTTTAGATAGATAAACTCTGGTTTATAAACCACTCATGGATTTATACTAGAAAGAACCTGTATATTACACTATACTGTATAGCTATGGAAATAGCCTAGGATAGGTATTACTATGATATTGCTAGGGTAATTCATGTCAGTGTATGTCACTGCTTCTTACAGACATAATAAAATGAACAAGAGAAAAACTCGAGACTAAATTTATACTTTATTTGTGAAGGTACAAACATGTATACAGCATTTTATGTAATCGCAGCAGTGTAAGATATTCTGATTTCTTCTTCTAATACACACCAGGTAGGGTGATTTGGTAAGGAAGCCAAACCTAGTTAGTGACCATAAATAATAAGTGCATTATTCCTTTGTCTTGCCCTTTGCGCACACTAATCTGGGCTGACAGCTAGCTTTGCTCTTTTATTAGCTCCCCGTCAGATGTGATCACTGATGGTGTAGTCAGGCAGCAACATTAACAAGTGCCACCCCTTACCAGCACCTTTTCAAGTAACGCTGTCTTAATTCTCTGAAGGAGAAGGAATTATTCAGAAAGATACCCTAGGTGTTTGCTTCTTAGGGACGTCTTCTCTGTGATTTACACACACAATGGTGATGCGTCTACTGTTATTTTACATAAACCTGACATTCTTTCATCATACAAATGATTTTGTAAAAAGACGCATTTCATTTACTTTCTATTAACACATGCAGATAGTAGGTTTTAGAGGTTAAAGGTAATTCATAAATCCCAGTCTTATAGTCAAACATTGCTGTATTCAGCCTTCTCTGTTTAACCGTGTCTTCCAGAAGGGGTAATACATTCATAATATGGATGCAGAACATTTTTCAAGTTGCATTTTTGGATCCAGATTTATTTTATGTCCATACACGTGGAACATTTACATACTACATCCTTTTAATGAAATAAATGGGGTCACCATCATCCCTTTTTCTCAGCTGACCTAACATTAGTTGTGGCTTTATCAGCTCACTGGGTGGCAAATTAAATATGAAGAATCTTATGCAAAACTAAATCTGGGTAGGACCCAGGCACAGGCATCTTGGGTTGTCACACTGTGCTCTCGGCATCTGTCCTTGCCAGTGTTCCACCTGCATTTATCTAGCGAATCCCATGCCCACTTTGCAGTAAAAACCACTATGCGGACAAGCCGCGATTTCCAAAACTGGTGCGATTTTATAAATTGCAGATTGTCAATTATACCTAAAGAAATGCCGGCGGTTTCCCCATAGGTATAATTGCAACAGAAAGTCCATGGAGGAAAACTCTGCAAACTTTCTGTTTAAAGAGCTGCAGGAAGAATAATGATGTGTTCCCTCCGTGGTTTTTCCCGTAGCGCTTTATTGCTGTGGGTCATCCCGTGGGGCCTTAGCCTAAAGCACAGTGATTAAATCTCTGAAAACTATACAACAGTCCATAAACAAGTAAAAACAGCCTTCATTGTACACTGTTACAGTATGTCCCACCCAGTACATACAAAAATTCACCTTTTACTATCACCAGGCTTTCTTAGTGGCCCTCGCATAATATCACGCTGCCCACGTGGGGCCTTGTCCTTATGTGATTTTTAGGCAGCTTTTCTAAATTTACAAGTGAAATAAATTTATGTTCCAGCTATAAATACAAAAATTATGTTATAAAAATATCAATTCTGCCATTTTTACATCTTGATAATAATAATTTTTTTCTTTTAAATGTAGATTATGACCCCCCATATAGGGATCACAATGTACTTTTTTTTTCATTTAAGTATGTTTTTGTAGAATGGGAGGAAATCCACGCAAACACGGAGAGAACATACAAACTCCTTGCAGATGTCGTTCCTGACGGGATTCAAATCCAGGACTCTAGCGCTCAAAGGCTACAGTGCTAACTACTGAGCCACCGTGCTGCCCCATCTTTTGATAATAATTGTTTGGTAGGGTTGCCCTGAGAAAAAAAAAAAATTCTAGGGGTTCCCCCAAATCTGAAAAGGTTGGTAAACACTGAGCTATAGACTCTTTTTCATATGAACAATTGCATGACTGCCCAAGGGTTCTAAATAGAGATGAGCGAGTAGTGTTCGATCGAGTAGGTGTTCGATCGAATACTACGGTATTCGAAATACTCGTACTCGATCGAACACTACTAGCTGTTCGAAGTTTAAGGTTCGATGCAGAACCAGTGTTGATTGGCAGAATGCTATACATTCTGCCAATCAACGCTGGTTCTTCTCTTACCTTTCCGAAGTCTTCTCCGCGCTGCATCCCCACATCTTCCGGGTGGAATTCACTCTGCCTAGGCATACACATGCATGTGCAGTCGGCTCTGCCTAGGCCGGATGCCTAGGCAGAGTGAATTCCACCCGGAAGAAGACGTAGGGACCCTGCGCTGGGAGAAGATTTCAAGCAGAATCCAGCCCGACCGTCACTCGTGGACTTGGTAAGTATGATTTTATCGAATTTTGCATACCCCTGAAACGAGCATTTCCCCCCATAGACTATAATGGGGTTCGAAATCCGTGGATTTCGAACCTCGGACATTTTAGTGTTCGCTCATCTCTAGTTCTAAACGTTTACATGATTTCTGATATTGCTGTTAGCTTTATATGTGCCAAACAACAAAAAAATTGCCGAAGTGTTACTTTACTTATCATTGACCCATTTTGAAAGGAACCAAATGGTGTAGAAATATACTTACATCCCTAGTAGCCCCAGTAAATGTACATACAAGGCATACAAACATTATTTTGTTTTTCACTTTAACACCCTTAACTCCACTGAGTCATCCTTTATATTCAGTAATTCTCCCTGAAATGCACAATGTACAGCGCACTTATCATTAACATTTTGTCACTCACAACAGAAATCCTAGAAGCTAATAGAACATGCGGTGGATTATCCATGGAATTATATTTGGACATAATGTGATAATTAATGTGTTCTAATACTAACACCGTTTTAAGACAATCTTGCGTGACACCTAATTCTGTTCATGAGAATTGAACAATTCCATCCCCAGAACCTGTCATAGTCTTCTCATTAAAATACCAAGCTCACCTACTATTTTTAAGACAACAGAAAGGAAAACCTTAACAACTCCAATGTTATACTGATTCGTAGTGAGATTGTATTAGCATAATTTGTCATAAGGCGGTTTCCAATCTATTAGCACTTGTCTATTGTAATTAATTGAACTTTAGAAAGCTGAATGATAGTTTTCCACACCAAATATACATTTCCCATTGTAATTGGTGCTTTCTTTGTAAATGCTGTAACATTACATTGTTTTACATTGCACTTAGCCATAGTATTAAAACCACTGACTGGCATGGTAAATAACATTGATTATCACATGACAATGGCACCTGTCAAGGGGTGGGATATTTTATACAAAATGTCAGCCCTTGAAACTGATGTTTTAGAATTAAGAAAAATGGGCATATGTTAATCTTTTCTCTTTCTTGGGTATTTAAATATGGCACTTTGCTTAGCTGCAGAGTCTCCAGTGTAATATACAGAAGACCCAGTGACAATGCCCGCACTGATCGTGACATTACGTGTGTGTGTGTGTGTGTGTGTGTCCCCGTGCCTCATTCAAAGCTAACCAAGGCACCATTTTCCCAGGCTAGTCTGTCATACACCTGCATTACAGGCTTTTCTATGTAACATAAGTGCTGGTATCTTATAATGCACTGCAATGCCTTAGATTGCTATGCATTGTATTAGTGTTCAGACCCCCTGGAGTTCAAGGCCCAGGGTCTAAAAATTACAGTAAAAAAAAAATTAATGTAAAGAAATTTAAATAATTAGTAAAGAAATAAAACTTCAAATCACCCCCCTTTCTATAGAACACATTTAAAAGTACTTAAAGTAAAACACATACACATTAGTTATACCTGTATCCAAAATGCCCAGCCTGCAAACTTGAGTGTCAGACTATGGCAACTCCAAGAATTAAATCTTTTACAAAGTTTTGGAATTCCTTAAAACATTAAAATGTAATAAAAATATATACATTTGGTACTTCTGTAATCATACTGGCCCATAAAATACAGGTGACATCATTTTGGCTGTACAGTGAACCCAAAATGTTTGCAATATTTGCAACGAGCATTGTAGGGACTAGAGATGGGCGAACAGTAAAATATTCGATATACGTTTCGAATAGCCCCTCAATATTCGACTATTCGAATGAATATCGAACCCCATTATAGTCTATGGGAAAAAATGCTCATTTCGGGGGATCCCACTCTTCGACTCAGGAGAGTCACCAAGTCCACTATGACACCCCAGGAAATGATGCCAACACCCTGGAATGCAACTGGGACAGCAGGGGAAGCATGTCTGGGGGCATCTAACATGCCCAATTCACTGTATTACGTTGGGATCCCTATCAGCTTGTGATATGTGGGAGCTGACTTTTTCCCATAGAAATGCATTGACCAGCGTTGATTGGTCAAATGCCATACAGAGTACAGCATTCGGCCAATCAACGCTGGTTCTGCTGGAGGCTCATCTGTGAGAAGGCGGAGTCTAAGATCGGACCAGAATGGAGACTGCTGTGGACCGATCTTAGACTCCGCCTCCTCCGACAGAACCAGCATTGATTGGCCGAATGCTGTACTCTGTATGGCCAATCAACGCTGGTCAATGCATTCCTATGCTGAGATGTAGCAGAGCTGGCCGTGCACTCAGCTTGGCTGCTCCGGAGATGCAGCTGAGCTGAGCACACAGCCAGCACTGCTACACCGGAGATGAGGCAGAGCTAGCCGTGCGCTCAGCTCGGCTACTCCGGAGATGCAGCTGCTGAACCCTGCTTCACACTCAGCTCTGCTACATCTCCGGTGTAGCAGAGCTCAGCACACGACCAGCTCTGCTTCATCTCTGATGTAGCAAAGCTGGCCATGCACTCAGCTCGACTGCATCTCCGGAGTAGCCGAGCTGAGCGCATGGCCAGCACTGCTACATTGGAGATGAAGCAGAGCTGGCCATGCGCTCAGCTCAGCTACTCCGGAGATGGATCCGAGCTCAATGCACGGCCAGCTCTGCTACACCGGAGATGAAGCAGAGCTGGCCATAAACTCAGCTCAGCTACACCGGAGATCGAGATCGAGCTCAGCGCACGGCCAGATTTGCTACACCAGAGATAAAGCAGAGCTGGTCGTGCACTGAGCTCTGCTACACCAGAGATGTAGCAGAGCTGAGTGTGTGCTGCAGAGTACAGCATTTGGCCAATCAACGCTGGTTTTGCCGGAGGAGGCAGAGTCTAAGATCGGTCCACAGCAGTCTCCATTCTGGTCCGATCTTAGACTCCACCTCTGGCAGAACCAGCGTTGAATGCCTGAATGCTGTACTCTGTATGGCATTCGGCCAAATTCAACGCTGGTCAATGCATTCCTATGGGAAAAAGTCAGCTCGCACATATCGCAAGCTTACAGGGATCCCTCCTAAATAAAGGTAATTCCTAGCTAACCCTGCCTGTACATCTATCCCTGTCTCACAGTCACATAGTTCACAGTCTCAAATTAACTGAAAGTTAAATCCACTATTCGTATAAAGTGGAGGTCACCTGATTTAGCCAGCCAATTACTTTTTTTTTTTATGCTTCCATTGTCGTAGTTCCTGTCCCACCTCCCCTGCGCAGTTATTGGTGCAAAAAAAGCACCAGGGAAGGTGGGAGGGATACAAATTTTTAGTGCATTTGCCTCGTGGTATTCGATTGGAATCGAATACCTCGAACGGCCTGATATTCGATCGAATATCTATTCGATCAAACAGTGTTCGCTCGTCTCTAGTTGTGACATTATACTGTATAGGGGGCAGCTATGGGATATTATACTGTCACTTTGGGACATTATAGTGTGGGAAAATAGGGTGTCGGAACCAGGAAAGGGGTGCTATGCTGTGTGCTATGGGCCCAGTCTTTGCTAGTTACATCCCGCGACCCTAGAAATACGTGCATGTTGTACAAAAATTATAGAAGTCTGAATTTCATTTCTGTACTTTAAAATCACCAGGAAAGTTACTAGAAAATCACAAATCCACTGTATAGACAAGTGCTCAGCTATCTGCCATTTCATGTGAACTAGTGACTCATATTTAATACTAGGGGTTAACATACTCATTTCAGGTAAAAAATGATAATAAAACTTCTGATTCATTACGTTATGTAATGTTTTCATTTCAAATGGGTCTAAAAGCATTTCTTTGTCCCGATTAAAACCCTTATGATAACAAGATTAGTTCCTGCGTTTCGGCCGGTATGCATTGATGACTAACATACTTAGAACTTTTAACAGTTTTTGTTCTCTGACTATGACGAGAGCTGCAAAGCAGTAGAGAAAAGCAGCAGGTATAGAAAAGGGAAATGACTGTCAGTGAGTATAGCGGATTAGTCACTCCATACACATGAAGCGAATTTCAGATATCAGATGAAGCATGACTGCTATGATCACAGTGTAGTGTTTGTATATACTCTAGAACAATGAAGTGACCTGCCAATTACTGGAAGAACATTCCTCAATCTTTCAGGCAATGCCAAGCTTAAGCCTTGTGGTCGCCTCCTGAGAGAGAAACCAGATCAACTTGTATTTCAATGCAGCAGGTGTAACACGGTTATAGATATTTTCTCATCTCTAACACGTTTAGACTGCAGACAACAGCTTAGAACTATGTTTCAAAGTGGAATATCAGATCTTTGGCCATTTTTCCTGAACTCAAGGGATTTTTTAAAAAAATGTTTTTATTTTTGTTCCTGGGTAGATTGCTGAAAGTCAGTTTTGAGATCTTTGGTGTTCAATAGCAACAGTTCCCTGTTTAAGTTATGGCTAAAATGTTATAATGTAATATATTTCACTTAACCTTAGCTATACAAAAGAAATGGCTGTGGTTAAGGGGACATTTGTCTAGGTTTTTGCCTCTCAAAGAGTTAATCACACATTGTTCACAAGAAAGTGACAGGTGTACACATCAGTAACACGTTCACCTTACTAATATACAGGCCAATGTAAGCACATTATCACCATGTGGAGACTGTAAAGGACTCAGATACCTGTTCTGCACAGGGGGTCTACTGAGGACCAGGACCCTGCAGACACTACATCACAATACAGTACTGCACAATCACAGGCAGAATCCGTAACATTTAGATCCAGTGACTCATTGTGGATTATGTCTTCTCTAACCATAGATTGTTCCTATTCTTTTTTTCATCTGAACTAGACTTCTAGTATAACTTGTCTTACAAGAGTTTACTTGCTCAAACATCATTTGCCCTCATTTCTGCAACTTACCTCAGTTCTCTAATGTAATGTTTCTTAACTTGTGATACCTGTACTCCTGTGTGATCAACCCCACACCTTCAGGGAATATTCATGAGCTAAAACTACTCCACCCTCATCATGCATCTGCAGAGCAAATTGAGAGTAAATCTGCCCTGTAATGTGCATGCTCCCAAAATGCCGGAGTGAAACAAATACATATCAGGAACACGTACCTCCATAACAGTATTTGTTGGTCAAATGTGTCCCGTAACAATGTGTGCTAGCCACAAGTACCTCTTCAAGGGGCCATTTTAAAAAAAATACATTTATAAGATTACTTCCTTGGGGATACTTGGTTGGAACATTTTGCTGCTAGGGTATACATGGCTTTAAAAGGTTGAGAAACACTGCTTTATAGCATCACAAACAATCCGTCCTATTATCCCCCTTACTACTGTTAGCTACCCAGAATACTGGGGTCTCTTTTAATATGGTGCCTGCAGCATGTCGGCTGCTGTCCTAGGTACCCTCAATACTAGACATTGTTGCCCAATGCCATCAATTACTATAATGCTAAAATAAAAGTGGCTTCAAAAACATTTAAAGGCTTCTCCCATTATAGACACATATCTCCTATCCAAAGGATAAATGATAAGTGCCACATTGCTGGGAATCAGATTGCAGAGTTTCCCACCATTCAGAAAACACGGTAAGGAAAGTGTATTTGTGTGACCGCAGCGCCATTCACTTCTACAGGGCTGAAAGAGATTGGAGTCCCAACAAGCCCATAGCAGGGATTGGAGGAGCACAGGGAGAATGCAGGGGCACTTTCATCAGACCAACCCTCACTGATGTGAAACTTATCCTCTATCCCCAGGATAGGGGGTGTCCTTAATGATACTACACCTTTAACTATATAACATACCTACTAGCCTAAATATAGGGCCTTAGAATAAATAGTGCCACACATAATGTCCCGAAAAATAATAGCATCATAAATGGATTGCATCTAAATACAAATGCTACAAAGACCTAGAAAAATACACTAAAGGCCTCCAATACATAGTGCTGTGCTAAGTGCTGCAAAATAAAATCGCCCTACTCATAGTACACAACAAAGTTTTAAAAAGAACCAATATACTCACCCACCAGGCATTGGCATTTAGGCTATAGGCTCTGATCGTAGCGCTAACCACATTACCTACAGCATAACACACACTGAGTTTTTGATCTCTGCAAACCTACTGTGATCCCAATAGAGTGAAAAGAAAGATATTATTTAAATTTTACTATCATCCTATATCTTTTCTTCAGCTCAGGTACCAATTCATGATTTCTGTATTAAAAGTACAAATCCCTTTATATTATTATGAACGCTATGTTCACCACTTAGATGACCTTTAGCTATGTTATATACTATGCAATGTTATTGATATACTTTGTCATCATACATACAAAAAGGTATTAGCTGAATATTTTCAAAACTAATCTCCACCTTCATTGACAAAGAGTGTTTCAACAGCAAGTGTCAAATAGATCCTACAAATATACTACATGGACATACGTATAATCTTACAAATACACTATATGGACAAAAGTATTGAGACATCTACAGTTTATACCTACAAGTGCTTTTAAGGATATATTCACACGATGGAAAATGAAGATGAATTCCAGGGCAGGGCATCAGGGCAGAGCATCAACATTGTGTCGCAGAATCCCGCTGAATGGGCCTAATCTGCAGGCAGTTTGTCCACGGCAAGATCGAGTAGGGCACTTCTTATTTCCATATCCTGCTGTGATCTCTGCCTCCCATTGAAAACAATGGGAGGTGTATTCCACCCCAAAATCTGCAGCAAATTCCTCCATGTGAACACAGCCTAAGGCATCCCATCCTGAATCTATTATTATTGCTCTCAATAATTATAACACCATAGCAGTCCTGTAGTTATGATGCTTGTTATTGGCTAGATGAAATAAATGATCTTACAAGTGGAGCTTTGATACTATGTATATACTTGTATTATCACTGCTTTTTTATTAACAATTATTGAGAGAAATAAGAAAATTTTAAACTGGCTAACAACACTGTGCAATTTTTTTTTTTAAATTTTGAAGGGGTTTTCCGGGCTCAAAATTAATTTTCGAAAAAGGTCTGTTAGTGCTACTAATAGGTTAATAAGTACACCTAAATCTGCATGTTCCTGTTCTGTGCCTGTAATAGAACTCCCATGATTCCTCGGTCTACACTCAAAGCTGACTTACTCCTCCCTTTCTCACTCACTCCCCATCCTTTCTCACTTATTCGCTCCTGCACCCCTTTCTCATTCGCTCTCCCTTTCCTCCTCACTTGATCCTCCTTCCCTCCCTTTATCACTCACTCCCCCCCTCCTTTCTCACTTGCTCTTGCTCCCTGTTTTCCATTCTGGCCTCCCAGTGTACCGTGCATGAGGAAGAGGAGGTGCCAGCCCAGCCACACCCAGCCGTGATGTCCCGTGTCTGGATTGGAAGATAGGCCAAGTAAGTTGAATTGGGTGGGCATGTTGCAAACAATGAAGTGGGCAGTACCCTCTCTGCTGACGAAAATGTATTTACAGATATCCCTGCAATGTCAGCAGAACTACTAAATATGAGGCAATAGTGGTCATGAAACCACATGTCATAACAGGAGACTGTAGCAAGATAGAAAATGCAAGTATATTATATAGTTAGATGGGGGGCATGGAGAAACACATATTAAATTACAAGTTTTGGACAACCCCTTTAATTCCATAGACATTAATATGGAATCAGTCCCCCTTTGTAGGTTAAAACGCTTCCATTCCACTAGGAAGGCTTTGTACAAGAATTTGGAGTATGTGTTCGGGAATTTTTGTCCATTCATCCAGAAGAGCATTTGTTAGTCAGACTCTGATGTTGGATGAGGGCTTGACTCCCAATCTGGTTCATCCCAAAGGTGTTTGATAAGATTGAGGTCATGTCTCTGTGTGGGTAAGTTAGGTTTTTCTATACTAAACCTATTCAACCATGCCCTTATGGACTTTTTATTGTATTGGAGCACAGTCATGCTGGGACATAAAACTATTTACAAAACTATCCCTAAAAAGTTTGAAATATACACTTGTCCAAAATGTCTTTGTATGCTGGTTCTGCATTATTATTTCTCTTTACTCAAAATACAGGGCTTAGGTCAATATCATAGAGTTATCCCACCACTACCAAACTTTGCAGTTGGCACAAGGCAGTTAGGTAGGTGATGTTCTCCTCCAGTTCATCCACCAGACTGCTAGACAAAGAAGTGGGATTTGTCACTGCATATAACACATTTCCACTGTTCCAGTTTCCAGTGTTGGGAAGCTTTATACTCCTATATCCGATGGATGCAATTGTGCTTCGTGATGTAAGGCTTGTGTGAAGATACTCAACCATTAAAACCCATGCCCTGAAGCAGGGGCGGATCCAGGGCTGGGCGAGCCGGGCAACTGGCCCTAACAAAATGGTCCCGGTCAGCTCGGCAGTCGGGCAAGTGCCGGGGCCCACAGAGTCTCTGGGGGCCCCCCGGCACTTGCCTGTCACGATTTCAGCTCATCGGCGTCCGTCCGCCGATGAGCTGGAATAAATACGCGATCAGTGGCAGAGGCAGCTGCCACAGGGCCCGGGACATAAGGGGCCCGGCAACAGCTACC
This sequence comes from Leptodactylus fuscus, assembly GCF_031893055.1. NCBI lineage: Eukaryota > Metazoa > Chordata > Amphibia > Anura > Leptodactylidae > Leptodactylus > Leptodactylus fuscus. Next base: position 92,097,861 of record NC_134268.1, on the reverse strand, counting down.
TCTGCTACCCCCGCTCTTATCACAGACAAACTGTTTTAACTGTGCTAAGAGCGGGGGAAAGCTGAAAGGACCTTGTGTGACGTCATCCATCACATGACTGGGTGGGCGTGTCTATAGCCCGTACAGTGCTGGAAAGAGAAGGAGAGATCTGCTGCGAGGTAATGAAGGGGAGGGGGAAGGGAGGAGGGAGATGCAGGAAGGAGAGTGTCTGTCTGTGTGTAAGTGCGTCTGAGTGTGTATGTGTGTGTGAGTGTGTATGTGTGTGTGGTGAGGAGCAACAGTAACCTAGGGGCAGAGATGGAGGAGAGGACATGAAAATGTGGGTAGAGATGAGGGGTGCATGAAACTGGGGGCAGATGGAGGGAGGGTATGAAATGTCATGTGACATCAGTGTGTTATTAAAGATGGCCAACACCACCAAACACTGCAGCGGAGCCGGAGACAGGTAAGTAACTTTTTTTTTTTTATGTCTGTATCTCCCCTCGGTCTCCGATTATTATACTCTGGGGTCTGAAAATACCCCAGAGTATAATAATTGTTCGTGGGTGTTCATTATCGGGCATAATCCCGTGTGCAGGGGCCACAATGGGGTGTAATATTGTGTGCAGGGGCCACAATGGGGTATAATACTGTGTGCAGGAGCCACTATGGGACATAATTGAGCGTGCAGGAATGCGGCGTGTGTGTGTGGGGGGGTAGTTGGTCGAGGTCTTTGGTGTTGGTCAGGAAGGGGGGGGGCCCATGTCAAAAGTTCGCCACGGGGCCCCGCCATTCCTAGTTACGCCACTGTACGCGATTAAAGCAGGAGCTGTGACCTCAGCTCCTGCTTTAAAGCTCCGGCCCGGCTTGCGTGTGTAGGCGCGATGACATCATCACATCGCGCCTACACACGCAAGCCGGGCCATAGCTAAGCAGGAGCTGAGGTCACAGCTCCTGCTTTAATCACGTATATGACTGGAGTGGGAGAGAGGAGAGAGGAGCGTCGGGGGAACGATGGAAGGTGAGTGATAGAAGGTGAGTGTGTTTGTTTTGTATTAAATATTAAGGTGGAACATAATGAAGGGGGCCCAATGAAACTGGGGGGCAAATGAAGGAGAGGGGGGAACAGCATGACACTGGGGCAGAGACGGGGGACATTAAACTGTGGGCAGATGAAGGGGGAGAACGTGATGAAACTGGGGACAGAGATGGAGGGGGGGACATGAAACTGGGGACAGAGGAAGGGTGTATATGAAACTGGGGGAGAGATGGAGGGGGGGACATATAATTTACGGGTGACTGTAGGAGGATTATACTGTGTGGAATCACATGAAAAATGAATGAGAATGAGTATTATGCTGAATACTTGGAGACACTGCTCTGTAAGTTCACATGCTTTGTTATTTAAGGATGAGTTTCTGTAGTTCTTAAATACCTCCACTTTTCATTAACACCACTTGCAGTTGATTGTGGAATGTCTCAGAATGAAGAAATTTCATGTTCTGACTTGTGGCAAAGCTGGCATCCCACCACATTGGAATTGATCTCCTTAGAATGACCCGTTCTGTCACGGATGTTAATAATAATAATAATAATAAAAATTTTATATATATATATATATATATATATATATATATATATATATACTATATATATATATATATATATATATATATATATATATATATATATGTGTGTGTGTGTGTGTGTGTGTGTGTGTATACATAATTATACAGTATACTTATTTATATATACAATATATAGTACAGTAGCAAATTTATACTTAATACGTGGCTCAAAATCATGATTTATGTATTTGTGCAAGTTTGTGATTTTTTGCTATAAGCTCAGCGAGGTAAGGGCTGTCATTATCATGACAGAACTATTTTCCAGCATGTATGTATGACCATGCAGAGTCAAGAATGTGAAGAATTTGGCTTAGCTAAGCTTTCTTTATGGAAACTACAGAATGCTTGTCTATTGACACATACAGAGGACAATGGTGGAATACATGAATATGAATAGTGAACAAATAATGATTCATATATGTTTTGTTTCTCAGTTCATATATAATGATATATGGTAATAATATAACATCCTATTAATATTATAAATGTGAAATGTTTGTGAGTTTGTGGGTTTGTGACTTTGGATGTTCGGATGTTTGGCGGTCAATCACGCAAAAACCGCTCCACCGATTTGGCTGAAATTTTCCACAAACATAGTCACTACACTCTATTGCACAATAGGCTACTTTTTGTCACAATAGCGCACATACGTTTTTCCCAGGACCCCCACAAAATCCAAACTCACATCACTATCTCTGCAATCTCACACACTTTGGACCCCGATTTGGCTGAAATTTTCCACAAACATAGTCCCTACACTTGATTGCGCAATAGGCTACTTTTCGTCACAATAGCGCACATACGTTTTTCCCAGGACCCTTTGGATGTTCGGATGTTTGGCGGTCAATCGAGCAAAAACCGCTCCACCGATTTGGCTGAAATTTTCCACAAACATAGTCCCTACACTCGATTGCGCAATAGGCTACTTTTCGTCACAATAGCACACATACGTTTTTCCCAGGACCCCCACAAAACCCAAACTCACATCACTATCTCTGCAATCTCACACACTTTGGACCATAGCAAGCCACAAAATTCATATTACCCCCTACAGCAGAGGTCAGCAACCTCTGGCACACGTGCCAAGAGTGGCACTCCTGCCATATTTCACTGGCATGCCAGCAGCACAGGACCTGCAAGAGTTAAATGAAGTCTCTGCTAGAGCTGAGGCATAAGGACACTCCCCTTTGAGAGGGGTGCAGGAAACCCAGGGGGTGGAGCTTAATCGCTCAAGTCTCTGCCTGCTATAGTGATAGCTCCTGCTGAAGCTGCTAGCAAACTGAAAGTAAGAAACACACAGCTCCCTTCCTTTACTTCCTATTCTCATTAATGTCAGGCATGGGGTTATTAGTTTAGTGTTAGTAACTCCATGTGCCTCACATTAATAGGAATAAACCCCATCATGTCCCTCATATTAACCCCTGTGTGCCCCATATAAAGATTACTAATATGTGAGACATATGGAGGTACTAATAAAAGACCTCAGTAATGAAGATACTTAATTATTACCTCCAAGTCTCTCACATATCAGTAACTAGAGATGAGCGAGTACTGTTGGGATCAGCCGATCCGAACAGAACGCTCCATAAAAATGAATGGATGCACCTGGTACTTCCGCTTGGACGTAGCCAGCGTGCTTAACCCCCCGCGTGCCGGCTACGTCTATTCATTTCTATGCGATCCCAACAATACTCGCTCATCTCTATCAGTAACTCTTACACTGGGGTTAATGTGAGGGACATGATGGGGTTAATTGCTATTAATAAGAGGCGCATGGAGTTACTAAACTGTCATGCACAGGGCCAGACTTTATGTTGCTTGCTCAAGAGTATCCTGTGCCCAAAACTTACATGTACTGGCGCAAAATAACAACTCATACAATGTCGTATATCAAAGTATATTAACCTGAAATACTTCTGTCCCAAAGACACTATGTACAGTTTATACCAACACCGTATAGCGGCTGAAATACAAATTACATTCAACACAAAAGTCTCATGTGCTCTGAGAATGACAACAAAAACAAGATACACAGTTACATTTTATATCCCACACCTTATACACAGTACGAAAACCTTACCCGCGCCTGTATATACCCACTTCTACAATCACCGCAGACAAAGTCGCGAGTACCAGCTAGTATCATATATTTCACAAACAGAACATGTACAATTCACATTAGAATATGCCAACATAGTACAGTCATTAGTGTAATATTACTATATAAGGTACAAACTTACATGTCAGAAGTAGTGAAAGGACAATTACAAACGTATAAACTGTTAGTAGATTATGGACATGCAAAAAAAAAAAAAAAAAAAGATTTACCTGGTTCCAATTCAAACCTTTGACCCAATCCCCCTGAGCTTCAAACTAGTCGAATATACATAGTAAATGACCATATATAAATATCATCTCCAAATAATGTGATTTGAATATGTAGGTGCACATGGTATGGCTGACATGGAAAAGCAAATAATAACAAGTTACAGCAACACACTGGTTTTATGGGCTATGGCAGCGGTAGGGAACCTTCGGCTCTCCAGCTGTTGCAAAACTACAACTCCCAGTATGCATACTGGCTCTGCTGTTCTTAGAACGCCCATGGAAGTGAATGAAGCATGTTGGGAGTTGTAGTTTCACAGCAGCTGGAGAGCCAAAGGATTCCTACTCCTGGGCTAGGACAGAGGTAAACATGGAATAATGAGATAAATTACTTTACTGCTCCATTTACTGTAAATAGAAATTTAAGGTTCTTATTAGAGATGAGCAAGTGGTGAAATATTTGAGATTCAATATTCGTTTCGAGTAGACCCTCAATATTCGACTACTCAATCGAATATCGAATCCCATTATAGTCTATGGGAATAAAATGGTCGTTTCAGGGGAAACCACAATTTGACAAATGGGAGTCACCAAGTCCACGAGTAGCAGGAGGAGAGTGTTGAGGAGGAGTGAAGGAGAGTGCGGTACTTGGGCAGTCAGCACCGGGAACTATCTATGGCCGGATGTGGTTTCTGTATATTACCAGGAGAGCACAAAAGATGCACAATTATCGACCAGAGACTGTCAAAACTAGCCTAGTACCCGAGCGATGGATGAGTAAAAGCAAAGTGGAAGGAGTCCGGGCCCACATACAGAGAAAGAACCGTACAGAGCAGGACATGGCATGGGGAAAATGATTTGACGAGGTGGAGTCTAAGATCAGACCACAATGAAGACTGTATATTTAACATTACAGCAAATTGTCGTCAAAGATGAGCCTCCTGCAGAACCAGCGTTGATTGGCCGAATGCTATACACTGTATAGCATTCAGCCAATCAACGCTGGTTCTGCATGAGGGATGCTGGGGATTGCTACTAAAAGGTAAAATACTATCCTGCGGGTCTATTATTCTCCCCGCGCTGTGTCCTGCCCTGTACGGTTCTTTCTCTGTATGTGGGCCCAAACTCCTTCCACTTTGCTTTTACGCTAGGTTCACACCTGCGTTCAGTTCTCTGTTCTGTGGTTTCTGTCTTCTGCATGCAAGAAGACGGAAACCACAGACCGGGTCCGGCTGTGAGCGGCGGTGAGTGTTTTATGCTCTCCGCCGCGAAACCATTTTTTTAAAACCAGACACAGAGTACTGCATGTCCGACTCTGTGTCTGGATTAAAAAAAACGGTTTCGCGGCAGAGAGCATAAAACGCTCCCTGCCGCTCACAGCTGAACAGCTTTGTCACCCATTCAAATAAATGGGTGAGAAAGACTCCTGCAGGTTTCCGTCTTCTGCCTCTGTTTTGTGCAGGAAATGGAAACCTGCAGAACGGAGACCGGGCGCAGATGTAAACGAGCCCTTACTTGTCCTGCAGAACCAGCGTTGATTGGCCGAATGCTATAGCATTCGGCCAATCAACGCTGGTTCTGAATCAAATTTTTACTGCAAATAGCGTGTGGTATTCGATCGAGTACAAGTATTTCAAATACCGTAGTATTTGATCGAATAACTACTCGATCGAATACTACTCGCTCATCTCTAGTTCTTAGTGCACATTTTGATCAAACTTGTTGATACCCATGTGCTAACCACATACATAGAAAAGTCATATATAACAAAAATGTGTTCTCATATATTGTTTAAAAAGTACCTGAAGCCAAAAATTTCAATTCCCTATGTCTCTAGAATCCACATATGACATGTTATTGTTTATTCATTCAGACATGATAATTCACAAAGCTGCACTCTGATCTACCTAAGTACAATCCTGATTCACTACATCACATGTTCCCTGAGCTCTCCAACCTTCATTTTTTCCTTCATGTCTTTTTCTATTTTCTTCCTATTTAGTGCACTAAAACATATACAGCTACAAAGGAGGGAACAAGCAGTGCTGGTGCTTTGCAGGATTGACCTTATCCCTTCACTAAATGTATGTTCTGTGATGAGGTCATTGAGGAGGTATACCCAAGCAGGTCAAGATTTACAAATCGAACAAAATCTACAAAGTCTACAAAAATTGTTGCTGGTGACAGCTTGGAACAAAACGACCTTACCAACCCAGCTTAAACACATAAAATACTTATGAAAACTATGAAGGAACAAGATTCATCAAGAACCTGTGCTTAATTTTTAATAGCTCAATTTGCTCAAGTTTATGCTGGGAAAGTAGCAACATATCTTCAACCTACCAACCAACATCTCTGTCTGCTCTCTATCACACAATCAAGAATCATACTTATAATAGGGACTGAGTCTGGTCACTATATAGCAGCGGCACCAGGATACTGTGTCTGTTACTTCAATAGGAGCAGCGCAGCTTCTAGTCTGGTCCTGTACATTAGCTTATGGTGCTAGGATATGGATAACACAACTGATCTAGGCAAGTGTTTAGGTATTAGTCCTCTACCAAATACTGATGACCTATCCTGTGAATCAGTTAAAGAAAGCACCTGGGGGCCATAAAACCCCTTTAGGCTAAGGCCCCATGCAGCTGAAAAGAGGCAGTATCAAGAGACCCCAGAGTATAAGAATTACATTTCCAGTTTTAACCAAACTTGTTCAACCAGAAACAAATCTTTGGGTCATACAAGAGGCAACACGGTGGCTCAGTGGTTTGCGCTGCAACCTTGAAGCGCTGGTGTCCTGGGTTCTAATCCCGCCAGGAGCAACATCTGCAAAGAGCCTGTATGTTCTCCCCGTGTTTGTGTGGATTTCCTCCCTTTCTACAAAGACATACTGATAGGAAAAAAAAATGTACATCGTGATCCCTATATGGGGCTCACAATCTACATTAAAAAATAAATAAAAAAATCTTTGGGTCACACAACTAAATGAATCTTAGCCCATTCTTATAATCTACTCACATGGACAAGATTGTGGGTACCACTCATTAATGAAAGAAAAACCCACAATGGTCACAGAAATAACTTGAATCTGATAAAAGAAATAATTAAAAATTCTATGAAATTGAACAAATGAAAGTCAGACATTGCTTTTCGCTTCAACAGAATTTTTTAAAAGAAATAAAACTCATGACACAGGCCTGGACAGAGATGATGGTTCTCTTAACATAATATTTTGTTGCACAACCTTTTGAGGCAATCGCTGCAATCACACAATTCCTGTAACTGTCAATGAGACTTCTGCACCTCTCAGCAGGTATTTTGGCCCACTGCTCATGAGCAAACTGCTCCAGTTGTCTCGGGTTTGAAGGGTGCCTTTTCTAGACAGTATGTTTCAACTCCTTCCAAAGATGGTCAATAGGATGTAGGTCAGGGTTCATAGAAGACCACTTCAGAATAGTCCAATGTTTTCTTCTTAGCCATTCTTGGGTGTTTTTAGCTGTATGTTTTGGGTCATTATCCTGTTGCAAGACCCATGACCTGTGACTGAGACCAAGCTTTCTGACACTGGGCAGCTCATTTCTGTCTAGAATGCCTTGATAGTCTTGAGATTTCATTGTACCCTGCACAGATTCAAGACACCCTGTGCCAGGTGCAGCAAAGCAGCCTCAGAATATAAATGTTTCACAGTAGAGACAATGTTCTTTTCAAGATATGCTTCATTTTTCCGTCTGTGAATATAGAACTGGTGTGCCTTACCAAAAAGTTAGATTTTTGTCTAATCTGTCCATAGGACATTCTCCAGAAGCTTTGTGGCTTGTCAACATGTAGTTTGGCAAATTTAAATTTGTCAGATTCAAGTTATTTCTGTGACCATTGTGGGTTTTTCTTTCATTAAACAAGGGGTACCAACAATTTTGTCCATGTGTGTATGAGGGAAAAACCGCCTCGACTTCTGTAGGTGCTATATTCGAACAATGGTTTTGTAAAATTTCAAAAACTCTTGAATGGATCCATGGGTGCTCATAGCTATTTACTGGAATTTTCTCTTTGCAGTGATGCCTGATGAAGATCATTGTTATTATTTGCTGGATATCTTTGTTGCTCTTTGTCTAAATATCTTTACAAATACATTTGGGATGTTTATGTCTTGCCAGTATATTCTGCACGATTTCAGTTTACTTGTCCTTTGTTGTAGTTTATGTGAGTAAATAATTTCCAAGACAGTCCTTTAAGAATCAAAACAAGCTCATGCATGACAAATTATAAAAGGACTTCTTTGAACAATCTAAAGGGCATAGTTCATGCCCGAGACGTTGAAACTTAAAACACAGGTGTCACACCTCTGGAATTTTCAAAAAGCTTGTGTTTGATATAGATGCGGTAATCCATATCACAACTATACATGCCTATTATCAGTCTCTATCAGCCTTTACTATGGTTTATTCTAAGAAATTAAACATTTACTTATAAGATTCACTTAGCTAAAATAATTCATTGAATTGATGTTTTACTATTTCCTTTGTGTCTTGTTTCAGTAGTACAAAGTAAATTATTAAATAATAATGGGAGGGCCGTATATTTAATAATTTATTCCAAATTCATATTATTTATTCAAAATTATTATTATTCAACATCCTTTCCTTTTTGGCACAAAATCCTGGCTTAACTACTTTTAGCAGCATTTAGAGATATGTTTTACAGCAGCCACAAGAACCTGTAGGCACAATATAATGTGCTAGAATGAGATGCATATGATTTATTAAAAGCCGCAAGCCAGATACTGGCTGAAATTATAGTGAAATTTGCTGGTAAGCCCTGATAATGCTCTGCCCACTTTTAGAAATACGTCACGTGTGGTGTAAAACAATGAAAACCATATATTAACCAAAACTGACATATGAATTTTATGCTTAGCAAACAGAACTAAATGAATTCACCCCACTGAGTTCTAGAGGAGAGTATTCTAGGATTGCTCTGAGACCTGTGCTTTATACTCTTTTCTGTATGTATTCATATTTCTGACCATTGGCTTTTCTTTAGACTAGTCTCTTTGAATTCTGACCTCCTACTTTGCTGCTCGACTGGTTCCAAACCCCTTGGCTAGCTGACCTCCTGTTTGTTGTTGTTTGCCTTGTCTGCAATCTGTGTCATCACTTATATCTTAAGAAGAGACTGCCACCCAGTTGATCTCTGTTGTCTAGGACAGTGAAGCAAGTAGGCAGGGACAGGGAAGGGGTTCAGTTTAGGGCTCACTGTCTCGTTGTGTCCCTTCTCCCACGGTTCATCAGCAGCTGCTGTGGAATTGCTCTTCTACAAATTTCCTTACAGTTAGTGTATTATGAGACTTAGTCAACAAATTAAAAACTGAAAGATTTTTTTATACAGAGAATTACATGAAGAATGATTTTAAAAAATCAGCATAATGTTAAAACTTTATTTAAACAGACCATTCCCTTTATAAAAGCATAATGGGGAACAGGTTTGAATCCAACCAAGAACAATATTTGTTAGGAGTTTGTGTGGATTTCCTCCAGGTACTCTGGTTTTCTCCCACATTGCAAAAACATACTGATAAAGAATTTATATGGTGAGTAGGGTTGAGCCGATCTTGAAATTTCAGGATCGTTTTTAAAATCCGATTTCCGATCATTTTCCATTCTAACCCGATCCCCATTTTTTTTTAATAATTGAAGATCGGATTTTAAAAATGATCCTATTCATTACACAGCATGGAGTCCAAAAATTGTTTCGATTTTTGAACTCCACGCTGTGTAGTGATTAAGAAAAAATTCCCTGGTACTTAGCCCCCCTGGTGTCTACTTACCTGCACAGATCGCTGCCACTCCCCATTCTTCCTGGTCTGGTCCTCTCTCATTGACATGCCTTCAGAGCACCGTGCATGCCCCCACCTCCCTAGGCTAGTGTTAGAGATGATGGGAGTAGGCGGGGCTTGTTGTGGCTTAGGAGAGTATGGGTGGGGAGACGTGAGTGCATCACTCATGTTTCCCCTCCCAGTACCTGCCCACACTCTCCTAAGCCACAAGCCCCTCCTCCTCCCAGCATCTCTAACAGAAGAGGAGTGAGAAGAACGGAACTGGCGGCGACAGCACTTCTGTGCAGGTAAGTTGAGTGAAGTTCATGATTAGATAGGTACTATCTATTCTTCTGCTTCGTCTCTGCTTTACTGTATACTCAGCTCTGCTACATCTCAGATGTAGCAGAGTTGAGTATACAACTCTGCTATATCTCAGATGTAGCAGAGTTGAGTATACGGTAAAACAGGGATGAAGCAGAAGAGTGGCAGGCTGCGGTAAATCCATAGGAATGAATGGACGGCAGTCTGCGTGCTGGCCACTTCCATTCATTCCTATGGGTGTGTGCTCGCTCATCTGATACTATAGCTTTATCCACAATGATTGGTCAGTAGCCAAGCATTGTGGGAACTAACCTCCGACCTCGATCCCGCTGGAAAAGATCGGGATCGGAATTTTGATCACGATCATGAAATTTACTCGATCGCCAATCGGAATCCAAACATTTCCGATCACTCAACCCTAATGGTGAGCTATATATGGGAGAGTAACCATAGTAATATTCTATACGAGAAAACAGGACTCTTTAAACCATACCTATCTTTATGCAGAAAAGTACAACAGATCCTTTGGCAATTTGCATTACATAGTACAGCCAGGTAAGTGTGCATAACCTTCATGTTTTCTTACCTTTTGATTTCTCCAAATGATTTTTCTATCTCAATCCTTACTGAGGAGAAAAGATATTTGTGTTGTCATGTAAGAGCTGTGCTATTTGCTGTATAAGATTACTTAGAATTTATAGAGAAACTGTGGGCATTGAAAAGAAAACTACAGGTTTCAAAAAGGAAGGTGCCATTTACCTATAATAAAATATATTTACAAAGTATCATATATTCAAATAAACTACTAACTGATGAAAAAAATGAACAGTTATGGAACTTTTTAATATCGACAATAGTTCTATAAAATATTCTGCTTTTAGTTTTTTTTAAAAAAATACTGGAAATGTATAAGAAGACATTACATTGTGGCAACTGCTGACCCACAAAAATATATCTTCTAAAAATTCCCAACTTCTCAATTATATGGTTGAGCGATTGGTATCGGGAAAGATTGGATCCCGATCGACGATCGAGCAAATTTCAAGATCGGGATCGGCTGGCAAATTATCGAACATTGGATTTTAAAAACGATCCTGAAATCTCAATATCAGCTCAAACCTGCTCAATGACTCTCGTTTGACCAGGTTAATTTTGTCACCGATGATAATTACATTACAAAAGTTAATAATAATGAATTATAAATTCATTATATTAATTTATTAATTATTCTTCTTATTATTATATTATTCATTCACTAATTCATTATCATTAATTATAAAATAATACCAATAATTAAGAAACATGTATATTTAATCCTTTTCTCGGCATTTTTTTTTTTTTAAATAGCTGCTAAAAATAATAAACCAATTAAAATATTTACTGTTAGGCAAGGTCAACATGATTTTTTTTAGAAATTGAAGATAACCGCAAAGAGAATAAAAAAATAAATAAATTAAAAAAAAATCCCTAATATAAGAAAGTGGCATGCCAACGTTTAAACTATCTCTCCATATGCATAGAAAACAATTGCTATGCACGATATCAAAAATGTGTTAAATCAACTAACATTGATATAACTTCAAGCAATTAGGAGCATGCTGATAATGATATGAGTCTTCAGCTGTAAATAATTACGTTGCCTCAAGGCTACACTTTAATTCTTGGCTTGCTGTATCTATAAACAATAATCAAACTGCAAAACCAGTTGTGTTGTTTTTGTTCACAGTTTGTGAAATGATTTCAGTGCCCTGTAGTGATGCTGATGGCTATTTTGACCTTCGAATCTGAGGCCTGTAAGGTTAGGTGCTAATATGTACTTTCATCGATCTAAGTTAGAACGCTCAGCATGTTCCGTTGCCTGTTATAAATAAGCACAAAAGCTGCTATGCTTAGTCAGTGTGCGTTGTGAAAAAAGGGCTTGCTGCTGAGACTCAATAAATGAGACATTAGGAGCAAATGTTATAATTGTTGCTACCCACATCTTGTTAATGAGTAATGTACAGTTAGACGCCATGCAATTGAAGCTAAAATGTTTATACAATTATTCTTGTGTTGCAACTAACATTTTACCATAATGAAGTATCATAATTGAAGCCATTAAAACAGGGTTAAGATTTGTTTAATTAGAAACAAGAAAATGTAAAATGAGAAGTCACTTTAAGATGTAGATCAGACCCATATAATGGAAGACACGGAGAGCATATGTCTAGCTTTGCTGGATCAAATTATAATTTTTATTAACTTGTTGTGCAATCTCAAGGAGAATAATCAATGTATGTAGCTGATGAATGTGACTGCTCTCTGTGATAGAGTGAAACATGGTTCATTAAAACCACAGGATTCCTCAGGCTGGTAAGAACATTGGAAAAGCTGCTAATATTTGATGTAGCAGTCAACTCTACTCTACATTTGCTTAGTGGCCTTCAATGTGTCAGTTGTTGAAGTGGATGACGTCAACAGATATTATTACATCAATTATTATTAATAATATTTTATTTTATAAGGGGTTGTTTAGTTGCTTCGTGATGACTGTGCTGTGGTCCACAAAGCAGATTTGTGCTATGGAATCATGTTTAGGCTGAAGCCCCACATTGCGAAAGTGCAGCATTTTTGCACCAGCAAAAGAAAATGCTCATTGCACAGTACCTGCTGAATCCCATCCACACATTCATTCCTATATTCCTATAGTGTCTCTTCTGACCCTGGATCCACTTCATCTCCAAAAATATAATACCCATAACCTGTATTTTTTTCCCTTTCAAAAAAGATATCCAGGCCCCTCTTAACTTTTATAATAAACCCACTATTACAACATCCTGAGCAGTGAGTTCCATAGTCTTACTGGTGTTACAGTAAAGAATCCCCAAAAGGTATAAAGGGTGTCTTCTTGTCACAGACCGAATTATCTAGGTCAAACTCTTCTGCACCCTCTCTAGTTCATCTAGATCCTTCTTGTACACAGAAACCAAAACTGTGCACCCAAAGTGTGGCCATAACATGACTATAACTGAGTCGTTCATGATGTTAAGGATGCTGCTCTCTATAGGGTGGTGTACAGAGTGCACTCTGTTCTCCTAATTCCATCCAAGAGAATAGATTTGCATATTTTTTACCCATAATCCCTAGCAGAGCAGGAATGACTTGTAAGTCTCCGTACTGCCTATGTAGGCACACACTCTCCCTAATGTGGACGAGTGCCCCCATACCCTATTACATACATAATCATACATTTTGTATCCTTTGCCAAAGTGCCCAATATTCTTTCTGTCTACATTAAACTTCTATTTCCAAGTCTATGCCCACGTTTCCTTCTCCCTAAATCCCTGTATAATATTCTACTATCCTTCTGAGTTTTGATTACAGAGTTTAGAATCATCCATGAATTTTGAAAACCTGCTGTGTAAACCCTCAACAGGGTCATTAATAAACATATTAAAAAATAGAGGACCCAATATGGACCCTGTAGCATCCCACTGATGCCTGTCACCTAGTCGGAGTGCTTCAAATTAACAAGCAACTCTGTTTCACATCCACTGCATTACCCATGTCCAGACCCGAACTGGACTCTTCATAGAACCTGATCAGATTCCCCATGCTGATTGAGGTTACCCAAGACTGATATATATATTTTTTTTAGGATGGATCACGAATATAAGATAATCCATAATTTTTTATGGCCGTAGAACCATTTAGCTATTCAGGGTGGCCTTGCCACCTCATTGACTGCCATGTCCCCTTCCTTGTTTACCAGAAAGGGCTCCATTCATTTTGCAGTGATAGTACTTGATGCAGGGTTTTTCTGTCCGCTTGAGAAGTCAGACATCTTCTCTTGCGGACAGGAAAGGACGGGCACGGAGTGCAAAAGAACGCACCCGATGCCCATTCAAGTGAATGACAGGTGTCACGGGCACAGCTAGTGTCCGCTCCTAGTGTCCGTGACAGATTTTGAGCGGACACTAGGAGCGGACACTACATGTCAGACACCGACGGTAGTGTGAACGCTCCCTTAGATCATTCCCCCTTGTATTAAATCCCCATAATGCCTCCCTTAAATTTAGAATGTCCCCAATTGCCCTCCTATATGTAATACTCTCCTTCTATTAAAAGTCATGCAAAGTGTTTAAAAAAATAAAAATGTATACTCACCTACCTCTGATACACTAAGGAGAAGGCGGCGATGACCACTTACTGCTTTCTTGTAGGCCATATGTCACGTCAAAACTGAGGTCTACAAAGTACGAAGACTACAGAAAAGCATCTGTGTCCTGGTGAGGAAAGTGGCAGACAATAGAGATGAGCGAGTAGTGAAATATTCGAGATTCGATATTCGTTTAAAGTAGAGCCTCAATATTCGACTACTCATCTGCACAGCGCTTGCAGTTGCGCTGATATTCCGTTTGGGGGAGTCCTCCTGCGGACTCCTTCTGGACGGGAGACAAGCGCTAATGTGAACCAGCCCTTGCTCGTCCTGTAGAACCAGCATTGATTGGCCGAATGCTAATCATTGTATAGCATTCGGCAAATCAACGCTTGTTCTGCAGCAGGCTCATCCTTGCTAGTCGGGAGAGCTGGCAGCTTGCGGTTATGCGGGAGCTGACTTTTTCTCATAGGAATACATTGGCCAGCGTTGATTGGCTGAATGCTATACAGTGTACAGCATTTGGACAATCAACGCTAGTTCTGCCGGAGGCTCGTCTGTGACGAGGCGGAGTCTAAGATGGGACCACAGCAGTCTCCATTGTGGTCCGATCTTAGACTCTGCCTCCTCACACACGAGCCTCCCACAGAACCATCGTTGATTGGTCGAATGCCGTACACTGTATAGCATTCGGCCAATCAACGCTAGTCAATGCATTCCTATGAGAAAAAGTCAGCTCCCACATAACCGCAAGCTGCCAGCTCTCCCGACTAGCAAAGATAAGCCTGCTGCAGAACCAGTGTTGATTTGCCGAATGCTATACACTGTATAGCATTCAGCCAATCAATGCTGGTTCTGAATCAAATCTTTACTGCGAATAGTGAGTAGTATTCGAATGTGTACGAGTATTTCGAATACTGTAGTAATATATCGAATACCTACTCGATCGAATACTACTCGCTCATCTCTAGTAGACAGTGATGTCATTGGGCCTGCATGTGCCGGGATGCAGACGCTTCAGAGAACCTTGTGAAATGGCTTCTGACTTACGAGGTAGTTACTAGTAGAGCAGGAAACCAAAGGTTTCGTCCATTAACATGTATTTCAACTCCATTGGTGTCATGCAGATGCCCATACAGATGAATGGTAGCTTGTGCTTGCCCCCTCTCAATCTACGCCCCTGTGAACAAAAATACAGTATACTTCACTGCTTTCACTCAAGCTATGTAATATTATTAGTAAATAAAATAATATAAGACACAATAATAAAATGTGAGCTAGCAGAACGTATAGTATAGGACTATATTTTCTATCCTTCTGATTTATTTTTTGCACATCTGACTCAACTTTCAGCCATTGTAAAATGTTTCTGTTCTTTTGTTTTCTCTTCCAAGCCAGCTCGATAAGAATGGAGGCAAATAACTCGAGTCTACTGGTGGTAACAATTCCCAACAGACACACAACATATTTACTAGTGATTAATTGTAATCTAAGGCAACATAAATATTTCCCAATCTTATGTGTATGTTCTCTGAGATGTCTCTCCAAGGACAATATTTACTGTATTAAATGATGCAAATGTGAATTACAACAATGTGTTTCATACACAAATAGTTCTGTTCATCCAAATGCAGACAGAACAGCACTAGGAACAAATGATGCCACTGGGGTTTTATAAATTAGTCTGCCTTAGATAGTATTACATTATGATGCACAGGTACAATATCTGTATACTAGGGTTGTATAGAAACTTAATATGTCGTGTGCTGTTCAGTGATTGGTAAAGAATATATCTGTTCATAGAGCAGAATGTAGTATTGCTAAAAAGTAAATTAATAATTATAGATGTGTAAGACATTATTTTTCCACAAAATGATAATGATGGATTACCACTATTAGAGATATAGAAGTATTGGGTGGGCTTTTACCATATTTTTCTCCCCATATTGTGGGTATGTGGTTATGGTGACACCAGCCTTTCAGGTGTATTTTTCCCTGTTGTCTACTTTGGACTCCTTTTTAGAGATGAGCGAGTAGTGAAATATTCGATATTCGATATTCGTTTCGAGTAGAGCCTCAATATTCGACTACTCGATCGAATATCGAATCCCATTACAGTCTATGGGAAAAAATACTCGTTTCAGGGGAAACCACTATTCGACTAAAGGAGAGTCACCAAGTCCACGAGTAGCAGGAGGAGAGCGTTTGGGAGGAGCGAAGAGCAGTTAAAGCGCACGGACCCCATAGACTATAACGGGTCCTGCGCTTTAACTGCACAGCGCTTGCAGTTGCGCTGATATTCTGTTCGGGGGGACTCCTTCTGGACAGGAGGCAAGCAATGAGAACCGGGCCTTATTCGTCCTGCAGAACCAGCATTGATTGGGAGAATGCTAATCACTGTATAGCATTCGGCAAATCAACGCTTGTTCTGCAACAGGCTCGTCCTTGCTAGTCGAGAGAGCTGGCAGCTTGCGGTTATGTGGGAGCTGACTTTTTCTCATTGGAATGTATTGACCAGCGTTGATTGACTGAATGCTATACAGTGTACAGCATTCGGCCAATCAACGCTGGTTCTGCCGGAGGAGGCGGAGTCTAAGATCGGACCACAGCAGTCTCCATTGTGGTCCGATCTTAGACTCTGCCTTGTCACAGACGAGCCTCCGGCAGAACCAGCGTTGATTGGCCGAATGCTGTACACTGTATAGCATTCGGCCAATCAACGCTGGTCAATGCATTCCTATGAGAAAAAGTCAACTCCCGCATAACTGAAAGCTGCCAGCTTTCCCGACAAGCAAAGAAGAGCCTGCTGCAGAACCAGCGTTGATTTGCCAAATTCTATACACTGTATAGCATTCCAATCAATGCTGGTTCTGAATCAAATCTTTACTGCGAATAGGAGTAGTATTCGAACGAGTACAAGTATTTCGAATAATGTAGTATTCTATCGAATACCTACTCAATCGGATACTACTCGCTCATCTCTACTCCTTGGGCTCCATATTGTGTGTCTGACCTGTTAATTCCTACTATATGGGAATTATTTCCCTTTATTATACATGTATCTACCTTTTGAGGCCAAAGCATATAGTATAGTAGCATGAAACCTGGTCATTTTGATTATTGCTTTCTATCACTCACTACCATGCATCAAGTATTACTGGTACTTTTCTTGACTTTTCAAGTCTTTTCCCAATAATCATATTTAATTATATTATTTGTTTTCTTTATGTTCATATGTTTTTATTACTAGATAATAATAAATGTGCATATTTCATTTTTTGTGTAGGCTTTTTTCTTGATGTTTTTTCTGATATTTAGTCCTACATATCCTTTTTTTATTGGCCTCCATTGTATTTTGTTGTAACATAGAATAAAGAGTTCACAGTAAAGGCCTTTTGCACATGGCCATACCATTTTCACAGACCTAATACTAGTGAGAAGTGCACAGTTGGCCATTATTCACATCATTATTCACAGTGAATAATGGCCATGCAGCCGTCATTTTTGAAATGGCTTTCACATGGCCATTATAGAACCCATGAATTTCAATGGATCTATTCACATGGCACTATCTATACCATGTTCCAAATTATTCTGCAAATCAGATTTAAGTATCATAAATATGTTTTGTTTTTGTTTTTCAATTAAACTCATGGATGGTATTGTGTCTTAGGATTCTTTGAATCACTGAAATCAATCTCAGATACCTGTAATAGTTAGTTTGCTAGTTGAGGCCATTTAAAGGAAACCTACTTGGGAAGGACATTCCGCATTATTAAGCAGGCCATAAATTTTTAGCAATGTGCGGAATTCTGCTGCCAAAAGATGTCAAATAGTGCAATTCCTTGGGTATAAAAACATTAGATATTTCACAAAAACTTAAGGGTGATCAATTGTGGCTGATTCAGTGCACAGATGGGTAGATGCAGATAAAGGAATAATAAGGAAGGTCTTAGCCAGGCAAATTCATTAAGAAAGCAGCAAAAGCATTAAAAAGCATTACAAAGCTGCAAACAAGTATTTGAAGTTTCTGTTGTCTCTGGAGTCCCATGAACGTCATGGTGTAATATCTTCCAGAGGTTTTGCAGTTCTGCATAAACCTACTATTTGGCAACCTATAAGCAGTGCTCACTTGCAGAAATGGTTGCAGTGGGTCCAGGCTTACATGAGGACTAATTTTGCGTGCCATGCAACCCTGGATAGT
The DNA here is from genome assembly GCF_031893055.1 of Leptodactylus fuscus. NCBI lineage: Eukaryota > Metazoa > Chordata > Amphibia > Anura > Leptodactylidae > Leptodactylus > Leptodactylus fuscus. The sequence continues at coordinate 92,079,451 of NC_134268.1, read as the reverse complement.
CCAGATGGATGATTAGAGTGAATGATCAGATGGATGATTACAGTGGATGGTTAGAGGATTAGAGGTTAGAATGGAAACCTACACCATTCTGGTGTCAGAACCTCTTATACATTTATAAAGAGACGTAATAAATTTGCCCCGATGTCTATGATTGCCACCACACAGGGTCTGAGCACTTTTTCTATACCCTTGAATCTCCTCCATGTACAACTTAAAATGTCTACAGACCTGAGATGGGTTACTGACTTAAGAGTTACCTATACTTGACTAGCGTTTAAGAATCCTCACTTTCAGGGGACAAGTAGTGTACCCCCATACTGCACATGACAGAACTCACAGTCCATGAGGTATATTACATAAGAGGTATTACAGTTAACATAAGTTTTTGTCTTATATGTCACAAATGCAGAAAAATTGATCAGAATTACCAAAAAAATGCAAATAAAAATGGAGGTGCTGTGGCTGCATTACAAATGCAAACACAAAAAAGTTGCTACAGCACTCTGTTAGCGCTAAGAGCATTACTGCAAATACCTACTGTACATAATAATACATAAAGATAAGGTTCTTGGTTTTTACACTTTGACAAAAATGCAATGTGCACCAGCATTTCATGTTCATGTTGTTTGGCAGTGTTGATCAATTTTTGTGTGGCTTTTGCATATTCACCACCCATCTGTCCAAGGGTAATTTTAATTAGATTATAAGTGTAAGTTCACACGTTGTGAGGTGTCAAGGAATTTGTTTAGGAAAAAGTCCGCTTCAGGAATTAGGAAATGGTTTTTTAAATAGTTTTTTTTTTTATATGAGGCGTTTTTTGGAGCGTTTTTTGAGGCGTTTTTATTTTTTATTTTTATTTTCTCCAGTACAGTGTATGGACCTTGAAAAAACCGCTAGTGGTTTTTGAAGCGGTTTTTGGCAAAAACCGCGTCAAAAACCTCGATGCAGTTTTTCAGCCTCCCATTGACTCCTGTTGGTTTTTTCAGATCAAATACGCCTGAAGAAAGGTCATGTTGCTTCTTTTTTCCGCTAGTGGAAAAAAAACGGTAGCGGGAAAAAAAAAAACTAGATTACATAGGACTCTATTGTGAGGCATTTTTTGGTGGAGGATTTTGAGGCGGATTCTGTGTGAACCCAGCCTAATATGGGTGAACTACAGTCCCCCGTTAAGTTAGAGGCCACAGGTCCAGAGAGAGGAGGCTGGTCATGCTGTATGCAAGACATGATGTGGCTAAAAATCAGATTTGCCCTTAATTCATAGGTGACCAAGGTCTTAAGAGAGGTAAATCATTATCTGGAATTCATAAGCTATTTTTTCCACCTCCCATGAGACCATGGCGTTTTCTGTATAGGTATAATTGGGACAGAAAGCTCTGCAAACTCGCAATGAAAAATTCTGCGGAAAAACCATGCAGAATGCATTTCTGCCATGGTTTTTGCTGCGCTTCGCCACGTAGCCTAAATACTGCAGTCACTACTGACTGCAGGATCTAAAGGGTTAAACTCCTGGGATTGGTGGTTTTCTCATTAAACATACCTTGTATATTTAATTATCCTAACATCATAATATAGTATATATATATATATATATATATATATATATATATATATATATATATTTACACACACACGCGCGCGCACTTTGGCTATGGATAATAATCAGGCTAGAGTTTCTCACAGCTATTATTTTGCCTTAGACACTTACAGATGTTAGACTTTCAGACTTGCTTTTGAGAAAACTAGCGTCTAGGTTATTCATGGCTGGAATTGTACCGTAAAGGGTTTTCGAAATCCCTTATGTTTGTCCTTCAAATTTACTTCACCTCTTCATAGTGAAGCAATAAATCAATCTTTCAAACATTTACACCTCACACAACATGCAGAATCACTCAACGTTACTGCTCTATCCTGACAGCTATTCACATATAAATAGGTCTTCTTTCCTGATAGACACTTTTGACTATCTAGGTATACACACACTCAACAGCTGAACATGAAACAGATTCATAACTTATGACAATTTAATAATTTAAGTGCACAAACAAATTTTAAGCTAGAAATATTATGAGCCAGCTTACCCTTGTAAGATCACAGCGCATTTGTGAACACATTAGCTACATTAACAATAGCAAGCACATAGAATACCATCGACAGTCACTGTGATATAAACCAGACTCTTAATTCTCGGCATATGGATTTTCTTTGCCTGGGTATCGTTAATGATTTCCACAACATAGCCTTAAAATTTTACTCATTTCTCCTATGATTCATATTATGTCTCATTTACTCCCTAGTAAATCAATAGCCTTTCAGCAAATAAAAGTAATCAATTTGTAATGATTGGATTGTAGCAGATTTTTGTACTTTATGTCAACTAAATCTTTAAACCACTCTGTGAAAAGGATTGTCTAATCGCTCGACATTCACTTCACTGGCATTTAAAGAGTTTGCCATTACATCACATTACAGAGTGCACACAACTGCTTAGAATAAAGGGGAAGAGATCACGCCAACATTAAAAAGTAAAAATCGTAAGCGCTAAAAAGTTGGAAAAAGTGGGAAAAGTCTTAGCTGGTTACAAATTTTACTTCCATTATTTACAGATGAAAAGAAACTTTTTTTTATTTTTTTTTAATGTGGATTGTGAGCCCCATATGGAGGGCACGGGGAGAACATACAAATTCCTTGCAAATCTTGTTCCTAGCAGGAATCAAACCCAGGACTCCAGTGCTGTAAGACTACAATACTGAGCCACTGAGCCACCGTGTTGCATTTCTGGTACATGATGCATTAGTCATACCCATTGCTAGCATCCAGTAGAAAATGTTAATAATCCGTCATAAATCCGTTGAAAATCCCACTGATTTTCAATCCCACGTATTTCAATGATCCATTGTTCGTTAGTTTCTGTTTTCCTAGAATCCGTCACATGTCCATTTTTTTTAGCAGACATAAAAACGCAGGGTGCAGGACTTTTGTTTCTGTTCAAAATAATAGACTTATGATGGACGTTAAGTGTCTGTTATTTTTTAACATTGATGACTAACGGCTAGTAATGGATATTTGTTCATTTTACTGTCCATTATTACTTTACGTTTTTTATGCACATGCTCAGAAAGCAGGGGGAAAAAAACAAAAACCCAGACAGCATAAAAATGGGCAATAACGGACACTAATAGACTCACTAAATGGATCAATTAAAAAAATAGACACTTTAACATTACATAAATTGTCCATTATTGTCCATTATGATAAGCATCCATTGTTTTATTTATTTATTTTTTAAGATAAATATCAGACAACATCAGAATAGACATCCAACAGTAGTGTGAACCCCCACTTAGCCTTAGGCTTAGGTCCCACATTGTGGAAACACTGCGGTGTTTGTTGTCGATTTTGCTGTGTTTTTTGAGCCAAATGTAGTAGTCACTACAGAAGGAATCGGAAATATCTAGGAAGTTCTTATACTTCTCCCTTCTGTTAAATCCAGTCATAGCTTTGGCTCAAAAAAAACCCAGTAAAATCTGCAAGAATAAAAACAAATTTTCTGCAAGTAAGGCCTCAGCCTAAAGCCGTTACTTACATACTTATTTTAGCGTTTCTGCCATAATTTTTAAGCCAGAAAGTCCTGTGGGTCTTCCTGCTAATACGACTTGATAAAGAATACCTTGCCATTCACACTCATTGATTTACACTATTAATTGATTTTAATAAGTCAGGGAGCTGGTGCCTTGTAATGCTACTGGTTTGTAGTCCTGGTGGTACTGAACATCAGGAGGACACCAGGAGTTTATCAGTCTTATTTATTTACGAGGAGTCCATATTTGAAGGTTTTCTAAGAGATGCTATCCTGGAGTATCTCAGTGTAAGTGATCTTATAATACCCAATCTGCATGTGTTTATGAGGAGTCGGTCCTGTCAGACTAATCTGATCAGCTTCTATGAGGAGGTCAGTTCCAGACTGGACATGGGTAATGTAGTAGATGTAGGATGTCTGGACTTTTTAAAGGCTTTTGATACTGTTTCACATAAAAGGTTGGGATGAAAAACGAGAATGTTGGGACTGGGGGAAACATATGCATTTGCAGTGGCGGATCCAGACTTTGCGGGGCCCTGGGCGATTGACTTTGGCGGGGCCCTACTTATCGGGGGGTCTGGGGGTCCCCCCCCCCCCAGGATTTTTTGAAAAAATTAGCCCTTAAAATGTGTTTTTGAGGTGTTTTTTTTAAAAAACTAGTTAGCTGCATTTGACCAACCGGGGGGAGGGAGATGGGCCAAGTACACGGGAGCGAGCCTGTTCCTGTGTCTGCACCACACATGTGACCTAGCTTCCTGCTCACAGATAAAGGAGGGTCTCACCATCTATTTATAGAGCTGTATGTCTGATGCCTAGCTTCACCTATAATTAAAAAAAAAATGTTATCCTACACACCCCCTTTAATGTTCCCCAGGCTATTGGCTTCCATCACTGCACTCCCATGGTTTAATGTCCTCCTCCAGTGACCCCCATTATTTAATGTCCCCCTACAGTTGTCTCCAGTTTAACGACTCTCTTAAAGAGGACCTTTCATCACTTTGGGCAAATGCGGTTTTATATACCACTAGAAAGCCGACTTTCATAATCTGTGCCCCATGTGAAGAGTTATCGGTGCTGGTACCGTAGCTCTTCACAATGAGAAGGGCGTTTCTGACACTCTCGAACATTCTTCTTCACAGCAGTGCCTATAGCGCTGAACTGTGATAGAGGGGAGGACACACTGCTGTGAAGAAGAACGTTCCTGACTGACTGTAAAGAGCTACAATACCGGCACCAATAGCTCTTCACCTGGGGCACAGATCCCCCCTTCAGTATTATATGCTTCACAGTGGCCCCTCACACAGTATTATATGCTCCATTGTAAGCCCCGAAAACAGTATTATATTCTCCACTTTGGGCCCCCACACAAAGGGTTATATGCACCACAGTAGACCCCCACATAGTATCCCACTCAGTATTATATGCACCACAGTAGAGTCCACACACTCAGTATTATATGCACCACAGTAGGGCCCCACACTCAGTAATATATGCACCACAGTAGGGCCCCACACTCAGTATTATATGCACCACAGTAGGGCCCCACACTCAGTATTATATGCACCACAGTAGGGCCCCACACTCAGTATTATATGCACCACAGTAGGGCCCCACACTCAGTATTATATGTACCATAGTAGGGCCCCACACTCAGTATTATATGTACCACAGTAGGGCCCCACACTCAGTATTATATGCACCACAGTAGGGCCCCACACTCAGTATTATATGCATCACAGTAGGGCCCCACACTCAGTAATATATACACCACAGTAGGGCCCCACACTCAGTAATATATGCATCACAGTAGGGCCCCCACACAGTAGACCCCCACTCAGTAATATATGCATCACAGTAGGGCCCCCTCACAGTAGACCCCCACTCAGTAATATATGCATCACAGTAGGGCCCCCACACAGTAGACCCCCACTCAGTAATATATGCATCACAGTAGGGCCCCCACACAGTAGACCCCCACTCAGTAATATATGCATCACAGTAGGGCCCCCACACAGTAGACCCTCACTCAGTAATATATGCATCACAGTAGGGCCCCCACACAGTAGACCCCCACTCAGTATCATGTGCATCACAGTAGGGCCCCCACACAGTAGACCCCCACTCAGTAATATATGCATCACAGTAGGGCCCCCACACAGTAGACCCCCACTCAGTATCATGTGCATCACAGTAGGGCCCCCACACCCCGAGAATTTCACTTACCTGAAGTTCCACATGACATGTCCCATGAAGAGCAGCCAGCGTCCTCCTCCATGTTCTAGCTGCCAGCGCTGGTGACGTCAGTCCCTGGCAGACGCTGCGTCGGGGCAGAGGTCACTCTACAGTCAGTGCAGGCCGTGGGCCGCGCGACCACAGCCTGCACTGACAGCTTTCAGCGGTATGTGCATTTGCACATATTGCTGAAAGCAACGATCCCTAACTAACAGGAATTCCAGTACAGAATTCCCCGTTAGTTCTGTGCTGAGGCGGGCAAGTGCCGGGGGCCCCCAGAGGCTATGTGTGCCCCGGCACTTGCCCAACTATGATGTGTGCTGCCGCTGGCCATGCGACTTGCGTTCCGGGCTACGCCGCGGGGCCCCGCCGGGCGCGGGGCCCCGGGCGGTTGCCCGGCTTGCCCGGCCCTGGATCCGCTTCTGTGCATTTGGGTTAGCAACTGGCTCACTGATAGGAAACAGAGGGTACTTGTTAATGGTAAATATTCAGACGGGGTCACAGTCACCAGTGGGGTGCCACAGGGGTCAGTATTGGGTACTCTCTTTTTTAAATATCTTTATTAATGACCTGGTAGAGATCTTACAGAGCAGGATGTACACATTTTCAGATGATACTAAATATTGTAATCCTCAAAATTGAGGATTATAGTGGAGTATTACAGGGGATCTAAGGAAGCTGTAAGCATGGGCAGAAAAAGGTAAATTTAATGGAGACAAATATAAGGTTATGCATTTTGGTCAAAGAAATAAAATGTATGATTATATACTTAATGGTAAATTACTGGGCAAGACTGCCACTGAAAAAGACTTGGGGTTAAGGTGGGCAGTAAATTTACCTTTAGGGATTTATCAAATGAGGTTTACATGCTCATGACAAGATCATAGTTATGGCTCTATTCAAATCACTAGTACTACCACACATTGACTAGTGTGTGCAATTTTGGGCCTCATTATGCAAGAAGGACATAACTGAACTAGAGATCATGTATACAAGGGTGACCAAGATTATTAGGTGAATGGGTGGATTGGAGTACAGAGACAGATTAATAAATTTGGGGTTATTTGGTTTATAAATAAGACAATGGGAGACCTATGGGATCACAATGTACAAATACATGAAGGAATAGTACAAGGACCTTCCTAATGATCTTTTTACACTTCGGACTATAACAGAGACAATGGGATATCCTCTATGCCTAGCACCAACAACATACAGTCATGGCCAAAAGTTTTAAGAATGACACAAATCTTCTATTCTCACATGATCTGCTGCCCTCTGGTTTTTATGTGTGTTTGTCAGATGTTTTTATCACATACAGAAATATAATTGCAATCATATTATGAGTAACAAAAGCTTATATTGACAGTTAGAATGAGTTAATGCAGCAAGTCAATATTTGCAGTGTTGACCCTTCTTCTTCAGGACCTCTGCAATTCTCCCTGACATGCTCTCAATCAACTTCTGGACTAAATCCTGACTGACAGCAGTCCATTCTTGCACAATCAATGCTTGCATTTTGTCAGAATTTGTAGGTTTTTCTTTGTCCACCCGTCTCTTGATGATTGACCACAAGTTCTCAATGGCATTAAAATCTGGGTAGTTTCCAGGCCATGGACCCAAAATCTCTATGTTTTGTTCCCTGGGCCATTTAGTTATCACCTTTGTTTTATGGCAAGGTGCTCCATCATGCTGGAAAAAGCATTGTTGATCGCCAAACTGCTCTTGGACGGTTGGGAGAAGTTGATCCTGGAGGACATTCTGGTACCATTCTTTATTCATGGCTGTGTTTTTAGGCAAGACTGTGAGAGAGCCGATTCCCTTGGCTGAGAAGCAACCCCACACATGAATGGTTTCAGGATGCTTTACAGTTGGCATGAGAAAAGACTGGTGGTAGCGCTCACCTCGTCTTCTCTGAATAAGCTGTTTTCCAGATGTCCCAAACAATTGAAAAGGGGACTCATCAGAGAAAATGACTTTACCCCAGTCCACAGCAGTCCACTCCCTGTACCTTTTGCAGAATATCAGTCTGTCCCTGATGTTTTTTTATGGAGAGAAGTGGCTTCTTGCTGCCCTCCTTGAGACCAGGCCTTGCTTCAAGAGTCTCCGCCTCACAGTGCATGCAGATGCACTCACACCTGCCTGCTGCCATTCCTGAGCAAGCTCTGCACTGCCAGTAGTCCGATCCCGCAGCTGAAATACTTTTAAGAGACGGTCCTGGCGCTTGCTGGTCTTTCTTGGGCGCCCTGGAACCTTTTTGCCAACAATGGAACCTCTCTCCTTGAAGTTCTTGATGATGCGATAGATTGTTGACTGAGATACAATCTTTCCAGCTGCGATACTCTTCCCTGTTAGGCCATTTTTGTGCAGTGCAATGATGACTGCACGTGTTTCTTTAGAGATAACCATGGTTAACAGAAGAGAAACAATGATACCAAGCACCAGCCTCCTTTTAAAGTGTCCAGTGGTGTCATTCTTACTTAATCATGACAGATTAATCTCCAGCCCTGTCCTCATCAACACCCACACCTGTGTTAATGGAGCAATCACTGAAACGATGTTAGCTGGTCCTTTTAAGGCAGGGCTGCAATGATGTTGAAATGTGTTTTGGGGGATAAAGTTCATTTTCTAGGCAAATATTGACTTTGCAAGTAATTGCTGTTAAGCTGATCACTCTTTATAACATTCTGGAGTATATGCAAACTGCCATTAGAACAACTGAAGCAGTAGACTTTGTAAAAATTAATATTTGTATCATTCTCAAAAATTTTGGCCATGACTGTAGACAGACATTCTTTAATGTAAGAGTTACAGAATGTAATCTTCAGGATTTGGTGATGGTGGATTCATTGTGCAAGTTCAAAAAGGGCCTGGAAGTCTTTCCTGAATTGAGAAATATTACAGGTTATGGGTTTTAGGTTTTTGCATGAGTTGGTCCAGGATTATACTGATGGCTGGATTCAGTGTAGGAGTGGAATTTTTCCCCTGACATGTGACAATTAGTAACAGCCTCATGGGTTGTTTTTTTTTTGCCTTCCTCTGAATAAAGATCTCTCCATCCCTAAAGACACTTGGGGTAATTTATGAAGACTGTATGTCAGTTGTTTCTTAATTCATTCATTTTTATTAAGGTTTTTCTGCAAAAACTTACAGTAATACCAGATCCATTCATATCAGGTATAATTAACATTGATATGCATTATATCCTTCACTTAATAGCATAATATACAAGGGAAAGAAAACAGAAATTAACTAAAAATGTAGTAATGGTACCCTATAAATATAACACACTTGTTTGCCATGTAAGATGATCACCACTAAGACATTCAGCTCTATTAAATTTGTTGGGCCATGTCTCTGCACCATCTATTTTGGTAAAAAGTAGTGAGTTGGGCACAGAAGGAACAACAAGGCAAAATCTTTAGCGCAACATATGGCCATAACCAGGGACTTAGCTATTGGCAGTGCAGTGGTAGTAATGGCTACCAGTTCCCGAAGCCTAAGTGGGCCCAACCAGCCACTCCACATATGAAGATATCAGTTTTATAGCTAATACATAGGAAGGAGGGGGCCCCATTACAGATTTTGCAATAAACTGCTGAAGTTGGATAAAGTTGGATCAGCTTGTAGTGTGTTTTTCCAATTTAATTTTGGGGGGACTTCAAATCCAGGCCTCCATTGGTTAATAAATTTGGTTTCCATTGATGATTTTTGTGTGATTTTGTTGTCATGACATTCAACTTTGTACAGAACAATGAGAATATTTCCTTCATTCAGATCTAGGATGTGTTATTTGAGTGTTCCCTTTACTTTTTTGAGCAGTGTATATATTGTGACATTTTTCTAAAAACCAAATTTTAGCAGCCTATTTCTTAGGCCTGGTTCACATCTGCATTCACTTGGAGACCCCCCAAACAGAGTACCAAATGCATTAAAAATCGGTGAGCAATGAAAGCACACAGACCCCATAGACTATAATGGGGTCCATGAGTTTTCTGCGCGGTGTCCACACAAATCATGTGGAGAGAAAAGTAGTTCTTGAAGTCTATAGGGCCCGTGTGCTTTCATTGCTCACTGCTTTTTAATGCGTTCAGTATTCTGTTTGGGAGGGGTCCCCAAATGGATTCCCCGAACAGAATACTGAAAACAGATGTGAACCAGGTCTCGCACTTAACTACCACATAGACAGACTCTCTGTGATCCCAGGCCAAAAGCTCTGAACCTTGCCCTCCTTTAAAGACTTCTGCACCTGGTGGCAAATTGTATTAATCTGATATGAGAGAGTTGGCCTCTACTGGTGAAGCAGACTCACTCTCCTGTTGCCACTCCAGTAACCAAATCCTTGAAAAGAGGACAGGTCATCAAGGATGATATCTGTGCGTTGCCCATGCCACCACAGATCCATTGATTTGCTTCAACAAGCCACAAAATGGACAATTACATGACCTGTCCTGAGCTGGACCTCTTGCACTGGGCCCTATTGTTGTTTTTTTTTTTTTTAAATGATGTCTGCAGAAAAGCTGCTTTTCTGTTGTTGTTATTAGAGATGAGCGATTAGTACTCGATCGAGTAGGTATTCGATCGAGTACTACGGTATTCGAAATACTCGTACTCGATTGAGTACCACTCGCTGTTCGAATGTAAAAGTTCGATGCAGAACCAGCATTGATTGGCCGAATGCTATACAGTCAGCCAATCAACACTGGTTCTTCTCCTACCTTTAGAAGTCCTCTCCGTGCAGCTTCCCTGCGGTGTCTTCCGGCTCTTCATTCATTCTGCCAGGCATCGGGCCTGGGCAGAGCCGACTGCGCATGTCCGCTTGTAGTGCGAGCATGCGCAGTCGGCTCTGCCCAGGCCCGATGCCTGCCAGAATGAATTCAGAGCTGGAAGATGCTGCGGGGACGCTGCAAGGAGAAGACTTCTCGGAGGATCCAGCCCGATCCTCACTCGTGGACTTGGTAAGTATAATTTGATCGAACGTTGCCTACCCCTGAAACGAGCATTTTCCCCCCATAGACTATAATAGGGTTCAATATTCGATTCGAGTAGTCGAATACTGAGGGGCTGCTCGAAACGAATATCGAACCTCGAACATTTTACTGTTCGCTCATCTCTAGTTGTTATCTAATCCCCACGTTAAAACCTCATAGACTTAAAACATGCATTTTCAGTCTGCTGTGTCCTTACCTTTTGGTGCGATTTTAGCTTATCTGTTGCTTTTCTGTGGGAGTTTTTTCTCACTTTTTCCACAACATGTGGCCTTGCACCATTTCATAATTCTCCCCTTTATTTCTAATTGAACTTGTCAATGACTTGTCTAACAACCAAAAGCCTAAAGTAAAGGAAGATGAGCTCAAAGGCAACAATCCAACAAGTATAGTTATCAGATTTGCGCTAATTCTATACTGTACATTACACTAACAGCTGGGAAATGTGTAAGCCAATACTCAGCCATTTCTAAAGACTTGAGAACATCATACTGTACTTAACCCCCATAAAGCAACAAATGAGACTCTTACACAGGGTACAGAATGTACAGCAGAAATGGCTTATAAAATATTTAGCTCTTTCGAAACTTGCCAAAATGACTTTGTTTTCCCATCTACTACTACATTGTAATTGTGTTAGGGAACTTTGGATTTTGACAGCCCATGTTATTGTCTAATGCTCAACAGCTACGTGTTGATGTTCTAAGACTAAGATGAAGAACATAATTAAGAGAACATATGATGGCTGGCTGAAGGTTTTGGATTAATTAGCTACATGTCAATATTTTTATCAATATCCGATTAACAAATGACACATTGCGCAAGGAAAGGTATTGATTCATGAGCTGTCTGTACATAAACTGAAGCTGCTTTGCTAAATGAGAAATCTGACAAAATAATAGCTTCTGAGCACTTTCCATCTTGATAAAAACATAAAAGTCATCCAACATATACTTCATTTTGAAATAGTGCCATTTTATTTATTAGACTTTTGGCTTTGAAAAAGAAGTATTTAATTCACGAATAATTAATGTTAGACTAATAGCGGCCCATGTAGCTGGAGAGCCATAATATTTAACTCGGTGACAATTAACTGCACAAAGGATTACTTGAAGAATGAAGAAGTATTCTTATGGAATTTACTGACTGACTGAATTTATCACTTTTTCTCTATATTATTTCATTCATACAACCCCTGCCAAAGACAAGGAATTGCCAAGTTTAGAGGAGATTCAACCAACTTAGGAATATATACACAAACCGCATATATGAAAAAAATGGGGAAGATTTAATATTGTGGTATAAACTCAATTTCAGGCTAAAATTCTGGCTTGCGATCAAATTTTTCAGAATTTTTTTTACATTTCTTCACTGAACAAGTGGCATGGTTCAGTTAAAAAAAAGCACAGCTTCACAGAAAAGGGGCATTACCTAAATGCGACAAATTGTGATGTAAAATTGTGTCCCAAAGTAAGCAATAGCAGTGAATGGGTCTATTCACATGTATATTTTTTAACGGACGGTTTTCACTGATATGCTTTATCTTTGGAAGAATATGCAAATCTGACTTCCATGATGTAATTAGGATGCCAGTGCCTCAAGTATGCACACCTATAGAGGGCGCTCACTGAGAATGTGCAAGACTATCTTCCATGATGTAATTAGGAAGACAGAGTCTCAGTCAAGCAATACCTATAGAGGGTGCTCCCTTTAACATCATGCCGACCTTCTCAGAGGCCTTTGTTTGAAATGATGTTGGGATTTTACCAGATACAGTTTCTCAGCCAAGGACAGCTGTTTCGATGTACTTGCATCTCATCAGCTTGGCGCAGAGAGGACTGATCTGGCAGAGGTGAGAGGCCTAGACAGGGTTGAGTGGATATCATCACTCCGCAGTGGAGCACTCATGGCTTAATAAGACTCCACACACCTAAATGGTGGTCTCTCCCTATGCAGTGATGATATCCCCTCAATGCTTTATCTTTGTCCGTCAAAAAGGGTATAGATAGCGCCATGTCATAGAGCATGTCTTTCAAAAAAGGGTCATGTGAATAAGTCACTTACGTGGATTTGATTGGCCCAACATGGCCATTTTTCACACTGTCATTTGCATATCAAGTAGCGTAACAAGTAGTATAAACTTGCATTCTCAGGCTAAGGATGCACTAGATACATCATCCAGAATCACCCACAGTGATAAATCTGTCTCCTTTTCAGACTACGTAAAGGTACATACACTACAGTGATTAATGGTCGCGTGACATCCGTTTTTCTAACGGACATCATACAACAGCATTAAATTTGATATCAGTAAATGGAGACTATTCAAATGACTGTTACTTTTACACTTGTCAATTGTATTTGATATTTGTCAAAATATAGGTCATGTCCTATTTTTGGCCGTTTTCATGGATCCCGTCATACACCCCTTGGGCATAAGGCAGTCTTGAAAACGCTGCTGTGGAAACTCTGCATTTTATAGTACCAGCAAAACTGAATCATAAGAAGTTGTTCCTAAATATTTAATAGGGGAAGAAAAAGCCCAGAGAAAAACACAGCAAAAAGTCAATGAAAAACACAGTGGGAAAAAAAAACATGATGCGTTTCTGACAACGGACTTTTCCACAGCATTTTTTTTTTTTTTTTGCTGCAGCTTATATATGGGGCCTTAGCTTAAGATGGCATTCATTTGGAACATAACTAAACTTTTGTACAACATTTGATTTTCTGGCAGTATTTGTGTCATTAATAAATTTTTAAAACAAATTTTGGATCCTTTCTGTGAAGTCCTGATTTTTTTTTTTACTCTTTTCATTGTTTCTGTATTGAGAGATGTTCCTGCCTCTTACTGAATGTTACTGTGTATAGGCCGTGTAACATGTAGTGCAAATGAGGGGAAGGTCACTTCAACCAGTTATATCAATGTACAAACTGGCTTTTGGTGTCATATTAAAGAGGACATTCTTTTCTTTCATATGACAGTGCTAAATTATTTCCAGAGATATTACTGGCTGAAAACACATTTGGCATTATTATTAGAGATGAGCGAACAGTAAAATGTTCGAGATTCAATATTCGTTTCGAGTAGCCCCTCAATATTCGACTACTTGAATCGAATATCGAATCCTATTATAGTCTATGGGGGGAAAATGCTCGTTTCAGGGGTAGGCAACATTCGATCAATTTATACTTACCAAGTCCACGAGTGAGGGTTGGGCTGGATCCTCCGAGAAGTCTTCTCCTTGCAGTGTCCCCGTGGTATCTTCCAGCTCTGAATTCACTCTGCCAGGCATCGGGCCTGGGTAGAGCCAACTGCGCATGCCCGCACTACAAGCGTACCTACTGTACTCGATCGAATACTACTCGCTAATCTCTAATTATTATATCATGTATATTATACAGCTGCATATAAATTTTGTATAATATGGAAGCAAGTTTGTACATTTTATAATATCCAAGATATAACTGTTTGAAGTGACCCATCCTCATTTTCACTACATGTCACAAAGCCCTTACTCCATACACAGTAACTGTCAGTGAGAGGCAGGAACAGCTCTCAATACACGGGCAGGGAAATGAGTAAAGCAATGCAGGATTTCACAAAAAGGAGCCAAAATGTGTTAATAAAGTATGCTAGAAAATATAGCAATGATACAAATACTGCCCGAAAATTAAAAATTGTCTGAAAGTTTAGTTGCACTTTAAAGAAAATGGCCACTTTTAGGATTTAGTTTATGATTTTGTTCATGACACTGACCATGACTCATTTTAGGAATGCCCATCTGCAGTTTTATTGTTATATTTGAATAGTTTCTTGTTAAATACTTTTTTGTAAATAGCACACATCTGCCATGTTGTTTCCCTGTGCATTTAGCAGGGAGTAATTCGTCCAGGGTCTGTATTTGTACAGATATACTGCAACTACTTGACATATTTCAAGTGCTTCTTCAGCTATTTTGCAAATATAATAATAAAATGTCAGTCAAAAGATCTGTCGGGCATATAGTTTCTGTAGAGGTTGAGTGTAATAGTTTGTGGTTTTATTTATGGTGGTTTCAGCATATTTTCTAAATATATCCTTCTTTTAAGTTTCTGTGGATACACCTGCATGTGCTAGGCGTGTGCAATGTACCATGTGCCCTGCATCAACTCATTGATAATAAATCTCACTCAGCATCTACCCCATAACAAACCCACATTATGTCATTGTTCTTTCCTAAACAATGTCACAGCAGAATGTAGTAGAAAAATGTATTTTAAGGACGAGCACCACGTGGTGTAAACAGCGGAAAAACTGCATTTTACAGTCACTGTGTAGTGAATGTGATTCTATTCAATCCTGTGCCCATTTTGTGGTAAAAAAAGCAGTGTGGACACACAGTGATTTCCAAAACCGCAACGGTCAATTATATATATGGATACACTGGCGGTTTCTATATAGATATTATTGAAGCAGAAACTTGCTGCGGGAAGAACCACTATACATTACCGCCATGGCTTTTCCCACAGCACTTATTTGCTATGGGACGCACATGGGGCCTTACCCTAAAGGGGTTCTCTGGGAACCTATTACCTATTATTTGTCATGGATAAGCTGCTTGAGGGACTGTGATGCCATGTTCATTGGTCACATGGCCTGATTGCAGCTCACTCCCATTTAAGTGAATGGATGGAGCCATGATACAAATGTACATAAGTGAGGCAACACGGTGGCTCAGTGGTTAGCTCTGCAGCCTTGCAGTGTTGGAGTCCTGGGTTTGAATCCCACTAGGAACATCTGCAAGGAGGTTGTACATTCTCCCCATGTTTGTGTGGATTTCCTTCTATTCTACAAAGACATACTGATAGGAAAAAAAAGTACATTGTGATCCCTATATGGGGCTCACAATCTACATTAAAAGAACAAAAAAAAAACCAAATGCATGTATGTACGGGGCTGTGCTTGGTAAGTACTGTAGAGGCTGCAAAGCTCACCCAAACATAGCAGACTCTTCGAACAGCAGATCGGCGGTCCCAAGTGTCAGACCCCTCAAACGTGAGGACATAGTGGTTTAGTGCCCTACATTTGCTTGACAGGTTCCTTTTAAGATTTGTGTTGGCCACAAGCCTTGGCAACAAGGGCATATGAGATGACATCGTGATCGAGGATTGAACAATCCTAAAGACACCACCTCTGCATGTGATCTAGCAACAGCCAAACTAAAGTTCTCCATTCTCCATGGTCAGTTTATACTTACTTTTTCCAACTCCACAAATTTAATCTTAACTATTCTTGGCAAGAATACGTATTATTTTCAGTTAGAGGAGGTAAATTACAACACAAGGAGACTATTTTCTAAAGTGAAAATTGCATTAGCTAACAACAAACATGATAAATACTCATACGTTTGTAAGAAAAATAAATCTTAATACAGAATATTTTCAAGACATTTGGCTTCACTGAGAAATATTGAGAAAACACTTTATTGAATCCTCTTAATACACCAGTTATTCTCCAGTGCTTTGATGCATGTCCTAGGACAACATGTTCCCAAATTGTAATGGTCATGGGCTTTACAATTATTGCAAATATTTTATGTAATAACTGAACATTGAATAATGTGCTGATATATTTCATAAACAGATCAAGAAACAGTCTGGACTATTTGATGGAGGAACGTTTGGCTCAATGTTCTCAGAAAAATATATTTTTTATTACAATAATGGTGTATTTTTGTTAGCAAATATAAATGAATGTTAAGCTTATTCACAATTCCATATGTACGCACCTTTCAGTATATTTGCGCTCCCTTTCCTTCTTTGTCCTATTATTTGGCAAAAGCTTGTTGAATGTAACACCTGTTGTATCTCCTTCAACACTTGATAGCATCAATGAATTTAGTGAAGCACATCTACCTTAATCCTTCTGATTTTTCTTTTTCTTATACCACAAAAATCTTATGGAGGTGTCATACAAAAACATAAGGGCATTTATCTTCATAAGATAGTTCATCATATCACCATTTCTTAAGAATGTTTACATGTACATAGACCGAAAACGAAAGCCATGTAACTTACACCGCATTGCTGATACCTGTTGCTTTGGAAACTGTAGTCATTCTAGAATTTCAGCAAAGATCTCTTGTAATGCTCATCTCAGAAGAGAAGGAGGGTATTTTAGTTTGCAGGACTCTCGAACATTAGAAGTTAGTGGTGTCTGCTTTGGATTTTTTCTACTAATATGGATATCTGACATGTATTACTGACCAACGATAATGTAAGTATTGCTTTATTTTAGCAATAAAAAAAAGTATTTCCTTAGATAAAATTATGACTAATATGTTTTTAATATAGTAAAAGCACCTATTTGAGAAGTCCACCCCCTTATCGACACCATATTTTAATTTCCCAATATAATAATTCATTTCTGAGATAGGACCATCCCTCTATGATAATATTTTCGCTACACTTTTGGATATAATATATTTGCAATTTATTGGAGAAAATAACAAATAATGGGACTAGAACTATATTTCATTACTATGGACATCAAGAATCATTATCAATAAAATTAGATTCTGTAATCCTTTATCACTAGCTGGCTTTCATACATGGTTTTAACTTAAATATTCAAAACCGGATATAGGATATAAAGAACAAGATCTAGTTTGTCTATGTTTTGTTTGCTTATCTGTAATAAAATGTGATGGATTAATACTTTTATTTTTATAGCACCAACATATTTGACAACAATTGACAAATCATAAGGGTCATGTACAGATATATATGTGTATAAATTTATATATAGAAAACCAACATAATAGGAATGAGGACACTGCTCACAAGAGCATACAATGAGGAAAGAGGGGATATATGTGGAAATATATTGTTTTTATTGCAAAGTATTATAAAAAAGTAAACTTACATGGGTTACATTTTCAAGATTGATGACCTATCCATATACTAGAACATCATTTTAGATCAGCAGGAAACTGACTTTTTTCCTTGCAAGTGAATGAGCTGCAGTAGTAACTTGATATACTTTTGTTGGGGGTGGTTGTGAGTATTGGAGTGGCCTCCTATTAAAACCTATATAAAACTGGGGCACCACGGGTCGGAAATGCTGCAAATTGCCTTCGGCGTTTTACAGTAACTGCAAAGTGGATGGGATTCTTGCAAATCTCATGCCCACTTTGCAGTAAAAACCGAGGCGCAGGCATGCTGTGATTTCCAAAACTGGCGCATTTTTGGAAATCGCAACATGTTAATTATATCTACGGAAATGCCGGCAGTTTCCCCATAGATATAATTGAAACAGAAATTTGTGGAGGAAAACTCTGTGAACTTTCTGTTTAAAGTGCTGCGGGAAGAACTGCGATGCGTTGCCACCATGGTTTTTCCTGCAGCGCTTTACATCTGTGGGTTGTCCCGTGGAGTCTTAGCCTCACAGAGACTGCAATACTCACAACCATGTGCAACCTTATAGTAAATGAACACTCACATACTCTTGGCTGAAAGAAATGATTTGCAGGACCTCTGACTGATCTAAACTTGATGTTTTTTCTTAAGAAGGAATTTAAAAAAAAATCACATAATCCCTTTAATTACTGCCTTTATATGTCCTGTAATTTTTTTTTTACCTTATTTCTTATGCTTTATTATATACTTTTCTGTCTATCTACCTATTTGTCTGCCTAACTATTTATGTAATATATAAATCTCGGGCACACACAAAAGTCTCATCCAGAGCATTAAAATACTTTAGCCAATGATTTATTAAACGGGCATTTATTAGACACCAGGACATGGAGCTCAGCACAGACTTAGACAGCAGGGATGTTATTCCTATAAAACAAAATAATTTCAAAATTAAAATATTTGGCTATCCAAAGAAATACACTGAAATATGTTTTATTTCTTTATTTTATATCTCATTACTTAATGTTGCATTATATCTTAATAGTAGAAAGATCAGCAGTGCCTGTGTGCAAAAACAAACAGCAAACGTATCAATAACAATGACAATGTTACCTGAAAATCAGTCAAGCATCCAAGAATCTGAAAGATGACACGCAGATGCTTGACTAATACTCTCTAAGAATGATCCAAACTGGAGATTACCCTTAGGCAATGCATAGTAAAACATTCAATGCAAATCTCACACTGCCCTATCCATAACCTCTCAATGACCTGGGACTGTCATGACTCCAGGGCCCTCAACATATCTTCACCTTTGTGCTGTTAGTATATATATACCCATACAGCTTTGCATATTGTTAATACTATATTATTATATCAACATATACACTACATGTTCTTCATATGTATGGGAGAAGAAATATTGTAAACTATTGTCATTATAGTCTATGTACTGAGAAGTTTTTGACACTTCTCTGATGCAATATTTGTGATAAATATGTTCACTGTAAAGAGACAAGGATGGATATAACTCTCAGACAGTTAAAGGGGTTGACCTTGATTTATCTAGCGGATTCTTCTTCTGGTCTGAACCCCCTGATCACATGATCATAACCAGCTTCTGACCCCCAGATTACTCAGACACCTCCCTCCTATCTTGATCTCTTAGTTAACTCTTTTGACTCAGAATGGAGATGTGAGGGATAGAGATGTAAAGGTTAGCTTGGTTAAAACTACAGGCATTATTTAGTATATACACTGTATATAAACAGTAAGATCTGTCCAGATAGTACCATAACTAGCATGAAATTATATAATAGATAGCCATTGCATGAGGCTTTGTGCACACTCCTGATCCTCATAGGAAGTGTTGCTTAGTAGAGTACTTGTTGAGGTCCACACTATAGAAAGCTATGCCAGTCTGCTCTAACTCTGTGCCCGTTTTCTGTTGCAAGTTATAATAAATTTGTCAGGCCTTCATACCTACCCCTTCCTTCTGCTCCTTAGACATCAATAGAGATTACCCTCTATTGTTGTATCTGTTGGATATACAGTCCTATGAAAAAGTTTGGGCACCCCTATTAATCTTAATCATTTTTAGTTCTAAATATTTTGGTATTTGCAACAGCCATTTCAGTTTGATATATCTAATAACTGATGGACACAGTAATATTTCAGGATTCTGAAATATTCCAGAACATTGTAATTGTTCCTCTGCATGAATGCCTGAGTTGATTTGGAGCAGTGTTTTGGATCATTGTCTTGCTGAAATATCCATCCCCGGCGTAACTTCAACTTCGTCACTGATTCTTGAACATTATTCTCAAGAATCTGCTGATACTGAGTGGAATCCATGCGACCCTCAACTTTAATAAGATTCCCGGTGCCGGCATTGGCTACACAGCCCCAAAGCATGATGGAACCTCCACCAAATTTTACAGTGGGTAGCAAGTGTTTTTTCTTGGAATGCTGTTTCTTTTTGGACACCATGCATAACGCCTTTTTTTTTATAACCAAACAACTCAATCTTTGTTTCCAAAATGAAGTTGGCTTCTCCAAATGTGCTTTTGCATACCTCAGGCAACTCTATTTGTGGCGTACGTGCAGAAACGGCTTCTTTCTCATCACTCTCCCTGACAGCTTCTCCTTGTGCAAAGTACGCTGTATTGTTACCGATGCACAGTGACACCATCTGCAGCAAGATGATGCTGCAGCTCTTTGGAGGTGGTCTGTGGATTGTCCTTGACTGTTCTCACCATTCTTCTTCTCTGCCTTTCTGATATTTTTCTTGGCCTGCCACTTCTGGGCTTAACAAGAACTGTCCCTGTGGTCTTCCATTTCCTTACTATGTTCCTCACAGTGGAAACTGACAGGTTAAATCTCTGAGACAACGTTTTGTATCCTTCCCCTGAACAACTATGTTGAACAATCTTTGTTTTCAGATCATTTGAGAGCGGGCTGTCCATGTTCGGCGACCATCAAACTTAACTGAACTTGAATTGTTTTGTAGAAAGAAATGGTCCAAAATACCTTCATCCAGGATCCAGGAACTGATTAAAAGCTACAGGAAGCAACTAGAGGCTGTTATCTTTGCAAAAGGAGGATCTACTAAATATTAATGTCACTTTTCTGTTGAGGTGCCCATATTTTTGCACCAGTCAAATTTTGGTTTAATGCATATTGCGCATTTTCTGTTAGTACAATAAACCTCATTTCAATCCTGAAATATTACTGTGTCCATCAGTTATTAGATATATCAAACTGAAATGGCTGTTGCAAACACCAAAATATTTAGAACTAAAAATGATTAAGATTAATAGGGGTGCCCAAACTTTTTCATAGGACTGTAGCACCTCATTATCCAACACAAACTTCAAAATGTATTATTGTATTTATAATGAGGGTCAGGGGATAATCATACACATTAAGGAGAGTGTTTGCCGGCACAGGCGTACTGAGACTTAGAAGTCATTCCTGCTCCGCTAGGGATTCTGGATAAAAAAATATGCAAATCTATTCTCCAGGATGTAATTAGGAGAACAGTGCCTCTGTATGCTGCCCTCTAGGGGCAGCCCCCTTAACATCATGCATGACTCAGTTAATAAGCCTACTGACATGATGCAGGGTTTATTGCCAAACTAGTATTTCTATTCCAAAAGGAACAGATTCCCAGCTATGAACAGTGCTGTTTCGGTCTTTTGGACCTCCTCAGCATAGCACAGGGATACTAGTTTGGCAGAGTGAGAGACTATAGACAAGGGTCAGGGGATAATCATACACATTAGGGAGAGTGTGTGCCTACATAGGCGTACGAAGACTTACAATAGCCCAACAAACTGATATCCGACAAAGCTAGCAGATGGATAAAGGGATAGGGCATTTTATCATCCAACATACCCAACTCTTTTTCCCTCAACATTTACCCTCAGGGGGCAATTTTTACCTTGTAGTTATTGGAATGTGGGCTGATCCCAGTGAATTCAGCAGGTTGTATGGCTAGATAAAGTTACAATGTGTATTATAACCTATTCTACTCCAAAATTCATTAGGTCATTGTAAGTAAAGTTCCCAATTTCCATGCTTGTTTATTGTAAGGACAAATCCATGTTTGGTATTTTGCATTTTAGAAGTATGGTGCTTATACCATGCTCTGCATAATAATCCAATGTACAAAAAACCCCATTCAGAGCAACACAATACATTACATTATCGAAGCTCAGCTAAACTGTAAGGTTGTATCTGTTGACAAGCTGTCGACTGGTTCTAATAACAACCAGTAGAAATCTGACTGCTGCTCTGGGCGATATTACATGCTGTAACTCTAAATATAAGATGTAAAATGATGTTCAAAGCTTTAAATATTTTTTACAAACATGACTGAGATGAGTTTATATATAAATAAAGTAAAAGTGATCTGATCAATCTGAACAAGGCTCTTGTGATAAAGAGGCCTCAATACCCTCATACTGTGTGCTAAACATGTTACGTTACCATTATTGTATTGTTATATACCTTAGAAATATATCAATGAAAGTTGTGTATACTATACTATGTAATCTCCTTGTATTTGATGTGTTCCAAATGTTCCATTAAAAATAGAACTGCTACAAAAAAGGTTATATTTCATTTTATAAATGCACTTCAATGAAACTGTGTTTAGATAACATGTATTGTGGTCTAAAATATGGCTGTAGGAAGAAAACAATACAAAGCTATAAATATGCTGTAAATGCTATTTGTTACACAAGCAGGTTGTATATACTCCAGCACATTAATCTTGTTGTAACACATTATGCAATATATATAAAAAAAATACAATACATATGGCAAGGAGAAGAATGGTCTTGGTATCTTAATCTAAATGTATTTGGTTTGGTTTCTCACAGGTAAAGAAGGAAAATATGGAAAATGGACATTTCAGTAAGTTGAAAGTACATTTAATATAACTCTGTTTTCATAGAAACATAACTGATTTAGTCAGAGGGCAAATGCAAGTGCAGTGTCCCCTCCCATACAAGTATTCTTAGGCTTAAGCATTTATTTTTTTCCCCGTGCTGCATACAACATAAGTAACATGTGACCTTTATTCTGCGGGTCGGTACAATTACGGCGATACCTCATTTATATTCTTTTTCCATTCGCTGCTAATTGTACAGAATAAAATTCAATTCAGGGAAAAAATCTATTATTTTTGCATCGCCATCTTCTGAAAGGCATAACATTTTTATTTTTCTGTTTAAAAAAAGAGCTGTTGAAGGGCATTTTGGTTTTCATCTGACAATTATAACCTGATTAGGTGGTGAATAATCATTATTTTATGTGTTTTTTCTACGTTTTTTTAATGTCGTTTAGCGTGCAGGTTAAATAATGTTTTATTTTTATTGTTCGGGTTTTTAGGGACGTGGTGATACCAAGTATGTATTTTTTTAAAAAAAATCTTTATTTTTCATAATAAAACATTTTATATGGGAAAATTGGATTTTTGGGACTTTTATTATTTTTTTAAACATATTTTTTTTATATTTTTAAGTTTTTGGGTTTTTTTACTTTTTTTTTTTTTTTTTTTAATTTTCTGTCCCCATGGGGGTTTGAAGCAGTGATCTTTTGATCACTGCTTCAATACATACCGTATTTTTCGGACTATAAGACGCACGGGACCATAAGACGCACTAAGGTTTTAGAGGAGGAAAATAGGGAAAAAAAATTTGAAGCAAAAAAATTTGTAAAAAATTTAATAACATAATAATATAATATTTCACCAATGTAAATAGAATCGGGGGGGGGGGGGGGGGGTTTGGACACAGGGATACCAAATGTGTATGTGTTTCAACAGTAATGTTTTTGTTTTATATGTAATCTAGGGATATGGGGGTGTTTTGAACATGCATGTGTGTGTGTGTATATATATATATATATATATATATATATATATATATATATATATATATATATATATATATATATATATATATGGCATTCAGGGTCTAAACTAATTTCAGATCTCACTGAGTGAGATCTCACTCAGTGAAATCTGAAATTAGAGTTGACCACATTTGAGTCTACAGTATTTCTTCTGGGATCCACCACATTAGTTTAGACCCTGAATGCCGTATATATATATATATATATATATATATATATATATATATATATATATATATATATATATATTCAGTGAGATCTCACTCAGTGAGATCTCACTCAGTGAGATCTCACATAGTGAAGCTATGCAAGAAGAGAAAAAGGGGCGGGCCAGACAGGTGAAGGAGGCGTGGTTTTGTAAGCAAACTTGAAAACACACCTCCTTCACCCATCTGGCCCGCCCCTCTTTCCCTGCCTGTGTGGCTTCATTGCAGGAGCTAGATCTGAGAGGCAGTGATGGAGGGGCGGGACAGAGGAGGGAAGGAGGCGTGGTTTTCGCGGCATGCTTGAAACCACGCCTCCTTCACCCATCTGGCCCGCCCCTCCTTCCCTGCCTCTCATATCTCACTCCGGCAATAAAGCAACACAGGAGGGAAGGAGGGGCGGGCCAGACAACGCTGCTCTTCTTTTGCTTCGCAGAGACCGGACAGGGACAGGACACAGCAGTATACGCTACAATAAACATGTATTGCAGTGTATAGGAGGCTGTCAGCCCGTGCACACACATGGGCTGGCAGCCTCCATTCCTGGCAGGATCGACCAGGTACGTGTAGGGACACATGGATACATAGAGAATCCCCCCAGATGCCCATAATATAAGGAAACCCCTGAGATGTCGGCATCTCAGGGGTTAACACATATCATAAGAGCAGCGCAGGCGCGCACACAGTCACGTGACATGGTCAGACTGTGTCACATGTCCCTCCATGTCACGCACGTGGTCAAGGCAGGCATGTCAGGGAGCCGGCAGAGCCATGTTAGTGGGGGCGTGGCTTTAAAAATAAAGAGACAGAAGCAAAAATGCTAATGAATGTCTATGAGTAAGTTTATTATTTATGTTTGTGCTACACATTGCAGACTTTTACCTATATAGTGGCCAACCCCTTTAAGGACTCGCTCACACAGGGCAAGAAGGGGCGGATTTTGGCGCTGAATCCACATCATAATCCACCCCCCTCACAATAGATAGCTAGATAGGTAGATACATACTGTACATGCACATGATTGTGTATTTGGGGAATAAAACCTACTTGTTTCACTACTTCATTGGATTGCCATCTAATTTTTGTATTTTATATTGGACCTGCAGGTATTCATGGGCTGGCACACATACTATGCCTGTACTGTCTTTATTTGGACTACTTGTACATTATATAGTTACATATACTGTATATGTACATATGTAAATATAACAATATGCATGTGTATTTATAACAACTGAGAACGTCTGTATAGTACAATCATGCAGTCTGATCACTTCCCAGTAAGTTTGAGATCATGGACAATTTAGCACATTGGTGGGCCAAGTGCAAAGGTTTCTTTAGTGGAACCCCCCCCCATCACCGCCATTTAGAAAAACCTCACCTGTACAAACTATAATTCCCCTTATATGGCCCCTACATAGTGGCCCTCACACACTATAATGCCTCTCTAGTCGTCCCTTACAATATAATGCCCCTCAGTGCCCATCAAACAGTCAAATGCCTCTGCAGGCATCACACTTTAGTTTGACTCCCATGGCCCCTCAGGCATATTATATTGTCTCCCTCCAGTTGCCCTCAGATTTTCATGCCCCCCAGGTTGTCCCCACAGTTTCATGTTCACATCCAGATTGCTCCCACAGTTTCATATCCTCTTCCAGTTTGCCTTCACAATGTCGTGGCCCCCCAGGTCCCAGGTTGCCACAAGAGTTTCAAAGCGCTCTCCTGGTTGCCCCACAGTCTTATGTGTCCCTTAATTATTCATATGCATCTACCATGCTGCCAGCCATCAGAATCCACACACTTTCCCCCACTCATGGAAGAATGCTTTTCTAATACAGACAGAAGAGAGGCTTGACTAGTTAAAAGAAAAAAAAAAAATCAAATAAAAATGTGTTTGTCTACCTGTCCCTGCCGCTATTCACTGCTATGACCATCTCTGAGATATAGGTGCTGGCTTGTCTGGTGATCAGGACCATCCTCCACTTCCTCCTGTTTATGATGGGTGTGGCTAACAACTAAAGTCATGTGTACAATGAATGACACAAAAGCAGAACCAGTAAGGAAGTCATTACAGCAGAGATTGTTTTTCTAGCACGATTCTGTAAAAGGCTATGAAATTTCTATGTGGTCTCAATTAGAAATTGAGTAATTTATTAAATATGGTACATATTTGAGAAAAACTTAGGGTGAAACCAAGTTGTTTATAGGAATTCTTGGCAAAATGCGGTCTAGCCCTAGTTGATGAAACCAAGTTTTGCCACTGATTGGTAAAACCCATGCAGGAATCGGCATTGTTAATAAACAAATGGTAGGGACAGCTGTATAGCTAGATTTTCAGTTTGATGTTCCCTTGCACCCCTGGGAGGAGTGCTTAGAGGGTGGAGTCAGACCCGGAGACGCTTTTCATTGAGCAATTATCTGGCCCACTTTGTCATTTTAATAAAACAGCTAGTGACTAAGTCAGACTATAGAAAACAGCTATTGTAAAGTGGCAATTCTTTACCGTCATGTGCCAGGCTGCCTGGGCAGGTGGTTCTGTGCATTGTTCTGATCTTGAATTCCCTCTGCATATTCCTTGCATATTCCTTTTAATCATGAAAAGGCTCATGGAACATGGAAAGGGTATTAAGGACAAAAACATATCTACCTGTCCTGAGTGGCACCATAATGGGGACACCTCTTGTGTCTACTCCAATGCTGTATACAAAGCAAAACATACATTTTATAATGGTGTAGGATATTATTGCTTTTACTGAAATCTGAGACAATTCGGCATCAGAACCAATCCAACCTCTTTCTGCTTGCTGATGTGCATATAAACAAGCTATGAGAAATTATTATTGTTTGACAATGTTCTAACATAGATATCCAAATTGCGTGATCTTTGATAACACTTCATCCTTCTAGGCTTATATACCGAGCGAGATAGAAGTACCCTGTAGCCTCTCTAAGATGGAGTCATGCTATTTAAGACTAAGGATCACTGGATTTTAATAAAGAATAGTAGTGAAACAAGTAGCCTAATTGTTTCTCTGGATTGACCGTGAGACCTCTGCTGTTGTGAATTAAACATGGTTTTACCCTTTGACCTAAGAAAGCTCTGAAATGCCCGGTAGATCTCCTAAAGCTGTGGTGAAAGGTCCTATCAGTGACATGTTGGAACATTATCTGTCACGTGAGCTGTGTGCCAACAAGCATATTAAACTAAATGAGTTACTACCCAGGCCCGGCTTCTGACAATCCTAACGTCATTTAACCTGTCACCATGTAGATTCTTATTTAAACAGGAAGTGCAAATATAGACAAGTGCAACCAAAAACGCAGCTGCAGCCACTTCTGTCCTCGGCCTGTTTGCTTTAGTGTATTATTCAGCAAGTTATTAAATTGCTTTTGTATTGTCTTTATATTGAATAACAGGTAGCTATTGTAAGTGGCTCTGACAATAACAGGGAAACTTGAAAATGCATTTGGTGTCTTAAGCATGCCCTTTGGATATAAACTTTACCTTCGAAAGATTTATGATCTTGTGTAAATTGGTTAAAATGACTGTAGAATATCCTCGAAATTAATAGAATGGAAATACCATCATTAGCTCTTGATGGTATTATTGATAGTCATGCTTCTCTCTTCCAAAGTACATCTCAGCTAATCTGATGTCTTTCTAGGCACATAATACAAGAAAAGGCTGAAAACCTGGGATGGTATCTTTATTTTATGTTTATTTTTTTATTTACAGAATAATTTTTCTCTGTATTTAATAAAAATAATATAACAGAATAAAACATACACCATATAAACACTATACAAATGCAAATGCTATACGGAAAACACCATATAAACACTATGCAAATGCATTATATAGTTAACTTTGCAAGCAAGAAAACTTACTTGTACATATTCTAGTAATGTATAGTGTTTGAAATTGTTCAGCCAACGTGAATTATTACATTATTTGGTAAATAGCGTGACTCTTATTATTTATGTGAATGTATATTAAAGATTCATTCATTCATTCATTCATTCATTTTTTTATACCGATAAACAGACATTTTACTGTTGTCACATAATCCCAAAAATTACATATTGGAGTTTCTCTGTTTTTACCTTCACTATTTTGATAGACACATTTATTAAACTAGCACAGGTACAAGTGATAATATATTTGTTAAAATACAACTAATAGTAATAAGGAATAATGCAATTAAAATTTAATATTGCAAGTATTATCAATGTTTTAAATATATATATTTTTTTACTTTCTTATAACATATATCTTAAAATAATAATTAACAGATTTTCTTTCTATACACCATAGCTTATTAGTCATTGCCTATACATTAATATACTTGATTTTAATAGTCACTGATACAATATACAATACATACATACCTATACATTAATATAATTTATTTTAATAATCACTGATACAATCTGCATTAATACATAATACTTATACATTGATATACTTTATTATAATATTCACAGATACAATATTAAGCAGTAGACATGCACTTTCATGGTTCATAAAGGCGAACAGTAACAAAAGATACAATACCTGCTTTTTGCTCACCAAAAAACACCCCTCCCATTGTTCAGGGCACTGATTTTGTTGCTTCCTGGAGCGGTGCCAGAACGACAAGATATTGCTTTCTTAGAATTCCAACTAAGCCCAAAGAAAGGTGAGATCATAAAAGTAAGACCACAGCTTCTGAGCTAGGTTGCTGATGCTAGGAACAGTTGTTCACATTAAGGAGCCCTAATCTAATTTCATGAAAGAGACATAAGATGCCAGGATGTGTATGTATCGGAGGTATGCATTTTCTAAAAGGAACTAAAACTCTGTCACTCCAAACTTGCTCTTCTCTTTGACTTCCAGCCAGCACAGGGACTGCTGTCTGGAAACAGTAACTTTAACTTTATCTGTGTGGCTGCTTATGAGGTCTGTCTGTGTGATCCTCATAAATAGATAAGGGTAGAGAGACAGCTCAGAGCATGGCTTGTTTACAGTAGGACAGAAGAAAACAGCTAGACATAAATGAGGGCTGACGGTTTCATGAAGCACATTTGGTTGATCACAGATTCAATCTGACTGCCCTGAACTGAGCGATGATCCGTACAGTATGCAAAATTCACTTCCTTGCTGGTCTGTGCCCACCAGCCTTCCAGCAGCCCCTCAGCCATGGCTTTGAGTAGAACCAGAACTGAACACAGCATTGTTTTACCCAATTCCTTTTGACAACAATCACATTCTTTTAAAAACTTCATAGGTTCTACTTGTCACTGGTTATAAATTAGTTCTTAGTCGTAGCTCCTGTTCTTCTCATAGAGAAATTTCTCTGTGTTTTGTCAAATCTCAGGCATTAATAAGAAAAGGAGCTTTAATATTAATAGCAAAGCTGAATATATTATTTCCTATTCGCTGGGCCATACATGTCAGCACTTCTGTGCCTATTACTATCTATATAAAATGGTTCTAATTACCATTCATCAAGTAGGCAATGATGAATAGAAGCCAAGCTGGATACATAGAAATTCCACAATGATCATATGGAGATCTAAACATCATGTACAGACATATATCTTCACAAGTTGCAGTTCCCACCTGCTTTTAGCATATACTTATAAGGTAACGCTGATATATATTTCATATATATTTATATATATATATATATTTTATGTAGATTGTGAGCCCCACATAGAGCTCACAATGTACATTATTTTCCCTATCAGTATGTCTTTGGAATATGGGATGGAAATCCATGCAAACACGGGGAGAACATACAAACTCCTTGCAGATGGTTTTTTGCCCTTGGTGGGATTCAAACCAAGGACTCCAGCGCTACAAGGCTGTAGTGTTAACCACTGAGCCACCATGTGGCCCCTCGCTGGTATCTTTTAACATATATTTGATGATCAGGAAATTGATATTTTTTGAGTGCATGGTTGGTAAATAAATATACTGGTCATAGTAAAATTTACAATGGGTAACAATGAGTTAGTCGCTGAGGTGAGACTGTTGGATCCTTAATCTGATCATCCTTTCAACCCACTGACTCTGGATTAATATTGTTCATTGAAGAACAGCTATAAAATGGAGATGCTGTGTTTCCATTTCCAATGTTCACGTGATCATCACTGGCTGGTACCATACAGTTCAGTTTCCATGCAGGTTAATCTAAAATTAAGGCCTAACGCTTATTGAAGACACAATTTAACTTAGCAATTCATAAGTATGCCTGATTTAAAATATAGTTGGGATTATAAGGTATAATTTACTATAACTAGTATTAGCTCTATGGTATGTCTGAGGCCATAGAATAAATTGGATTTGCAATTTCTTTTGTTTTCTCGCTTGTTTTGTGATATTCGTTATAGATTTTAAATTAAAGGGAATCTGTCCCTTTATCCGCACACCCAAGAGACTAAACCTTCATTCAAACAACTGTGGGTAACAACAGCCCTGAAAACAGCCATTGCTTATTGCAATTTTGCACCCAGATGGTGACTGTTTTCACAATTCCTCATACGTTGCAGTGGAGGGATCTGTGAAAACTGCCAAAAATAGAGCATGACCTATATTTTGATAGTCCGTTACAATGGAAGCAGCAGGATGTGAACTAATTACAGTACTTAACTTTTAATCATACTCATAAAATATCTTACCTGGAAGACAATTGACAATCAATACAGTTCTCTGGTTCCAAATGAAAGGGCTAGTAGCTAGGGCCCTACACTTGTCCAAGCTACTCACCCTTTCTTATGGAATCAGAGACTTCCATCGATCAATTGGCTTCCTGGTAAGATTGTTCCCTTTGGGAAGCTGTTATTTTTTATGTATATTGGGGTATCCCTAAACCAACATATGGAGGGCACATTTACCTTACCCTCAACACTTTAGGGTTTAGACAGCATACTCTCTTTAACGTCCTGTAGGTTGCTATCCCTGAGAATTGGTTATGTCAACATTTTATGTGTTGTACTGGTTTAAGAGATTATTTTATGAGTACAAATACAAAGTAAGGGTGTATTCACACTGAGTAAACGCTAGCTTATTCTGAACGTAAAACACGTTCAGAATAAGCGGCGTCTAAAGCAGCTCCATTCATCTCTATGGGAGCCGGCATACGAGCGCTCCCCATAGAAATGAATGGGCTGCTTCTTTCACTCCGTGCAGTCCCATTGAAGTGAATGGGGAGTGCCGGCGTGTACGCTCCGGCATGAGCAGAGCTTGACGTACACGCCGGCACTCCCCATTCACTTCAATGGGACTGCACGGAGTGAAAGAAGCAGCCCATTCATTTCTATGGGGAGCGCTCGTATCCCCGCTCCCATAGAAATGAATGGAGCTGCTTTAGACGCCGCTTATTCTGAACGTGTTTTACGTTCAGAATAAGCTAGCGTTTACTCAGTGTGAATGCACCCTATGTTGTATAATTAGTACCCATTCTGGGATTTGACTATCTAATGAAGGGTTGTGGATTTGGTGGAAGCTGTTTCAAAATACATTACAACAAACCATCAAAATATGGGTCATGTAAATAGTCCTCATTGAAATTAATGTGAAATTAATGTGGCTGTGTGATGATTGGTAAAACAACATCCTAAACATGGCTGATATTCATTGTCATGTGAATATAGAGTAAGCTTGTGGTATAGGTGCTAGTGAAAGTGGTGCAAACATGTCCACGTTTATCATCACTAAAGCCCCTTAAAAATGCATTGCCTCCTCAGTATTGGTATTCTGAAGTGTCTGCTGGGCATTCTTCCATCAATGTAGATGCCATCCCAAACACTTCTCAAGAATGGAGTATTCTACAGAGGATATCAGATAAGGCAGGAGACTACAGAAGATGACAATCTAGAGCAGACAGTAGGAATGTGCGGGAGTGGTTGCCACCATTATCTTAGAATGCTTTTCCAGCATAGTAAATTGTATACTTCTCATTTCTTTCCCTAGCACCTCCTCATTTGTAGCCCCTTGGGAAACAATAGGTGGTCCTATTGTCCAGACAGATAGAATAATGCTACTTTCTAAATTAAATTATGTTTAGCTTTTCTATAAATTTAATTTTTTTTTACTGAAAATACATTGCCAATATGTAATGCTTTCTATGTCAGTTTTCTATATTTAACCAGCCCCTATAGCACAGGTAATTAATTACCTGTGAGGTCAGGAAGAAACCCGAGGAGGCAAATCCAACCACATGACCTGGCATTGGAAGAGCGCCAAAAAGAATTCCGCTGGACCAGTCCATTTGCACTTGAAAAAGGGCCCAGGTGGCCCGAAACTCATCGTGCTGACTTGTTCCTTATACTTCAATAAATAAGTTTGCTTCATGATATTGGCTCATGCCTTTTCCTCATCATTACCAGTGAGCGTAGATCTCCTGCTACAGATCCTCCTGTCTTCCGATGCACAGGCTAAAGCCCTGCCACTCTCACCAGGCATTTGCATCTGTAAACTTTATAAGGGGATGTGACACTTCACAACCCTCCAAGGTGAGAGGCTATCCAGTCGTTCTTTTACTCATTTACAATATCACAGAATTATCAATACTACACTTAGCGCGCTCGGTGTCTCTCTCTTTTTGTTTTTTTTTAAATGGGAACTTAGGCAGGCCAGGGCAAGGATACCAATCAGATTGCATTTTGCCGGCTGTCATCCTTTACTACTTGATAGCAGCCTGCTTAGCAGGGGTTAACTTCCTTGAAGCAGCTGGACGTGGTTGGTTGACTGACTAGAGTGTCAGCCAATGTGCGCCCGGCATGGGCAGCTGGGCTGGTTGGTTGGGACTGCCTTTTCCCTATTTAAGGACGCAGATAGCTCAGCCCACTGCCCTAGCCTCTTCCCAGATCCTCATTCTGTATTGTTGTGTGCAGGTTCAGTGCTATTGTCTAGCTCGGAGGTTCTTTCTAGATTGTTTTTCTTTAGTGGCTGCTCAGAGCTGCAGAGGTTAACTGAGACACCCAGATGGTAGAGTAGCCTGGCAGTGATGCAAACTGTTAGGCTTCATTCACACCAGGGTAGCTCTGCAGCTCAGAACCCTGTTGGGCTCCGCAAGCTATTATTTATTATTTTTTTTTTAGTTAGCTTGTAGACCATAACACATAGTTACATAATTACATAATAGTTGAGGATTGAAAAAGACAAAAAGACAAAAGGTCCATCAACTACAACCTATAACTCTACAGTGTTGATCCAGTGGAAAGCAAAAAAAAAAAAAAAAATGCCAGTTGCCCAATATCAGGGGAAAAAATGTCCTTCCTGGCTCCAATCTGGCAAAAAACAAAAAAACCCTGGATCAACTCATCATTACCAAAATCTAAAACCCATAATCCATAATATTTTTCTATTTAAGAAAGGCATCCAGGACCTGTTTGAACTTGCACAATGAATCCACTATCACCATATCCTGTGGCAGTGAGTTCCATAGCCTCACTGCTGATGTGGTAAAGAATCCCCATCACAGTAAGTAATCCTTCTCCCGGTGCGGTGGTTTCCCTTTAGTGGGATCACTGAACTGGTTAATAACGTTCTACTGCCACAACCAAAGCAGCAAAATGAGAAGGAGCCTGAGAAGAAATTGCACCAGCAGTTTGAACTATACAAAGAGCAAGTGAAAAAGATGGATGAACAAGCCCAGCAGCAGCAAGAACAAAAGGGTGATGCCCCCACTTGCAGGATCTGCCACAAAACTAAATTTGCAGATGGCTGCGGCCATAACTGTTCATATTGCCAAACTAAATTCTGCGCACGTTGCAGAGGGAAAGTGTCATTGCGCTCAAGCAAGGAAAATTTTTGCACTTGAGAAAGGGCCTAAGGAGCCCGAAACGCATTGTGCTGGTATTTATTAAAGTCTCGTTTGGGTAAGCGCTGCCTTTGTATTTCTCTTCTGGAGAGCTTGGTCCGTGTGTGCTGAATCCCCATCTATGTCGCTGGTGAAATTTTCTCTTCTTTTTTCCTCCTTCTTAGATGTAGAGGATGTCCCCTTGTCACTGTCACCAGTCTAGAAAAAAAAAAAAAAGGATCATTAGAGAGTCATTTATGCTGTTTCTTCATGTATTTGTATGCATCATGCATCTGTCTCCCGTAGATGTCTTATTTCTATACCGAATAAACCCCAAGATTAAACCCCAAGTTTATTAATCTGTCAACGTATTCCAAATCTAAGCTAAATTGGCCCATTGTGTTTGGTCCTGATGGCCTTATCAGAGGAAAAGGGATTTTGCACTTTAGATGAAAGTCAACGTAAAACTCCAATTTAAAGGGGTTGTCCAGGCAAAAATGGACTCAAAAATTATTTTTTAAATCGGCCACAGAAGGTGAAAAAAATAAGAAAAAATTATGCTCACCTTTCCCTAGTGCTCCATTGCCTCCCAACGCAGTCTGGTTCTCCTGGTCTGTTGGTTACTTCCGTTGCGAGTCACACGTGACCACTGAGGCCAATCAGCAGCTTCAGCAGAAGGGATCTGGGATGTCACAGCAAGCAGCAGTTTCACTATGAGAAGACACTGGAGCAGGAGTACCAGACCACGCTAGGATGACACCAGAGCACCTGGGACAGGATAGTATGATTTAAAAAAAAAAAATTCACCTCCCCTGGTCTATTTTACAAATAATTGTGTTACTTGGACAAACTGTTTAAGTGGGACTTCTTGATTAATATACATGGTGTTGTGCCGCCCATAACAGCAAAGATTTGGCAGATTGTGTCCCATACGTCACTGCTTTTGCACAAGAATTCTGGTGTGTATCTATTTTGCAACTTATTTAATTGGTTAGGCCTAATTTTTTTAAATACACAAACCATTATCATTATTGATTTGCACCTAATGTGCCTTTTTTCAAAAGTGATTTGCATTGTGGGTATGATTTAGATAGTACATACGTAAGTACCTGTCTAATTCACTCTATGCGACTTCCTAAAAGGTCACTCATTTTTGTGCAAGCACTCTCCTGTCTGTCTTGTCAGGAGAGTCTGTCTTGTACACCTGTACTCAATGCAATATGAGGTATGATGTAGAGCTGTAGCATTTGCCAAAGGGGGATTATCACTTCAAATTGCTGTGTAACAGTGAATTGCAGTATAACATGAATGTTGAGATATTAGCTATAATAAAAATACTGAGATATCACTAGTTAAAAAGGTTATTTAATTATATTACAAAACTGTTCGCTAAATAACCCCTTACAAAATAACAAAAAAATTAAATAAAAGTCACGTTTTAAGTTTAATTTTGTCCCAGAAAAGTGCACTTGTGAAAATGCAAAAACAAAATATTGCCTTGATATGAGTGAGGCCTTGTGCAAATGGATGTCACGTGGCTGTTATACAAACACATTTATTTCAATGTGGCTACTCATATATTCGTTTTCTAATGGTCCGTTTTAATGGACTATAAAAAAAATAAAAATAGGATTTATCCTATTTTTGTCTCTTTTTCACTGAAGTCTATGTGGGATCTGTGAAAACAGCTGTTCCACAGATGCAAAATGGACATGAAAAAACAGACGTTGCATCTGTTTTTTATGGATGTTTTGCCAATGGTTGGATGCATGAAGCCTTACAGTCCTTGCAAATAATTGTTGTCATAGTTGAAAATATATTTTTGTGTTTGACTTCTTAACAAAAAGCATTCAATTTTAAGAGTCTGAATTACTCAACATATTGTGGCCAAACTTGTGGGTCTGTGACTGGTTTAGGATGGAACTAATCTCTCTCCTTCTCATCTCTATGATTTATGCTTAATCCTTCTTTTCTCATGTATAATTGTTCTATGCCTTCAGACTAGAGATGAGCGAGTAGTGAAATATTTGATATTCGTTTCGAGTAGCCCCTCAATATTTGACTATTCGACCGACTATCGAATCCCATTATAGTCTATGAGGAAAAAATGCTCGTTTCAGGGGAAACCCAAATTCGAAACCCAAAGTAGAGTCACCAAGTCCACAATGACACCCCAGGAAATGATGTCAACACTACTGGAATGCAACTGGGACAGCAGGGGAAGCATGCCTGGGTGCATCTAACACGCTCAAGTTCCATTATTACCCCACTATCACAGCCTATTGTTATGGTCAGCAGGGTTTATTAAAAAAAACAAAACAAATGAAAACCCTACGGAGCCCTCTGGGCCACTGACTACTAACCAACCTGGTGTGAACACTGGCTAACAGTTCCTGTCACTGCCAGCTAAATTAAATGACCAGGTCCGCTCTGTTAACGTTCACAGAGGCATGCAGTCAGAGCAGCCGCACAAATAAACAAACTGGCTAGCCTGAACTCCAGGACTAGCCAGAGACCAATTAAACCCTGTGTGTGGTAGTTCCACCCAACCACCCAGGCAACTACTGCCAAGCCCACTCCCAGTCACCCTGTCTGGGAAGTATTGCTAGCTGCCCCTACAGAGTTGTACCACACATACAAGGCAGCAT
Source organism: Leptodactylus fuscus (assembly GCF_031893055.1). Taxonomy (NCBI): domain Eukaryota; kingdom Metazoa; phylum Chordata; class Amphibia; order Anura; family Leptodactylidae; genus Leptodactylus; species Leptodactylus fuscus. The sequence continues at coordinate 92,043,196 of NC_134268.1, read as the reverse complement.
GCTGCCTGACTAACTGTGGAATTGCTAGCTCAGGGGTCATTTGCTAACTAGGGCAAACTAATAATATTTCAGGCAGGAACCCAAGCACGCACACACACACACACACACATCAATTCAGGTTTTGAATAGAGCACCGGGTGTCCAGACCAGCCCCCTTATATAGGCAAGGGGCGGTCATCATCAAATAGCCCAGCTGCCCAATCCGAGCGTCTATTGGTCGACTCCTATGTCGATCACCCAGTCGACCACGCCTGGCTGCTGCAAGGCAGATTAACCCCTGCAACCCTGGATTGTGCAGAGTAACAGGCAGCGGCGCCCATATCATGGCCGCAATTACTCCACAATCCTAACACTACCCCCCCTCCACGGCGCAACGACGCCATGCGTCTCCGGATCGGAGATGAGAATGGCGAGGAGTGAGCCAGACACGATCTTTTGGGGACAGCTCCGTCCCTGACCTATGTCTGCTGTCAGCTGTTGCTCTGCTCCTGGCCTTGGTCTGACTCATGGCAAAATAAACAGACCGTGGAACTTTGCCATTTATTACAGGACTTGGGAAGTCAGGGGAGTGTATAAGTCTAGTCCCTTTATTCTGCCCAGAAAGTGTGCCAACACTCTGCTTAAAGTTAGTTTTTTTTCCCACTTATTTCTTGCGGGCGCAAACCCTGGCTGGCACCTGATGGCAGGGGACAGTGAGACTTTCCTGCAGATTTACGCCTCCTGTTTCTGCGTGGAAGTGGCATTGCCCTTGGCAACAGGTCAGTGGAGTAATTTTGAAATCTATGCTCTGGCAGAGTCTTAGTAATATTTAAAGCAAAGATCTCTGCAGGCTGAGGGGCTAAGTCCTCCTGTTTTGAAGGCCTCACTGGAGGGACGGCAGGTGGTATAGCCTCCAAACACCTTCCCTTGCACTCAGGACTCCACTTATTTATCTCCCCTTGCCTCCAGTCTATGACTGGTGAGTGCTGGCGTAACCAAGGGAGACCTAACATTACTGCATCAGATAAGCCCTCGAAAATTTGGAAAGAGCTCCTCTGTATGCAGTGTTCCACTCTGCAGAAGCAATGGTGGCGTCTCAAATCGGATCTGCGGCCGAATTTGAGACCCATCTACCACCGTAATGTTAATGAGGGTCTTAAGAGCTCTCATGGGCACACCATTCTGCTGGGCGAATTTGGCTGACATGAAATTCCCCATGGCCCCAGAGTCTATCATTGCTCTAGTATTAACCCAACCGTTACCCAGTTTAAAGGCTACTGGAAAACGGACATGATTATGGGACTTTTGTGTACCAAGTAACCCACCCCCGATGGACACTTGGCTAGCTTTCTTTTCCAGTGGGGTCGAGCATTGAGGAGCAATATGCCCTGGCCTGTTGCAACGGTAACAAATCACCCCCCTGATTTTCCTACTCCTGCTGCCACCAGGAGTGGAAGCATGGGAAGTGTCCATAGGTTTCGTGGACTCCACAACAGGCGAGGCAGAGGTAGATTTTATGACCCCCCTCTGTGACATAAGATTATACTCGAGCCCCCGCTCCACTCTCCTATCAGACAACTGTGTATCCACACGAGTAGCTGAATTTATTAAGGCAGAGAGGGAGGTAGAAGGCTTATGGCCTGCTAGTTTGTCCTTAATATTTGAGGACAAACCTTCCCAAAAAATTGCCACCAGTACCTTGTCTGGCCAATCCAGCTCGGATGCCAAGGTTCGAAACTCGATAGCAAAGTCCGCTACCGAGCTCTGACCTTGCTTTAAATGTAAGAGCTGTGAGGCATAGGTAGACTGGGGCACTGGGCCATGAAACACCAGGCGTAGTGCTTCACACAGCGCGGCTAGTGTAGCCAAGTCCGCTGCGTCCCGTTCTTTTAACGGGGTGACCCAGGCCAATGCTCTCCCAGTGAGCAAGGAAACCACAAAGGCTCACCCTCATACCGCTCCGGAGGCAGGAGTGGACATGGTGACACTGCAGGGGTCGGCAGACTACCAACCAACTGAGCCATAGCCTGAACTAACCCTTGAGATAGGTCAGAAAAATTAATTGGGGCAGCTGGTGGAGATTGCTGCAAGTGTTGCTCCACCGCTCCCAGGCGTGTGTTCAGACTATTGACAAGACTCACCAATTGTGAAGACGAAGTCATTATTGCGGTGGGGCTCGGGCTCTATGATACTGTTATGGTCAGCAGGGTTTATTAAAAAAACAAACAAATGAAAACCCTACGGAGCCCTCTGGGCCACTGACTACTAACCAACCTGGTGTGAACACTGGCTAACAGTTCCTGTCACTGCCAGCTAAATTAAATGACCAGGTGCGCTCTGTTAACGTTCACAGAGGCATGCAGTCAGAGCAGCCGAATACAAATAAACAAGCTGACTAGCCTGAACTCCAGGACTAGCCAGAGACCAAGTAAACCCTGTGTGTGGTAGTTCCACCCAACCACCCAGGCAACTACTGCCAAGCCCACTCCCAGTCACCCTGTCTGGGAAGTATTGCTAGCTGCCCCTACAGAGTTGTACCACACATACAAGGCAGCATGCTGCCTGACTAACTGTGGAATTGCTAGCTCAGGGGTCATTTGCTAACTAGGGCAAACTAATAATATTTCAGGCAGGAACCCAAGCGCGCGCGCGCACGCATTCAGGTTTTGAATGAGATCATAGAGCGCTGGGTGTCCAGACCAGCCCCCTTATATAGGCAAAGGGCGGTCATCCTCAAATAGCCCAGCTGCCCAATCCGAGCGTCTATTGGTCGACTCCTATGTCGATCACCCAGTCGACCACGCCCGGCTGCTGCAAGGCAGATTAACCCCTGCAACCCTGGATTGTGCAGAGTAACAGGCAGCAGCGCCCATATCATGGCCGCAATTACTACACAATCCTAACACCTATCAACTAGACACTTTCCAAACTCAATAGAACCTCTATGAAAGTTGAAAAATACTTGGAAACCTTTTTTCCTCCCCAATAATATGGACAGAAACACAAATTTAAAGCTAAAGAAACATTAGCATGCACCCTTTAGGTCATGTTGCCCATGACAACCACAGATGGAATAGGCAATGGGAAATCCAACAGCCCCCACCCTTTACTGTCATTCTTTATGTGTGTGTGATGTGGTGAGACCTCCAAAAATTACTTTTCTGGCCCTTCACGTGAGCCCTTCCAAATTAAGTTATAGGCCCTTAAGCTGAGCTACCAGCAGAGATTGAGGCCCTTGAGGTGACTTGAGCCTTTTACTAGCATAGTTTTAGGCCCTTTAAGTTAGTTCAGCCTTGCACCAGTGGAGTTTTTGGCCCTTTAAGTGAGTTGTGCCTTGCACCAGCAGAGTTTTTGGCCCTTTGGGTGGATTGAGCTTCTAACCAGTATAGTTTTTGGCCCTTTGGGTGAGTTGTGCATCGTCACAGCTTACCCTCTTGGTGGACTCCTCAAAGACACATAGGATCTCCCATAAGTCTGCCATCCATGGTCACTCATGGTGCAGAAACTGCAGGAGTTGACTTTGAGGAACCCTTGGGTTTTGGAGATGGTACTCTATCAAGGGTCTCTGCTGCTCACACACCCTGCTCAACATGTGGTACGTCGAGTTCTAGCATGTGGGGACGTTGCACAACAGCCGGTGTTCGGGAAGATGTAGGTGTTGCTGGAGGGTTCGGAGGCTATCAGCGGATACTGTTGACTTACGAAAGTGGGCACACATCAGCAGGCCATGCTAGATATATTGGGCCTATATACTGCCATATATACTAGTATGACAGTATACAGGAATGAGTGAGTGAGTTGACAAACTGATGGATTGTATACAAATTTATTTTTTTTGTATACACAGCGTGTAGATATATTGGGCCTATACACTGCTGTATATAATAGTATGACAGTATACAGGTATGAGTGAGTTCACAAACTGATGGATTGTATACAAATATATGGTTTTTTTTTGTATACAGAGGGTAGATATATTGGGCCTATATACTGCCTTGTATACCGGATGACAGTATACAGCTTTCTTATCACCCCTATGGGACAGGTATACAGAGTATACCACTGGTGGAGAATTTGAGCCCTAAAAAGGGCTTTTGTGAAATTTTAGGAGCTTACTGTATATACTAGTGGTGTATATACACTGGTGAAGAAGTTTAGCTCTGAAAAGAGCTGTTTGTTTTAATTTTTCCTGACTATCCAAACCTAAATCCTCTCTTGCCCTCAGCACAACATCTCTCTCTATCTAACTCCAAACCGCAAATGAAACAAATATGGCTGCCACTATTCTTATAAATCAGAGGTCACCTGATTTCTTCAGCCAATGACTTTTTCCCATTTTTTTTCGATGCCTACTTTTTCCTGCTTCCTGTCCCACCTCCCCTGCACAGTTATTGGTGCAAAAAAAGCGTCAGGTAAAGTGGGAGGGAATTCGAATTTTCACTGCGTTTACCGCGTGGTATTCGATTGGAATCGAATATCTCGAATACCCTAATATTCGATCGAATATCTACTCGATCGAACGGTATTCGCTCATCTCTACTTCAGACCTCTCTGATGTTTTTTTTTCATATTACAACTCTTGTGAAATTATTGAGAAAAAGGTTCTCTGGTCCAATCCCTTCTCTAGCAGATTTAGATGAGATACTGAACTCTGCTGATCATGCATATTTTATTCTTCAGGGAAACAGGAGAAATCCACCACCAGACACCTCTGGCAACAGCATATAGCCAGAATTAAGAAAAGTTAGAGCCGACGTGTCCATTTCCTTTTTCTCCTGACATGTGTCGTTGGCAGATTGGAAGACCTCTACACACCCATATATTTAATATTTGGTTATGTGAAAAGTTCACTTTAGAAATTGTACAGAAACTGGAACATGTAAATTCACTTCTATACATAATATATGTTGAACTTTTGGAGTATTCTCATAGGATGTCAGCGATGGAGTACCAACTAATTTGTTGTGGAATTTGGTGTCTGCAAAGAACCAAAGGTTGAGTCATCTATGTGATGAACCAGTCAGGAAGTTTTATTAGTCTCAGGATACAGGTCACCCCTCTATCAAACCAAGAGACATACAGGTAACATCACAAATTGAAGTAGTTTAAAGGATAAAAAGGTACAAAAAGAAGTCTCATGTGAATACTACTGAAGGGGGTAGACTAAGATGAATGTCCCAGTTACACAACAATAATATGATGGAGTTGATAATGAACAGAATATACCCAATAAGGGAGAAAAACACAAAAATCAACGAGATGCTGGTCTTCTTCCTTTCATCTTTAGTTGGAAAAGAGGAGAGGAGGCAAATGTATCTCCACGGGTTCCCTGGTTACTGTTGACATCTGGTATGTACAATATACCTATATCATAGTGATTTATGTTTCTTTCCATATTATATGCCCAGCATCTCTTTGTTTTTGTTTACTTTTTTTTTTGGTACATTCTAAAAAAGAAAAATTAAGAGTTTTCAGAAGTTAATAACTTTTAATAGATAACTAAACAAATGATGACAAATAGCAAGCTTTTAAGACTACTTAGGTGTCTTCACGAGGTATTGATGAAGACACCTAAGTAGTCTTGGAAGGTTGTTTGTTTGTCATTATCTTTTTATTAGGCATAAAAGGCATTAACTTCTGAAGACTCTCAGTTTTGTTTTATCCACTGAATGCCACTGGATGGCCCAAAGATGCTCAGAAGAGGTGAGGAAAGGTGAGTATAACTGTTTTGTGTACTCACCTTCCCTGGACCCTAGAGTATTATAATAGCACTTAGCACACAATAGTTCACAAATTCAGCCTGAAACGAACAAAATGTCTGAACCTCCCTAATATTGAAATAAATATTTTAAAGGGGCTCTATAATTGGGAAAGTCATTTTTAGCTAAGCACATCCTTTCATAGCCTTTAGAAAGGCTATTCCACAACTACCTTTTGTATGTAAATCGCCTCAGTGGTTTTCGAATGAGCCAGTTTTTATGCATATGCTAATTAGCCTCTCAGTGCACCCCAGAAGTCTCATCGTGCACCCTCTGCCTATTCTTTCCTATGTATGTATTCAGCACAGGCTGCTGCTGATGACTTCCTGCTTCCTGGTTGCACACACAGATAGGAAAGAATAGGAGAGAGAAATGCTGCTGGGAACTTCCTGTGCTGGCTGGAAGCTCATTAGCATATGAATAAAAACTGGCTTTTCCCAATGATAGAGCCCCTATCATGCTTTTTTCCTTATTTATTTATTTATTTATTTTACGCTAGTTTTATGCAGTGTAGAACACTCTTAGGGCTCCTAGGAACCTATCTATCTATATCCTGCTCTTTAAGGCAAACACAGACAAAGTTATGTCAAAATGAAAGTGACATGTATGTCTATGGAAAAATGAATGATAAGCGGAGTATACAAATTCCAAGTTTACCATACACCAATCACCTACTTTTAAGCATTTTAGCATTTAAAACCCTCCAAAAATTACCCATTTTTAGGGAATTGTGTGTACCTTTCCCCACATGGACATAAAAGGTCCACATGGCGATCAAGCAGGGACAATTTTCCTCAAGGAATGACAACTAGGTATTCTCCATGGAAACTAAGCACTGCTATCAGTTGTTGAAATGCAGTCAATTCCACAAAGGGGCACGGCAACAGCTACACCATCACAGGTGGGAGTTAAAATTGTAGAAATGCCAGATGAATAGGTGCTGATTGCATGGAGGAGTAGAAACAGATGGAGATGATAATAATGAGTTATGTTAAAATGACCATGAGCTAGGTGTGGAATGGATATGGCCTATCTAAAAAGACAATCATGGGGAGAAGAAATGCAATGGTCTTGCTCACTTGTTGCTACTGGTGAAGTCATTTTATGTGAGTATGGAGAGACCCAGTTTCTACACGTGTGCCTGCAACCCATGGATATTTATCTGTTTGAAGATCTTGCACCAGGCCATTGATTTGTCACATAGTAATGTACAAAAAAATTCCTATACAGGAGATTACCACACATGACTGCTGCTTCTAAAATCAGAAATATGTCTGCCAGTGCCACCACCATTTAAACTTTCTTTACCTTTCTTTACCTTCACCACCATTTAAACTTGCTTTCTTTTGATCTACCCCTGGGAGGTCTTTTTGTATTTTGGGGCTGCATGTTGGGTGGAATTCTTAGGTATTGTGAGGTCTTTTTGCTTGATGGTTTGAATCCCAGGAGGTCAAGAGGTGTATCAGCATGCTGTGCACGCCAATACTACTTAATCCTATGACAGAGCAGGGAGCTGAAAATTTCCTGCTCTGCCATAGAGGACGCACAGGATGTTGCAGTGCAATTGGCATGATGATGTCACAGCATTACTCCACCTATGCCATTACTACAGGGAGAATCTTCAGCTGCTCTGCTCATGGTGGGAGGTGAGGGGTGGAGTGCAGGCCAGGTGAGATTATACTGAGATGTTTATTATTCTATGAGTATATTTTAAGCTTATGAGACTGTTATCATATATACAGTATTTCTGTGTATTTGGGACTGTTGTTTCCCAAAGATGAACTAGATAGACTTTGATTGTTAATGTTTAAGTGGTTCTCACAGATCCCGCTCCGATATTGTCCATTATTTATATCTTTATATCGCTGTATTTCTAATTTAGCCTTTATCATGTGGTATCTCCAGTTTTCACATCCTCTTTTCTTTATTTGTGTTGTTTCATGTATTTATTAATAAAATGCAATCGTTTTATTATTTAGTGGTCATGATTTTTTGGATTTGGTTGTTATGGTGAGTTAATGTCAAAGAGTTAAATTTTTGTCTCACCAATCTGGATGATTCTGAGAGTGATTGGGAGAAGGTGCTGTGGTCAGTTGCTCAAAGAGAAGCACATTAAGGTCATGGAGTGGCCTAGCCAGTCTCCAGACTTTAATCCCATAGAAAATTTATGGAGGGAGCTGAAGCTCTGAGTTGCCAAGCGACAACCTCAAAATCTTAATCATTTAGAGATTATCTACAAAGAGGAGTGGACCAAAATTCCTCCTGATGTGTGCGCAAACCTCACCATCAACTACAAATAATGTTTGACTGCTGTGCGCGCCAACAAGGGTTTTTCCACCAAGTGTTAAGTCTTGTTTGCCAAGGAGGGATCAAATACTTATTTCTCTATTCAAAATGCAAATACATTTATAAAATTTATGCAATGTGGTTTTCTGTATTTTATTGTTGATACTCTATCACTGTTAAAATTAACCTACCCTTAAAATTATAGACTGTTCATGTCTTTGTCAGTGGGCAAACTTACAAAATCAGCAAGGGATCAAATACTTATTTCCTTACTGTACATAGGCAGAATCTTGAGAGCAGACATAGATATAAGATGCGAAAGATATATGAATTAAACTAAGTTTAAATAATTTCTATATAGGAAAGTTTTTCCACTTTGTTTACTTTTTTATTTAGAGTCCACCACTTCCTCCAACCATTTTCTACTGCTGCCACCATATTACAGAATACATTATAGTGATAAACAGTAGAGATGAGTGAATCAGCCGTTCTGAACAGCACGCTCCCATAGAAATGAATGGAAGCAGCTGGCACGTACACTTTGCCAGCGGCCGGTCGCTTAACCCCCTGCGTGCCGCCTACGTTCATTCATTTCTATGGGAGCGTGCTCGCTCATCTCTAGTAAACAGTAGAGATGAGCGAACAGTAAAATGTTCGATATTCGATATTCGTTTCGAGTAGCCGCTCAATATTCGACTACTCAAATCAAATATCGAATCCTATTATATTCTATGGGGGGAAAATGCTCATTTCAGGGGTAGGCAACATTCGATCAAATTACACTTACCAAGTCCACGAGTGAGGGTCTGGATCCTCCGAGAAGTCTTCTCCGTGCAGCGTCCCTGCGGCGTCTTCCGGCTCTGAATTCACTCTGCCAGGCATCAGGTCTGGGCAGAGCCGACTGCGCATGCCCACACTACAAGAAAATGGCCGCTTTGACTGTAAGCGGCCATTTTCTTGTAGCGCGGGCATGCGCAGTCAGCTCTGCCCAGGCCCGATGCCTGGCAGAGTGAATTCAGAGCCGGAAGACGCCGCGGGGAAGCTGCACGGAGAAGACTTCTAAAGGTAGGAGAAGAACCAGCGTTGATTGGCCGACTGTATAGCATTCGGCCAATCAATGCTGGTTCTGTATCGAACTTTTCCATTCGAATAGCAAGTGGTACAAGAGTTATTTTTCTCTAAATCTACTAAAGAGATATGCATAATAAAGGTATATTGTGTATCCTTGTCATGTGCTCTGTAATGTGGTGGTGGCAGTTGGGGGGAGGTGATAGACTCGGTTTGAACTGTAAAATACTAAGCCATGATATATGCTATGATCTGATCCTTATGACATTAATGTAAGAATACGGATTTGACACATATGCACTGTACTTGGCATCTCTTCAGAAGAGGTTAGAATTTGTAAGTCATTCCCAATTTGTGATAATAGTATGTTGCTGATAATTATTCCCTTTTACTCCTATTAACTAATGTGACCTTTATGTTTATTTAAAAGAGAAGTATTACAACCTATCATCAATATAATCTTCATCTATGTCAGTAACGCTTCTGGAAATGTTTTATTTAAAGTGAATGCGTCCCCTCAAGAGGTAAAATATAAATGCTGCTTTTACACAGAGGAAAAGAACACACTGCATTTGGTAAAATAACGCTTGATTTCTGCAATTCTAGAGATCCATGGGTATGTTTATACGGACAACTTATACACCATATATGTAAATTAAGGTCCCTTGTAGCAATATAGTATCAACGTTATCAGTCACCCAGGAACCTATACAGGAGATAACTATCTGTGAAGGCATCATCAAATTATTTCCTATAGCTGTTCAGGTGCTTCCCATGACAACTGCTGCAAAAGCTAAATGTATGAGGCTCCAATGGATTCATAGACTGGTGTGGACCAATTAAATTAAGCATTTTTTATGATAATTATGTAATAATAATGAATGAACAGTCGTCGATGCAAAACACTATGATAAATAATAACAGAGATTTATCAATTCTAAAGTTAAAAATTTAGTAGTACAATTTTATCAGAATATGTAAACAATAAGCAGTAGTATACATCACGTAAATCAAGATCAACAACAAGTAACAAGTAACTGAAATACTAGTTTTGGTCTGAGAGAGCAATAGCATGTACCCATTTAGAAAAGGGTGGAATACGGTTTAAAGTGTTGCAGAATTTATGATTATATCTTGTAGATAATGACAGTGTTTTTGTGGTTTTTTTTGTTACTTTTATTTTCAAGCAAATAAATCTAAGGCTAGGTTCATACGGCAAAAAATGCTGAGAAATTCCTCTTCAGTTTACGCTGCAGTATTCTGCCGTAGGATTGCCGCAGTGGAGTGCTTATGCAGGGCTTCACTCTGCTACTTAGGCCCAGATGAATGGGCTTATCCAACAGGGACTCTCGAGCTTTGGAATCCGCTGATTTTTTTGAGATCTGGTGCAATCTCTGCCTCCCTTTGAAAGCAAAGGATTAGCTGAAGGTGAAGGTTTAACTTGTGTCTGAATTAGTCTAAATTCTGGAGCTTCAATGTAAGACCAATGAGATTTATCATAGCATGCCAGGTAATATGGTCAGCTATTCAGCTTCCTTAGAAGTAGGCTGGCCAAGGGAGTAGCCCCTCATGAATATTTATCAGCAAGAACGTAATGTAAGGGTCCATTCACACGCAGGAAAATGGTGAGAAATTTGGTGTGGAATTTAAGTGCTGAAAAAAGCCTCCCATTGACTTTAATGGCTTCCTTTTTCCTCCAAAGGAATAAGTGCAATGGCAGGATACATCTTGAAGACAAATTCCCTAACACCATAGACAGAGTTCAGTTCTGAACCATATGGTTGAATATCAATTTTGTTCTTTGTAAAAATAAATGGACCACATTGCATAGTTAGTAGAGATGAGCGAGTAGTATTTGATCGAGTAAGTATTCGATCGAATACTATGGTATTCAAAATATTGGTACTCGATCGAATACTACTCGCTATTCGAATGGAAAAATTTGACGCAGAACCAGCGTTGATTGGCTGAATACTATACAGTTGGCCAATCAATGCTGGTTCTTCTCCTACCTTTAGAAGTCTTCTCCGTGCAGCATCCCCGCGGCATCTTCCGGCTCTGAATTCACTCTGCCAGGCATCGGGCCTGGGTAGAGCCGACTGCGCATGCCCGTGCTACAAAAAAATGGCCGCTTTGACTGTAAGCAGCCATTTTCTTGTAGTGCGGACATGCGCAGTTGGCTCTGCCCAGGCCCGATGCCTGGCAGAGTGAATTCAGAGCCAGAAGACGCCGCGGGGACGCTGCACGGAGAAGACTTCTCGGAGAATCCAGCCTGACCCTCACTCGTGGACTTGGTAAGTTCTATTTGATCGAATGTTGCCTACCCCTGAAACGAGCATTTTTCCCCCATAGAGTATAATAGGATTTGATATTTGATTCGAGTAGTCGAATTTTGCGGGGCTACTCGAAACAAATATCGAATATCGAACGTTTTACTGTTCGTTCATCTCTAATAGTTAGATAACCAAGTATTTTGAAAAAAAATTAATACCAGACTTTATTTAGATTTCAGTTCTACATAGCTATATATTCAATATATGTTTGTCCAAAAAAGGACAGAAATTATTAACACTTGAAGTCAAAATGGAAGTCTATACTAGTCATGAACTGCTGTGGATGTCTTGTACACCTCACACCAGTTAGTACATTTTCAGGCCAAGTTGTCTAGCCCACCTTGCCCACCATCCTGATCTGACCACTTTGACAAGGAGGGTCAAGAAAGGCAAAATACAAATGGTGTGGTGCCTCTTAAGTACACAAGGGGCCATGCCTCAAATTACATACATCTACACCAGAAAACTTGCATAGGTGACTTGATAAATTCCTCAATGTATAAACAAAGAAATTGATGAGGCGTTTAAAGCATACTGTATAAAATAGATAAGTGACCATCTTTCTAAGTATGTAACTGATATAAAATAAGAGTGTTATAGTAAATAAGAGGAGAAAAATGCTAATTGTTTTCTTGCCATGTTTGCAATGGCGAGTAGCAAGTATTTAGTTTGACCTTCATATGGCATTTCTTTTAACTTTACTTATCCTTTTTATTTAATTCTTCCACTCCTGTTGTTCAATTAGTGTTTGACCCCTTTAGCAGAGATGTAAATTAAATGACATTTCAATGCCATCCCATATTTAAAATTCTGTGTTAGTTGTGGATCATAAATGATGATCTTCGTTCTTTAGCTAATTTATTCATTTAACAATTTCCCTCCAGAAGTTCCAGCAGAAGGCTCTGAAGCAAACTAAGCAGAATAAATCCAAGTCGGCTGAATTTCTGATGGGTGAGCCTTGCTTGATGAGTTATTGCTCATAATTTGTGTAAGGATTAATTAACTAATTACAGACAAATGGCTGTGGGCGAAATTTTGCTCTTGCTTGTCATGGTGCAATTTGTAATTATTTTAATCATTTATTCTCTTTTTTTGGGGGAGAGTTAATTTTAACCTAATTCTGTTTTGGCGACATTTGAGGACGATACACTCCTATCTTTCAGCAATGGAATTACTCGAAGGAATGTTCTTCTTGTCATTGAAATACTTGCGCAATGATATGCTTCTGTGACCTCTATGTTTTGTGCAGTCAAAGAAGACAAGGCAGAAGCAGAAAGCATTGAAAATCCACTTTTTAACATCATCCGCACAGATATTTCAGATTATCAATCTTCAGGGGAGAAAATTATTAGATATGACAAGTTGGATAGCACCCTTATAACTCACCAAAAAAACCTCACGCAACAAGCCCATGCTGAACCAAGAGGTGAGACTTCACTCTTAATTATGCTCACAATGAATGACAGTGGCTGAATTTCCAACATAACCTATGTTCTTCAAGGCCGAACATATACATTCCATTCATACAAGTTATAGCAGGTTATACGGAGGAATAAAAGACTCCAGTTCAGTAACTTCCTGGGCCTATTAACATTTCTGCATATCTGTCAACAAATGGTTACTTCTGAAATTTTCAATTGCTTCCTTTTTTCATACAATATAATAAAAAAACAAAACAGAATAATATTTAAAATACAGAATAATAATACTAAAATGTGGGAAGTGTAATAATGATGTCTTCAGATATATATTAACTAACGGATCTCAATGCAGTGTGCATACAGTGCAATGGAAAAAGGACATCTGAAAAAAAAATAAAAACATTGAATTTAATTGTCAAGTTTTGAGATCACAAACACTAACATACTAATGAAAACAATGGAAATAAGGTTAGAAATATTATATAGGTACCTGCTGTTACCAAATATAGAAGCAGTAACGGTTTGGAAACTCAACCTAGATGACCTTGTATTCTCACGTATAGTCTAGAAAGTTCTCTATTCTTTTAATTGCATTCATTAAATATACAACATCAAACAATTTTTCAATATACTTTTCATGTCGGTTCTTCCGGGTTTTTAAGGTCTTAGCTTGTCTTAGTCTTTCAATAGTAACCCTACAGTAAATATAAATGTGTCCTGATAATATGATGGACAAACAGGTAATAATAATAATACATTTTATTTATATAGCGCCAACATATTCCGCAGCGCTGTACAATTTGTAGGGTCCAAATACAGACAGATACACAACAAAGAACGTCATTTCACACAATGGGACTGAGGACCCTTCTCGCAAGAGCTTACAATCTATGAGGTGCAGCTTAGAATACACAGATCTGTTAAATGTACCGTAATAAGCCATTCCATATTGTTATCTAATAGAGGTAACCTATAAATGACAGCAGGCAATATAAGGAATTGATATGGAGAGTATGTTAGAAAATTTAGTGATTTTTCACGATGCAAAGAATAATATTGCATTTGTTGAACTCATGCTTTAAGAGCTGGTCTTGACCAGAGTATTCTTTGTAACACTACTTATGTTTTACGTACTTCTCACCTTTATAAAATGATTTATCAAAGTTATAAAAATACTTAGAAGCCGGTGCCTTTGTTACTTTAAAACACAACAACAAATAATATCGCTCAACCAACTATAAAGCAAATATCCAATCTTTTATGTAGAGCATGAACAATGGGCTGCACAGAAAAAAACGCTCTGGACAGCTAAGGAGCTTGATACAATGCAAAATAAAATAAAATAAAATAAAAAAAATTACAGCATGCCATATATAAAATGTAACTTTTACTTCATCAGATTAAAAAAACATCCAATTGACAAGGATCCAAGATATAATAAAATCAAATGTACAGCTTACGCGTTTCGGGAAACCACAGTTAGTCCCTTACTCATAGCTTGAGAGTAAGGGACTAACTGTGACTTCCCGAAATGCGTAAGCTGTACATTTGATTTTATGTCTTGGATCCTCATCAACTGGATGTTTTTTTTTTTTTTAATCTGATGAAGTAAAAGTTACATATATATGGAATGCTGGAATTTTTTTTTTTTTTTGCATTTTATCAACCTTTCTTACTATGTGGCAGTAAACTGTAATGATATGAATCAGTAAAATAAGTAAAATTGTAGTTAATGTTATTAATTCTATAATTAAACACATATTTACAAAAGCTTATTTACAGGCCTGTTCTTCACATAGACTCTTCTCTACTTGTACAATTTATCTGTAGTTTTCGATACATTAAAGTTCAGTATCTAAGCATTAAGTGGAAACAGCTAAGAAAATAAATTAGCTCAATATTGCACATAGGCATGTATGCTTCACTGAGGCAGAAGGCAGGGGAACCATTAGGTTTTATAGGCTCCTAATTTTCCTCTTTCCAAAAATCCACTTGCAAGATCCTTGACACGCTATTTAAGTGGTGACCTCTGAAGCAGTATTTGCTTTCAGTGCTTCTTGTACAGTGCTAGATTTGATGAAGTGTTCTTTATGTACTCCTTGGAAGTAATCATGCATTTTGGCAAATATCCAAGAACGTTTCCCTCAAGAACATTTGATACAGAGTGTGTTTATGTGGTTTACATGTTCACCTTTGCCACAACACTGTCATAATAGGGGACACACGTTGGGGTTTCTACAAAACAAAATACCAGCTAGAACTGTGTTAATTCTATTTCAGCTGAAAGGAAAAGTGTCTTGATGCTGGAGAACGCCTGATTCTAAGATAGATTTGTGCACTTTCTTGTCTGTTATATAACTTCTAGAACATTTATTGCTGCATTAGATATAGTACAGATACATATTTTAATCTTTATTCTTAATTCATATTATATTGCTAGGTCTTTTAATATTATATGCCGTGGTGAGGATCATTTTTTTTCTAGTATGACAGTTTTTACTTTTCACAATGTGTTATATATTTCACTACAATTAGCACAAAATATGTATGTCAAGTAAGGAAATCAGAAAATCTGAAAAATGGGTGACAAACCATGTGTCACTTTTGATATTCCCTTGATTTACTATACTTTTTCTGTTAAAATGTTCACAAACTTTTCCTAAATAAATATTTTTATAAACTGAACTTTTAATTATTTCATTTTAGTAGATATTAGTATGATAATGTATGTTTGCTATTTTTATACATTTTTAGCTGTTTATTTTCAGATTTTTTAAATCATCTCTGGAGACAGTCATCCTTTCAGTATGGCCAATGTGGCAGCAGTGTATTTGTGTGATGACAGCTGAAATGAATAATATTTAGAAAATAATATGTAAGGAAGTGTTAGAAGGACAGCCCCTTTTCCTAGAGACCACAGCTTTTCAGGGGAAAGGTCTACAGAGCCCTATCTGTGTGTAGCGTGTTCCCATATGGATTTCTATAGGTTTCCATGAGTACAACAGAGTTATTATCTTCTATCTTCAAATGAGGCAGTGGTTCAGTGGTTATCATTGTTGCCTTGCATCAAGTGGGTCCTGGTCAAATCTTATCAAGCTTGCTTATTTGCATGGAGCTTGTTACTTAGAATTTAGATTGTGAGCAGTACTGATGTCAGTGAGTGATGGCAATGTCTTTAAAGATTTGCTGAATATATTGATGCTATTGCAAGAAAAAAAAAAGAAATAACACGTCTCTACTAATTCTGTACCAATCTATACTGTAAAGCTTATAAGTTTGCTAAGGAACTGTTCAAGTAGCCAGAGTAAAAGCATGAACAAATCAAGATTGGATTGTATGTGGATAACACATGAAGAAGTAATCTGTAATTGAATGAAATATTTAGGTAATATGTTAATTTATTCTTATACATTACCTTGAAAACTTGATAGCCTGTTATCCATCTTCAATCTTGACATCCATCAACTCCTCTGCAATCAAATAGACATAATTTATCAGTATGCATGTACAGGCTCAAGCCAATCTAAGGCCTCAAGTACACAGATTTATTTTGGATCTGTATCACTGGGATCCTGACTATGGTCTTAGTTCATTGCAATGCACTACATTAAAATATGTACATTTGAAATATTAAAATTTTAAATATAAAAATTCCTATAATGTAGATGAACTTCCAAATACCTGACAGCATTTAATAAGACAGAAGCTCACATGAAGCTAAGGAGTCTTCTTGTGCAATATCTGGTGTGCCAAAATACCAACCCCAACCAATACCAAAATGTAGCATACCAAAATATAGTATAGTATACTAAAAGTATAGTATAGGAAAATATAGTATAATATACCAAAAAACCCAATAAAGTTTTGAAACATTTAAATGATGTCACCCATTATGGAAAACTTCAATGCAAAGTCGTATGAATTTTCATTTACGATTTGGAGGCAATACCTTCTTTTATTTTATTGCAGATCAAACAGCTCATTCATAGGGCTTCACTTAAGCACATTCAAAAGGAAATTACATTTACCAAAAAAGACACACGTACGGCACCAGCCATAACCCATATCTTGCTTTAATGGGGCCTGGTGCAAAGTCAGGGATGAGCCCTTTACCTAGTTGACAGCAGACTGAACTGTAGTAATTAGAGATGAACGAGTAGTTTCAATCGAATACCTCCCCTGCATGGTTATTGTTGTAAAAAAAAGTGCCAAGGAAAATGGGAGGGGAATCAAATTTTTAGTGTGTGCTATTCGACCAGGTACACCAATAACTATGCAAAGGGAGGTATTTCGATCGAATACCGCTATTCGATCGAATACTATTCACTCATCTCTAGTAGTAATGCATTAACAGTAGCAACAAAGGGATGGATAGCAGTGTCATATATTTGGTATATATACCCATTCTGCACAAATATGTGTTCTCCTACTGGATCTTGGTCATGGAAAATTGCCAACATATGTTTTTTTTCCTACTAACATTAAACACAGTCAAAAGCCACAATGTGGCTGACTTTAACCAATGGACCTTTAAGTTATCCCAGTGTGTGTCTCCGCAGATATTGGAAACAAGGTATTCTTAGCTAGAGATGAGAGAACAGTAAAATGTTCGAGGTTCGATATTCGTTTTGAGTAGCCCCTCAATATTCGACTACTCGAATCGAATATCGAACCCTATTATAGTCTATGGGGGGAAAATGCTCGTTTCAGGGGTAGGTAACGTTCAATCAAATTATACTTACCAAGTCCACGAGTGAGGGTCGGGCTGGATCCGCTGAGCAGTCTTCTCCTTGCAGCGTCCCCGTGGCATCTTCTGGCTCTTCATTCACTCTGCCAGGCATCGGGCCTGGGCAGAGCCGACTGCGCATACCCGCACTACAAGCGGACATGCGCAGTCGGCTCTCCCCAGGCCCGATGCCTGGCAGAGTGAATGAAGAGCTGGAAGACGCCGCGGGGAAGCTGCACGGAGAAGACTTCTAAAGATAGGAGAAGAACCAGCATTGATTGGCCGACCGTATAGCATTCAGCCAATCAATGCTGGTTCTGCATCGAACTTTTACATTCGAATAGCGAGTAGTACGAGTATTTTGAATACCGTAGTATTCGATCGAATACCTACTCGATCGAGTACTACTCGCTCATCTCTATTCTTAACCTATTCCTGCCATACATGCCATGCAGTAAGTTTTCAGAATTTTACTTTAATGGAGTTAGTAATCTAAATTGTCAAGCTTTTTAAGTCTTGACTAAGGGTGCATTCACACTGAGTAAACGCTAGCTTATTCTGAATGTAAAACACGTTCAGAATAAGCGGCGTCTAAAGCAGCTCCATTCATTTCTATGGGAGCGGGGATACGAGCGCTCCCCATAGAAAGGAATGGGCTGCTTCTTTCACTCCGTGCAGTCCCATTGAAGTGAATGGGGAGTGCCGGCGTGTACGCTCCGGCATGAGCAGAGCTTGCCGTATACTCCGGCACTCCCCATTCACTTCAATGGGACTGCACGGAGTGAAAGAAGCAGCCCATTCATTTCTATGGGGAGCGCTCGTATCCCCGCTCCCATAGAGATGAATGGAGCTGCTTTAGACGCCGCTTATTCTGAACGTGTTTTACGTTCAGAATAAGCTAGCGTTTACTCAGTGTGAATTCACCCTAAGGGGGCATTCACACCAAATTTTTTTGGTTGTCAGAGACATAAGTACATTGTCATAAAAAATGTTTCACTACTGCGAAGGACTGACATGATGTGATATTCATTTTAATGCAAAATTGCAAAATATAAGCTGCAAGTAATGGCATAAATAATAGGCAGGGATGTCATTGTGACTATCAAGGAGAGCATGTTCAGTAACAACAGTGATTGATTAATAAGGCCTAACTCATAAGGCATAGGGCATCTGGAGTCATAAAAGGAATATAATTATTACTTGAGATGAGTTTCCAATTGAGATTTTATATTGGCATGTGATTAATAATTTATGGAAAAAAGGTTGGAAGCAACGACCTACTATAATTGAAAATAAAAGCCACATACAAATTAAGGTTACATTATTAATATGAAATATTATAAATTTCATCACGACGTTAATAAAACATAATGTGGGTAGAAATGTATAATAAAAAAAAAAGATTTAGTGTGGGCAAAGAGACACTGTACTTGTACTTAACATTCATATTTAACATTTCACTTAGACATTTTATCATACTGTGCTTACCTAAATAATCAATGAAATATTCAATGTTTTGTAGCGATAGGCATGTGTCATGTGACAATTGAATTACTATTAACTTACAGATAAATATATATATATATATAATATATAATTTTATTTTTATTTTTTTTACTGATTGGTAACCTAATTGCATTCTTATGGATGAAACCACACACTTCTAGTTCATTCCTATAAATAAATCTGCAATCCATAGAAATAAATGGAGCCCTATGTGTGTGCAGCTGTCCAGTAGTTGCCATTGAAACTGTCATGTGAAAGTTGTGCAACAGTTGAAGTTGGAGCAGTCACCCGACAAGTCTATGTTTATCCAACTTAACAATTTAAAGAATAGTATACAGTAGATAGCCATAGATATACATGTTAGCAAAATTACTCTGGATCTCAAAATAAAAGCCTCGACACAGGATCGGCAATATAAAAGCAAAGGTAGAATACAGACTGATTAAAATGGAAGTTTAGATTATATCTTAAATGGAAAAAAAATGCACAGTGATCATAATGTAAGTAAATTTGCGCAGCCATTTTGTTGTTATATAAGTGTTGCAGACCTTATTTTCTCTTTGTCTACCATATTACTTATACAGTGGTATTGCAGTGTTGTCTCGGTCATGGTCACCATTTCTTCCACCCTGCTAGCTCACCTTACGCTTGCTATTTTCTTGCTTTCACCTCTTTATAGGATACCACTATACACTGCTTGGATCAATGTAGAGGCTAATGTAATCTCAGCACCATTTCAACAGAAACACAAAAAACTAGTACTTCTCTATGCTATTTTAGCTCTCTATACTTCTATTTATCTTCCATGCAACTGACTTCAACTGGAAGAAAGTAAAGGTTTTCAGTAATTCAGATCTCTTCTTTTCCCTATAGAAATAGAGTATGTCGCTTATAATTGGCTCTGACAACCAATATGAAACACTTACAGTATTTTATTATTCTAGAGTAGAGAGTTCAGAGTACCCAGCAAGGCACATCATCTTTTTTTTTTTTTTTTTAAATGTAGATTGTGAGTCCCACGTAGAGCTCACAATGTACATTTTTCCCTATCAGTATGTCTTTTTTGGAATATGGGATGGAAATCCATGCAAACACAGGGAGAACATACAAACTCCTTGCAGATGGTTTTCTGTCCTTGGCGGGATTTGAACACCAGGACTCCAGCACGGCAAGGCTGCAGTGCTAACCACTGAGCCACCGTGTGGCCCCAAGGCACATCATCTTGTGAAAGCCTGACCTAAGCACACCAAATCCTGAGCTAATTGAGGCAGCACATTCATTTGCAAAAAAGTTCATGCTTGAAAAATCCCAATGATGAATTGGGGGTACAGTGTCTATAGAGTATTTCATAGATTCTATTGCTTAAAAGGCTTTGTCTTGGTTGGTGACAGATTCCATTTAATTGTACTTTATGGCAGGAGTGGGATTGCAGAAAGTAATACACTGTTCAGAAATGCAAATACACATCTATCATGAAACAAAATTTGTTGCCTAGACACTGCTTGGTACTTGTCTTTTATGCTTCATACTTTATTCGGTACCTTAAAGGGATTGTAAAGGATTAGAAAACATGGCTGCTTTCTTCTAAACATAGCACCATATCTGTTGTTTGGGATATTGCCACTCAGCCCCATTCCTTTCAATACAGCCAATCTAGAACAATTAACAATTAGCACAAACCATGTGTCAGGACTTGAACCCAGGGACAAAAAGGGAACAAAACAAAGACCCATAAGGTCAGGTAAGTATAACACACAAATGGAAAAAAATCCAAAGACACATCATTGAAATGGGAAAATACAAAATCATTTTATTTGAAAAAACACTAATTAAGATAAAAAAAACGCCAAGGCCCAATGAAGACAATAAACACAACCATATGAAAGACCTGTAGTATCATAGCCACCATTCAGAGGTCATCTCTGGAAAATTGATGATAGTACAACACATAATGTGGCAAAAAATGGGAAGACCGCTATATTGCACTAGCAAAGTGCTGATAGCGTGACAAAACATATATGCAGTGAAAATGACACAAACATGGATGCCAAAATGCATGCATGACCCACACAGCAAAAATGGTAATAAAGATAGAAGTTTTTCACGTACTCTGTATAAAGACAGTCATGCAAATCTACTGTATATAGTAACAGGCAGTATACTGCAGGACTGAAAGTTATGAACAGAGCAATATAGGGTCGGACGCTAACAATGCCAGGATGAAAGTAAATGCAGCATACAGACCAAGCTGTTATCCTATGTGTGCAACTGCTGAAGCAAACTAGCTAACATCAAAATGAATAGGAATTAGCATGAGGGCTTACTCATGATGTGACAAGTGAAAGAGTTCACGGTGGTCTAGTGAACACAGGTCGGACCTGACGCGCGTTTCGGCACGTGAATGCCTTCGTCAGGGACTTCCAACTGAGCTATTCAGCCTTCTGGACAGCCCCTGTGCTGATCTGAAGCCTAGTTCCCGATACCTATAGTTTCAGTTCCAGCCTCTCTGGTTTGCTCCACCCTGTTCTCTGATTGAACCTCCAATTTAAACCCAGCCTTGCACTTCCTGCCTTGTGAGATTATTCATCTCTGCCCCTAATCTAGCTAGACTCTCCTGCTCTGCTGCCGATACTGATGTTAATCTTGTGCATTGACCACTGGCTTCCTGATGACTATGGTATTTGCCATCTCCTCCAATACTGACGCTTATCTTGTGCACCGAAGACAGGCTTGCTTCTGACTACGGCATTTGCCTTCTCCTCCAATACTGACGCTCATCTTGTGCATTGACCACTGGCTTCCTCCTGACTACATTATCAGCCTTGCAAGTAAGTCAGCACCCAAGTAGTAGCAACTAGAGATGAGCGAACAGTGTTCTATCGAACTCATGTTCGATCGGATATTAGGCTGTTCGGCATGTTCGAATCGAATCGAACACCGCGTGGTAAAGTGCGCCATTACTCGATTCCCCTCCCACCTTCCCTGGCGCCTTTTTTGCTCCAATAACAGCGCAGGGTAGGTGGGACAGGAACTACGACACCGGTGACGTTGAGAAAAGTAGGCAAAACCCATTGGCTGCCGAAAACATGTGACCTCTAATTTAAAAGAACAGCGCCGCCCAGGTTCGCGTCATTCTGAGCTTGCAATTCACCGAGGACGGAGGTTTCCGTCCAGCTAGCTAGGGCTTAGATTCTGGATAGGCAGGGACAGGCTAGGATAGGAAGGAGAAGACAACCAACAGCTCTTATAAGAGCTAAATTCCAGGGAGAAGCTTGTCAGTGTAACGTGGCACTGACGGGCTCAATCGCCGCAACCCAGCTTTCCCAGGATCCTGAATGGAATACACTGTCAGTGTATTCCCGTATACCCGATATATACCCCGATACCCGTTCCAACGGTGTGCCCCCCCACCTTCACCCCAGAAATACCCTGCAAGTCCCCTAGCAATAGAATTGGGGCTATATACACCCACAATTTTTACTACTGGTATACAGTGCCATTGTCTGACTGGGAATTCAAAGAATATATTGGGAATACAAATACCCTCATTTCTTGCTACTGCCATATAGTGCCAGTGTCTGACTGGGAATTCAAAGAATATATTGGGGTTACGTGCACCCACAATTTTTACTACTGGTATACAGTGCCATTGTCTGACTGGGAATTCAAAGAATATATTGGGAATACAAATACCCTCATTTCTTGCTACTGCCATATAGTGCCAGTGTCTGACTGGGAATTCAAAGAATATATTGGGGTTACGTGCACCCACAATTTTTACTACTGGTATACAGTGCCATTGTCTGACTGGGAATTCAAAGAATATATTGGGGTTATAAATACCCTCATTTCTTGCTACTGCCATATAGTGCCAGTTTCTGACTGGTAATTCAAAGAATATATTGGGGTTACGTGCACCCACAATTTTTACTACTGGTATACAGTGCCATTGTCTGACTGGGAATTCAAAGAGTATATTGGGAATACAAATACCCTCATTTCTTGCTACTGCCATATAGTGCCAGTTTCTGACTGGGAATTCAAAGAATATATTGGGGTTACGTGCACCCACAATTTTTACTACTGGTATACAGTGCCATTGTCTGACTGGGAATTCAAAGAATATATTGGGGTTATAAATACCCTCATTTCTTGCTACTGCCATATAGTGCCAGTGTCTGACTGGGAATTCAAAGAATATATTGGGGTTACGTGCACCCACAATTTTTACTACTGGTATACAGTGCCATTGTCTGACTGGGAATTCAAAGAATATATTGGGGTTATAAATACCCTCATTTCTTGCTACTGCCATATAGTGCCAGTTTCTGACTGGTAATTCAAAGAATATATTGGGGTTACGTGCACCCACAATTTTTACTACTGGTATACAGTGCCATTGTCTGACTGGGAATTCAAAGAATATATTGGGGTTATAAATACCCTCATTTCTTGCTACTGCCATATAGTGCCAGTTTCTGACTGGTAATTCAAAGAATATATTGGGGTTACGTGCACCCACAATTTTTACTACTGGTATACAGTGCCATTGTCTGACTGGGAATTCAAAGAATATATTGGGGTTATAAATACCCTCATTTCTTGCTACTGCCATATAGTGCCATTGTCTGACTGGGAATTCAAAGAATATATTGGGGTTACGTGCACCCACAATTTTTACTACTGGTATACAGTGCCATTGTCTGACTGGGAATTCAAAGAGTATATTGGGAATACAAATACCCTCATTTCTTGCTACTGCCATATAGTGCCAGTGTCTGACTGGTAATTCAAAGAATATATTGGGGTTACGTGCACCCACAATTTTTACTACTGGTATACAGTGCCATTGTCTGACTGGGAATTCAAAGAGTATATTGGGAATACAAATACCCTCATTTCTTGCTACTGCCATATAGTGCCAGTTTCTGACTGGTAATTCAAAGAATATATTGGGGTTACGTGCACCCACAATTTTTACTACTGGTATACAGTGCCATTGTCTGACTGGGAATTCAAAGAATATATTGGGGTTATAAATACCCTCATTTCTTGCTACTGCCATATAGTGCCAGTTTCTGACTGGTAATTCAAA
Source organism: Leptodactylus fuscus (assembly GCF_031893055.1). Lineage (NCBI taxonomy): Eukaryota > Metazoa > Chordata > Amphibia > Anura > Leptodactylidae > Leptodactylus > Leptodactylus fuscus. Next base: position 92,019,023 of record NC_134268.1, on the reverse strand, counting down.
GAATATATTGGGGTTACGTGCACCCACAATTTTTACTACTGGTATACAGTGCCATTGTCTGACTGGGAATTCAAAGAGTATATTGGGAATACAAATACCCTCATTTCTTGCTACTGCCATATAGTGCCAGTTTCTGACTGGGAATTCAAAGAATATATTGGGGTTACGTGCACCCACAATTTTTACTACTGGTATACAGTGCCATTGTCTGACTGGGAATTCAAAGAATATATTGGGGTTATAAATACCCTCATTTCTTGCTACTGCCATATAGTGCCAGTGTCTGACTGGGAATTCAAAGAATATATTGGGGTTACGTGCACCCACAATTTTTACTACTGGTATACAGTGCCATTGTCTGACTGGGAATTCAAAGAATATATTGGGGTTATAAATACCCTCATTTCTTGCTACTGCCATATAGTGCCAGTTTCTGACTGGTAATTCAAAGAATATATTGGGGTTACGTGCACCCACAATTTTTACTACTGGTATACAGTGCCATTGTCTGACTGGGAATTCAAAGAATATATTGGGGTTATAAATACCCTCATTTCTTGCTACTGCCATATAGTGCCATTGTCTGACTGGGAATTCAAAGAATATATTGGGGTTACGTGCACCCACAATTTTTACTACTGGTATACAGTGCCATTGTCTGACTGGGAATTCAAAGAGTATATTGGGAATACAAATACCCTCATTTCTTGCTACTGCCATATAGTGCCAGTGTCTGACTGGTAATTCAAAGAATATATTGGGGTTACGTGCACCCACAATTTTTACTACTGGTATACAGTGCCATTGTCTGACTGGGAATTCAAAGAGTATATTGGGAATACAAATACCCTCATTTCTTGCTACTGCCATATAGTGCCAGTTTCTGACTGGTAATTCAAAGAATATATTGGGGTTACGTGCACCCACAATTTTTACTACTGGTATACAGTGCCATTGTCTGACTGGGAATTCAAAGAATATATTGGGGTTATAAATACCCTCATTTCTTGCTACTGCCATATAGTGCCAGTTTCTGACTGGTAATTCAAAGAATATATTGGGGTTACGTGCACCCACAATTTTTACTACTGGTATACAGTGCCATTGTCTGACTGGGAATTCAAAGAGTATATTGGGAATACAAATACCCTCATTTCTTGCTACTGCCATATAGTGCCAGTTTCTGACTGGGAATTCAAAGAATATATTGGGGTTACGTGCACCCACAATTTTTACTACTGGTATACAGTGCCATTGTCTGACTGGGAATTCAAAGAGTATATTGGGAATACAAATACCCTCATTTCTTGCTACTGCCATATAGTGCCAGTTTCTGACTGGGAATTCAAAGAATATATTGGGGTTATGTGCACCCACAATTTTTACTACTGGTATACAGTGCCATTGTCTGACTGGGAATTCAAAGAATATATTGGGGTTACGTGCACCCACAATTTTTACTACTGGTATACAGTGCCATTGTCTGACTGGGAATTCAAAGAGTATATTGGGAATACAAATACCCTCATTTCTTGCTACTGCCATATAGTGCCAGTTTCTGACTGGGAATTCAAAGAATATATTGGGGTTACGTGCACCCACAATTTTTACTACTGGTATACAGTGCCATTGTCTGACTGGGAATTCAAAGAATATATTGGGGTTATAAATACCCTCATTTCTTGCTACTGCCATATAGTGCCAGTTTCTGACTGGTAATTCAAAGAATATATTGGGGTTACGTGCACCCACAATTTTTACTACTGGTATACAGTGCCATTGTCTGACTGGGAATTCAAAGAGTATATTGGGAATACAAATACCCTCATTTCTTGCTACTGCCATATAGTGCCAGTTTCTGACTGGGAATTCAAAGAATATATTGGGGTTACGTGCACCCACAATTTTTACTACTGGTATACAGTGCCATTGTCTGACTGGGAATTCAAAGAGTATATTGGGAATACAAATACCCTCATTTCTTGCTACTGCCATATAGTGCCAGTGTCTGACTGGGAATTCAAAGAATATATTGGGGTTACGTGCACCCACAATTTTTACTACTGGTATACAGTGCCAATTTCTAACTAGGAATTCAAAATGCGCAAGGCTCCCGGAAAGGGACGTGGACGAGGCCGTGGGCGAGGTCGGGGGAATGGTTCTGGGGAGCAAGGTAGCAGTGAAGCCACAGGGCGTCCCGTGCCTACTCCTGTGGGGCAGCAAGCATTGCGCCACTCCACAGTGCCAGGGTTGCTTGCCACATTAACTAAACTGCAGGGTACAAACCTTAGTAGGCCCGAGAACCAGGAACAGGTCTTGCAATGGCTGTCAGAGAACGCTTACAGCACATTGTCCAGCAGCCAGTCAGACTCTGCCTCCTCTCCTCCTATTACCCAACAGTCTTGTCTTCCTTCCTCCCAAAATTCCGAAGCTTTACAGAACAATAACCCAAACTGTCCCTGCTCCCCAGAGCTGTTCTCCGCTCCTTTCATTGTCCCTCAACCTGCCTCTCCACGTCACGATTCCACGAACCTAACAGAGGAGCATCTGTGTCCAGATGCTCAAACACTAGAGTCTCCTCCATCTCCGTTCGATTTGGTGGTGGATGACCAGCAACCCACCCTCATCGACGATGATGTGACGCAGTTGCCGTCAGGGCATCCAGTTGACCGGCGCATTGTGCGGGAGGAGGAGATGAGACAGGAGTTGGAAGAGGAAGTGGTGGATGATGAGGACACTGACCCGACCTGGACAGGGGGGATGTCAAGCGGGGAAAGTAGTGTGGATGTTGAGGCAGGTGCAGCACCAAAAAGGGTAGCTAGAGGCAGAGGCAGAGGCAAGCAGCTTAGGCGAAGCCAGGCCACACCCGGAATCTCCCAAGATGTTCCAGTTCGTACCCAGCCCCGAAAAACTCCCACCTCGAGGGCACGTTTCTCGAAGGTGTGGAGTTTTTTCAAGGAATGCGCCGAGGACAGATATAGTGTTGTCTGCACAATTTGCCTCTCGAAATTGATTAGGGGCTCTGAGAAGAGCAACCTGTCCACCACTTCAATGCGCCGTCATTTGGAATCCAAGCACTGGAATCAGTGGCAGGCAGCAACGGCAGGACAAAGGCCGCCTGCCGTTCACGCCACTGCCACTGCCTCTGCCACTGCCTCTGCCACTGCCACTGCTGACTGTGCTGGCGATGCACTCCAGAGGACGAGCCAGGACACCACTTCATCTGCCTCCGCCACTTTGTTGACTTCTACCTCATCCTCCCCTGGTCCTGTCTTATCTCCTTCTCCTGCACCATCAAAGGCACCATCAGGCGTTTCTTTACAACAACCCACCATCTCTCAGACATTGGAGCGGCGGCAGAAATACACTGCTAACCACCCACACGCGCAAGCCTTGAACGCCAACATCGCTAAACTGCTGGCCCAGGAGATGTTGGCGTTCCGGCTTGTTGAAACTCCCGCCTTCCTGGACCTGATGGCAACTGCGGCACCTCGCTATGCCGTCCCTAGCCGTCACTACTTCTCCCGGTGTGCCGTCCCCGCCTTGCACCAGCACGTGTCACTCAACATCAGGCGGGCCCTTAGTTCCGCGCTTTGCACAAAGGTCCACTTGACCACCGACGCGTGGACAAGTGCATGCGGACAGGGACGCTACATTTCACTGACGGCACACTGGGTGAATGTAGTTGAGGCTGGGACTGCTTCCCAAACTGGCCCGGTGTACCTCGTCTCCCCGCCTAACATTCCTGGCAGGGACACGAGAAGAACACCCCCCTCCTCCTCCTCCTCTACCGCCTCCTCCTCCGCCACCGCCTCCTCCTCCGCCACCGCCTCCTCCTCCGCTGTTAGATTGACCCCAGCTACGAGTTGGAAACGTTGCAGCACTGGCGTTGGTAGACGTCAGCAGGCTGTGCTGAAGCTGATCAGCTTGGGGGACAGACAGCACACTGCCTCCGAGGTGAGGGATGCCCTCCTCGATGAGACGGCAATATGGTTTGAGCCGCTGCACCTGGGCCCAGGCATGGTCGTTTGTGATAACGGCCGGAACCTGGTAGCAGCTCTGGAGCTTGCCGGACTCCAACATGTTCCATGCCTGGCCCACGTCTTCAACCTAGTGGTGCAACGTTTCCTAAAGAGCTACCCCAATGTTCCAGAGCTACTGGTGAAAGTGCGGCGCATGTGCGCCCACTTTCGCAAGTCGACAGTAGCCGCTGCTAGCTTAAAATCTCTCCAGCAACGCCTGCATGTGCCACAACACCGGCTTTTGTGCGACGTCCCCACACGCTGGAACTCAACGTTTCAGATGTTGAATAGAGTGGTTGAGCAGCAGAGACCTTTGATGGAATACCAGCTACAAAACCCTAGGGTGCCACAAAGTCAGCTGCCTCAGTTTCACATCCATGAGTGGCCATGGATGAGAGACCTTTGTGACATCCTACGGGTCTTTGAGGAGTCCACAAGGAGGGTGAGCTCTGAGGATGCGATGGTGAGCCTTACAATCCCGCTCTTGTGTGTTCTGAGAGAATCCCTGATTGACATCAGGGATAACTCAGATCACACAGAGGAGTTAGGGATAGCATCCGATCCGTCACAGCTGGAGAGTAGGTCCACACATCTGTCCGCTTCACTGCGTTTAATGGAGGAGGAGGAGGAGGAGGAGGAGGAAGAAGAGTTGTCCGATGATGTGATGGTGATACAGGAGGCTTCCGGGCAACTTCGAATCGTCCCATTGTTGCAGCGCGGATGGGTAGACATGGAGGATGAGGAGGAAATGGAGATTGAACTTTCCGGTGGGGCCAGAGGAGTCATGCCAACTAACACTGTGGCAGACATGGCTGAGTTCATGTTGGGGTGCTTTACAACCGACAAGCGTATTGTCAAAATCATGGAGGACAACCAGTACTGGATCTTTGCTATCCTTGACCCCCGGTATAAAAACAACATCTCGTCTTTTATTCCGGTAGAGGGGAGGGCCAATCGCATCAATGCTTGCCACAGGCAATTGGTGCAGAATATGATGGAGATGTTTCCAGCATGTGACGTTGGCGGCAGGGAGGGCAGTTCCTCCAGTAGGCAACCAAGTTCTCACCGGTCCACACAAACGAGGGGCACACTGTCTAAGGTCTGGGACACCTTGATGGCACCCCCTCGCCAAAGTGCCGCCACGGAGGGTCCTAGTGTCACCAGGCGTGAGAAGTATAGGCGCATGTTGCGGGAATACCTTTCCGACCACAGCCCTGTCCTCTCCGACCCCTCTGCGCCCTACACGTATTGGGTGTCGAAGTTGGACCTGTGGCTTGAACTTGCCCTATATGCCTTGGAGGTGCTGTCCTGTCCTGCCGCCAGCGTCCTATCTGAGAGGGTGTTCAGTGCAGCCGGTGGCATCATCACTGACAAGCGCACCCGTCTGTCAGCTGAGAGTGCCGACCGGCTCACTTTGATAAAAATGAACCACCACTGGATAGAGCCTTCATTTTTGTGCCCACCTGTGTAAAGCACCCCAACATGAAACTCCATGTCTGTACTCAACCTCTCCAATTCCTCCGCATCCTCATACTCATCCACCATAAGCGTTGCACAATTCTGCTAATACTAGGCTCCCTCCAACATGATTTCCCCCAACTCTGCTGGTTAGAGGCTCCCTCCACCCTGATTTCCACCAACTCTGCTGGTTAGAGGCTCCCTCCACCATGAATTTGCCCAAACTGGGCTGTTTAGAGGCTCCCTCCACCATGAATTTGCCCAAACTGGGCTGTTTAGAGGCTCCCTCCACCATGAATTGGTCCAAACTGGGTTTTTTAGAGGCTCCCTCCACCATGAATTGGTCCAAACTGGGCTGGTTAGAGGCTCCCTCCACCATGAATTTGCCCAAACTGGGCTGTTTAGAGGCTCCCTCCACCATGAATTGGTCCAAACTGGGCTGGTTAGAGGCTCCCTCCACCATTAATTGGTCCAAACTGGGCTGGTTAGAGGCTCCCTCCACCATTAATTGGTCCAAACTGGGCTGGTTAGAGGCTCCCTCCACCATGAATTGGTCCAAACTGGGTTTTTTAGAGGCTCCCTCCACCATGAATTGGTCCAAACTTGGCTGTTTAGAGGCTCCCTCCACCATGAATTGGTCCAAACTGGGCTGGTTAGAGGCTCCCTCCACCATTAATTGGTCCAAACTGGGCTGGTTAGAGGCTCCCTCCACCATGAATTTGCCCAAACTGGGCTGTTTAGAGGCTCCCTCCACCATGAATTTGCCCAAACTGGGCTGTTTAGAGGCTCCCTCCACCATGAATTGGTCCAAACTGGGTTTTTTAGAGGCTCCCTCCACCATGAATTGGTCCAAACTGGGCTGGTTAGAGGCTCCCTCCACCATTAATTGGTCCAAACTGGGGTGGTTAGAGGCTCCCTCCACCATTAATTGGTCCAAACTGGGCTGGTTAGAGGCTCCCTCCACCATTAATTGGTCCAAACTGGGCTGGTTAGAGGCTCCCTCCACCATTAATTGGTCCAAACTGGGCTGTTTAGAGGCTCCCTCCACCATTAATTGGTCCAAACTGGGCTGGTTAGAGGCTCCCTCCACCATGAATTTGCCCAAACTGGGCTGTTTAGAGGCTCCCTCCACCATGAATTGGTCCAAACTGGGTTTTTTAGAGGCTCCCTCCACCATGAATTTGCCCAAACTGGGCTGGTTAGAGGCTCCCTCCACCATGAATTGGTCCAAGCTGGGTTTTTTAGAGGCTCCCTCCACCATGAATTTGCCCAAACTGGGCTGGTTAGAGGCTCCCTCCACCATGAATTGGTCCAAACTGGGTTTTTTAGAGGCTCCCTCCACCATGAATTTGCCCAAACTGGGCTGGTTAGAGGCTCCCTCCACCATGAATTGGTCCAAACTGGGCTGGTTAGAGGCTCCCTCCACCATGAATTTGCCCAAACTGGGCTGTTTAGAGGCTCCCTCCACCATTAATTGGTCCAAACTGGGCTGGTTAGAGGCTTCCTCCACCATGAATTTGCCCAAACTGGGCTGTTTAGAGGCTCCCTCCACCATGAATTGGTCCAAACTGGGTTTTTTAGAGGCTCCCTCCACCATGAATTTGCCCAAACTGGGCTGTTTAGAGGCTCCCTCCACCATGAATTGGTCCAAACTGGGCTGGTTAGAGGCTCCCTCCACCATGAATTGGTCCAAACTGGGCTCTTTAGAGGCTCCCTCCACCATTAATTGGTCCAAACTGGGCTGGTTAGAGGCTCCCTCCACCATGAATTGGTCCAAACTGGGTTTTTTAGAGGCTCCCTCCACCATGAATTTGCCCAAACTGGGCTGTTTAGAGGCTCCCTCCACCATGAATTGGTCCAAACTGGGCTGGTTAGAGGCTCCCTCCACCATTAATTGGTCCAAACTGGGCTGGTTAGAGGCTCCCTCCACCATGAATTGGTCCAAACTGGGCTGGTTAGAGGCTCCCTCCACCATGAATTTGCCCAAACTGGGCTGTTTAGAGGCTCCCTCCACCATTAATTGGTCCAAACTGGGCTGGTTAGAGGCTCCCTCCACCATGAATTTGCCCAAACTGGGCTGTTTAGAGGCTCCCTCCACCATGAATTGGTCCAAACTGGGTTTTTTAGAGGCTCCCTCCACCATGAATTGGTCCAAACTGGGCTGGTTAGAGGCTCCCTCCACCATGAATTTGCCCAAACTGGGCTGTTTAGAGGCTCCCTCCACCATGAATTGGTCCAAACTGGGCTGGTTAGAGGCTCCCTCCACCATTAATTGGTCCAAACTGGGCTGGTTAGAGGCTCCCTCCACCATTAATTGGTCCAAACTGGGCTGGTTAGAGGCTCCCTCCACCATGAATTGGTCCAAACTGGGTTTTTTAGAGGCTCCCTCCACCATGAATTGGTCCAAACTTGGCTGTTTAGAGGCTCCCTCCACCATGAATTGGTCCAAACTGGGCTGGTTAGAGGCTCCCTCCACCATGAATTTGCCCAAACTGGGCTGGTTAGAGGCTCCCTCCACCATGAATTTGCCCAAACTGGGCTGTTTAGAGGCTCCCTCCACCATGAATTTGCCCAAACTGGGCTGTTTAGAGGCTCCCTCCACCATGAATTGGTCCAAACTGGGTTTTTTAGAGGCTCCCTCCACCATGAATTGGTCCAAACTGGGCTGGTTAGAGGCTCCCTCCACCATTAATTGGTCCAAACTGGGGTGGTTAGAGGCTCCCTCCACCATTAATTGGTCCAAACTGGGCTGGTTAGAGGCTCCCTCCACCATTAATTGGTCCAAACTGGGCTGGTTAGAGGCTCCCTCCACCATTAATTGGTCCAAACTGGGCTGTTTAGAGGCTCCCTCCACCATTAATTGGTCCAAACTGGGCTGGTTAGAGGCTCCCTCCACCATGAATTTGCCCAAACTGGGCTGTTTAGAGGCTCCCTCCACCATGAATTGGTCCAAACTGGGTTTTTTAGAGGCTCCCTCCACCATGAATTTGCCCAAACTGGGCTGGTTAGAGGCTCCCTCCACCATGAATTGGTCCAAGCTGGGTTTTTTAGAGGCTCCCTCCACCATGAATTTGCCCAAACTGGGCTGGTTAGAGGCTCCCTCCACCATGAATTGGTCCAAACTGGGTTTTTTAGAGGCTCCCTCCACCATGAATTTGCCCAAACTGGGCTGTTTAGAGGCTCCCTCCACCATGAATTGGTCCAAACTGGGCTGGTTAGAGGCTCCCTCCACCATGAATTTGCCCAAACTGGGCTGTTTAGAGGCTCCCTCCACCATTAATTGGTCCAAACTGGGCTGGTTAGAGGCTCCCTCCACCATGAATTTGCCCAAACTGGGCTGTTTAGAGGCTCCCTCCACCATGAATTGGTCCAAACTGGGTTTTTTAGAGGCTCCCTCCACCATTAATTGGTCCAAACTGGGCTGGTTAGAGGCTCCCTCCACCATGAATTTGCCCAAACTGGGCTGTTTAGAGGCTCCCTCCACCATTAATTGGTCCAAACTGGGTTTTTTAGAGGCTCCCTCCACCATGAATTGGTCCAAACTGGGCTGGTTAGAGGCTCCCTCCACCATGAATTTGCCCAAACTGGGCTGTTTAGAGGCTCCCTCCACCATGAATTGGTCCAAACTGGGCTGGTTAGAGGCTCCCTCCACCATTAATTGGTCCAAACTGGGCTGGTTAGAGGCTCCCTCCACCATTAATTGGTCCAAACTGGGCTGGTTAGAGGCTCCCTCCACCATGAATTGGTCCAAACTGGGTTTTTTAGAGGCTCCCTCCACCATGAATTGGTCCAAACTGGGCTGGTTAGAGGCTCCCTCCACCATGAATTTGCCCAAACTGGGCTGGTTAGAGGCTCCCTCCACCATGAATTTGCCCAAACTGGGCTGTTTAGAGGCTCCCTCCACCATGAATTTGCCCAAACTGGGCTGTTTAGAGGCTCCCTCCACCATGAATTGGTCCAAACTGGGTTTTTTAGAGGCTCCCTCCACCATGAATTGGTCCAAACTGGGCTGGTTAGAGGCTCCCTCCACCATTAATTGGTCCAAACTGGGGTGGTTAGAGGCTCCCTCCACCATTAATTGGTCCAAACTGGGCTGGTTAGAGGCTCCCTCCACCATTAATTGGTCCAAACTGGGCTGGTTAGAGGCTCCCTCCACCATTAATTGGTCCAAACTGGGCTGTTTAGAGGCTCCCTCCACCATTAATTGGTCCAAACTGGGCTGGTTAGAGGCTCCCTCCACCATGAATTTGCCCAAACTGGGCTGTTTAGAGGCTCCCTCCACCATGAATTGGTCCAAACTGGGTTTTTTAGAGGCTCCCTCCACCATGAATTTGCCCAAACTGGGCTGGTTAGAGGCTCCCTCCACCATGAATTGGTCCAAGCTGGGTTTTTTAGAGGCTCCCTCCACCATGAATTTGCCCAAACTGGGCTGGTTAGAGGCTCCCTCCACCATGAATTGGTCCAAACTGGGTTTTTTAGAGGCTCCCTCCACCATGAATTTGCCCAAACTGGGCTGTTTAGAGGCTCCCTCCACCATGAATTGGTCCAAACTGGGCTGGTTAGAGGCTCCCTCCACCATGAATTTGCCCAAACTGGGCTGTTTAGAGGCTCCCTCCACCATTAATTGGTCCAAACTGGGCTGGTTAGAGGCTCCCTCCACCATGAATTTGCCCAAACTGGGCTGTTTAGAGGCTCCCTCCACCATGAATTGGTCCAAACTGGGTTTTTTAGAGGCTCCCTCCACCATTAATTGGTCCAAACTGGGCTGGTTAGAGGCTCCCTCCACCATGAATTGGTCCAAACTGGGCTGGTTAGAGGCTCCCTCCACCATGAATTTGCCCAAACTGGGCTGTTTAGAGGCTCCCTCCACCATTAATTGGTCCAAACTGGGCTGGTTAGAGGCTCCCTCCACCATGAATTTGCCCAAACTGGGCTGTTTAGAGGCTCCCTCCACCATGAATTGGTCCAAACTGGGTTTTTTAGAGGCTCCCTCCACCATGAATTGGTCCAAACTGGGCTGGTTAGAGGCTCCCTCCACCATGAATTTCCCAAAACTTGGCTGTTTAGAGGCTCCCTCCACCATGAATTGGTCCAAACTGGGCTGGTTAGAGGCTCCCTCCACCATGAATTTCCCAAAACTTGGCTGTTTAGAGGCTCCCTCCACCATGAATTGGTCCAAACTGGGCTGGTTAGATTCTCCCTCCACCATTAATTGGTCCAAACTGGGCTGGTTAGAGGCTCCCTCCACCATGAATTGGTCCAAACTGGGTTTTTTAGAGGCTCCCTCCACCATGAATTTGCCCAAACTGGGCTGTTTAGAGGCTCCCTCCACCATGAATTGGTCCAAACTGGGCTGGTTAGAGGCTCCCTCCACCATGAATTGGTCCAAACTTGGCTGTTTAGAGGCTCCCTCCACCATTAATTGGTCCAAACTGGGCTGGTTAGAGGCTCCCTCCACCATGAATTTTCCCACACTGGGCTGGTTAGAGGCTCCCTCCACCATGAATTTCCCAAAACTTGGCTGTTTAGAGGCTCCCTCCACCATGAATTGGTCCAAACTGGGCTGGTTAGAGGCTCCCTCCACCATGAATTGGTCCAAACTGGGCTGTTTAGAGGCTCCCTCCACCATGAATTGGTCCAAACTGGGTTTTTTAGAGGCTCCCTCCACCATGAATTTGCCCAAACTGGGCTGGTTAGAGGCTCCCTCCACCATGAATTTGCCCAAACTGGGGTGTTTAGAGGCTCCCTCCACCATGAATTTGCCCAAACTCTGCTGGTTAGAGGCTCAATCCACCCTGATTTTCAAAACAAATGTTGGTGCCAACCTCAACTTACTACAAGGGCCAAATTCACTGCTGGTGACAAGCTCTCCTCACTGCAAGTGCCAAATACACATGTTTCAAGGTGTTTTCCTACTGTCAGAGAGGTGGTATTGAGTGTGTAAAGTGTGTAGTTGTTAGGCTGTGATGTTGGGGTAATAGAGGGTCTTTGGTGTGTTAGATGCCCCCAGACATGCTTCCCCTGCTGTCCCAGTGTCATTCCAGAGGTGTTGGCATCATTTCCTGGGGTGTCATAGTGGACTTGGTGACCCTCCAGACACGGATTTGGGTTTCCCCCTTAACGAGTATCTGTTCCCCATAGACTATAATGGGGTTCGAAACCCGTTCGAACACACGAACATTGAGCGGCTGTTCGAATCGAATTTCGAACCTCGAACATTTTAGTGTTCGCTCATCTCTAGTAGCAACTTAAGACTCTGAGCCAGACCCACACCGTTACACCATGGGAAGGTGTGGCACTGTTTTAGAAAAAAATCAGCCATGTCATATTATGAACAAGTATTTTGAGAAATATGGATATAGCACATAGCAAGTATGCTTGATGCCGCCATTATTGCCGTTATGATTTTTATAAATAGATTTTCAATAAAAGCAAAGTTTTTAACAAAGGTGGGACCACATTATTTTATACTTTCTTTGAGGAATGCTTAACCTAATTTTCAAGCATACTGAACCCATAGTTTAAGTGTAGGGGGTATATTAGGAGTATAGGGGATTCCTTTGTATTGATACTAGAGATGAGCGAACAGCGTTCGATTGAATTGGCATTCGATCGAATATCAGGCTGTTCGATATATTTGATTCCAATCGAATAACAAGCGGCAAATGCAGTAAAAATTCATATCCCTTCCCTGGTGCGTTTTTGCACCAATAACTGTGAAGGGGAGGTGGGACAGGAACTACAACAATGTAGGCATTGAAAAAAAATTGGAAAAATCCATTGGCTGTCGAAAACATGTGACCTCTGATACATAAGAATAGTGTTGGCCATCTTTGTCTCATTTTTGTTTTGGAGTGATAGGGAGAGCTTGTTCTCAGTGTGAGAAACATACAGTGAACCTGCCAATTATGCAGCAGGGTAGCAGCAGGGGACGTGGGCGAGGACGTGGATGTGGATATCCAACTGGGTATCCAGTCCACAGTTCAGGTACTGGAGAGGGGCTGCCAGCAGTGCCCCTCGTCAGTAGCAGCAGGGGACGTGGGCGAGGACGTGGATATCCAGCTGGATATCCAGTCCACAGTCCAGGTACTGGAGAGGGGCTGCCAGCACCCAATTCACTCACCCTCGTCATCCTCCTCCTCCTCCACCTGCAGCCCCTTCACCCTAATGTAATTGTTAAAAAACTTTAAAATTTTTAAAAAATTTTAATAACTTTTTCATGGATACCCCCCAAGGACCTGCAAAACAATTTTTTAGGGCTCCAGCCTAAGGGCCTGCAAAATAATTTTTTAGGGCTCCCCCCCAAGGGCCTGAAAATTAATGTTTTAGGGCTCACCCCAAGGGCCTGAAATCTAATTTTTTAGGGGTCACCCCAAGGGCCAAAAAATAAAATACTGCTGATGCATGGCTCTAGTCACCCCAAGGGCCAAAAATAAAACACTGCTGCTGCATGGCTCTAGTCACCCCAAGGGCCAAAAAGTAAAACACTGCTGCTGCATGGCTCTAGTCACCCCAAGGGCCAAAAATAAAACACTGCTGCTGCATGGCTCTAGTTTCCCCAAGGGCCAAAAAATAAAACACTGTTGGTGCATAGCTCAACTCACCTGAAGGTAAAAAAAAAAAACACTTATGTTACAATACTCTACTCACTCCAAGGGCCAAAAACACTGCTGGTGCAATACTCTACTCACTCCAAGGGCCAAAACAAATGCTGGTGCAAGGCTCAACTAACCTCAAGGGCCAGAAACACTGCTGGTGCAATACTCTACTCACTCTAAGGCCCAAAAACACTGCTGGTGCAAGGCTCAACTAACCTCAAGGGCCAAAAACACTGCTGGTGCAAGGGTCAACTAACTTCAAGGGCCAAAAACACTGCTGGTGCAAGGCTCAACTAACCTCAAGGGCCAAAAACACTGCTGGTGCAAGGCTCAACTAACTTCAAGGGCAAAAACACTGCTGGTGCAAGGCTCAACTAACCTCAAGGGCCAAAAACACTGCTGGTGCAAGGCTCTACTCACTCCAAGGGCCAAAAACACCACTGGTGAATTCTGTTTAGTTCCAAAGGACTCTGTGTTTTGATTTGGCTCAGTCGCTGCTCCAGAACATGCCTTGGAAGGCAAGGTTTCCTTTAGTGGCTCCATCTCACCAGGATGATGATGATGATGATGAAGCTTGGTTAAATCTGGTGTTGGAAGGGAAAGTGGTTTCTGATCTACATCTAAAGTACTGGAGCATGTTGTTTGAACTATTAACACCTGATCAGAACCCTGTAGAGGTAATGTAGAGTCCGATATTAGAGGACCATTACCAGTAGTAGTGGTTGCAGCCATTTCTCCACCTTTGCGGTCCTCTAAATGAAAGTTACCCCCAGGACTTGATGCCAAAATGTTATCAATTTCTCAATCACAATCAAGGTCAATGTCTGGGCCCTCAGTCCAATCCACTGCATCAATCCCACACGATGAGAGTGATGGTTCTGGAACCACCGTTTCAGCGTCTAACAATTTTAAAGGGGCTAACACTCTGCTGGTGCAAGGCTCAACTCACCCAAAGGGCAAAAACTCTGCTGGTGCAAGGCTGAACTAACTGGTAAAAGGCTGAAGTCACCTCAAGGGCCTCAATCTCTGCTGGTAGCTCAGCTTAAGGGCCTCTAACTTAATTTGGAAGGGCTCACGTTAAGGGCCAGAAAAGTGAATTTTGGAAGGTCTTGCCACATAACACACACACACACACACACACACACACACACACACATATACACACATACACAATGACAGTTAAAGGTGTGTATTGTTGGCTTTCCCATTGCCTATTCCATCTGTGGTCGTCATGGGCAACGTGATTTAAAGGGGTGCTTGTTAATGTTTCTTTAGCTTAAAATTTGGGTTTCTGTCCATCGAATTGGGGAGGAAAGAAGGTTTCCAGGTATTTTCCCACTTTCATAGTGGTTTTTTTTTGAGTGTGGAAAGTGTGTAGTTGATAGGCTGTGATGGTGGGGTAAAACTGTGACTTTGGCGTGTTAGATGCCCCCAGGCATGCTTCCTCTGCTGTCCCAGTTGCATTGCAGAGGTGTTGTCATCATTTGCTGAGGTGTCATAGTGGACTTGGTGACCCTCCTGAGTCGAAACGGTTTTTCCCCATAGACTATAATGGGGTTCGATATCTGTTCAAATAGCTGAATATTGAGGGGCTATTTGAAACGAATAACCAATATCGAATATTTCACAGTTCGCTCATCTCTAATTGATACAGCTAACATCAGACACAATAGGCTATGACATTTGGAGAAATGTAAAACAATATGCTCTTTTTAGGGACTCCTTATTTCCTAGGTTGGATAATGATATTATTTTACACACAAGAATTTGTAATTTGTTTATTTTCTTGTAGAACACAGAAACACCTTTTCAAGACTTGCATTTAAGATTTAATTATAAGCAACAGTGAGACAACAATTATACTTGTTTGACAGTCCTCTTAATGTATTTACAGTGCAATTTAGCTGGATGAAAATTCCACACGGACCTATTAAATTTAAATATGTTCATGTGTTTTCAAAGCAGAATATGAATGATTAGCGCTCAACTTTTAATTCTAAGCTATTAACAAATTACCTTTGGCAGTGTGCAATTGGCTTCAAATAATCATAGCGTACTATACTTGTAAACCCCTAAAGGCTTTAACATAGATTAGTTCACTTTTTAATCCTTCATAGTATTTCTTTCCCTAGGTATGAAATATTAGAAGCTAGAAATAATGTAATCATTGGAATTAATTGTTTAAGGGCGCGTTTTTGGCTGGCCATGTGCACGGTGTATTATCATTCATGCTAGACAATATTCTTAAAGCTGCAGGGCCTGCAGAATTGGAATTCCTGTAATCCAAAATGTTCAATAAGTCTCACCTTCACTGAAACAATGCACTAAAATGTGATGAAGCTCACCTGACAGATTGTGGCCTTGCCTGACATTTTCAGGAGCTGCGCTCCACAACTCAAATCTAACGGGTACAATAAAGTAAAATCAGGAAGGCGAGAAATTTAAAGGTTTACATTTTATACGGATAATTACTAAAATTTGTGCTTTATGTATTACTAAGACTGCTAAATGTTTAATAGTTAGTGTAAAACTGATACATCTGTTAGCTATTTCATAGCTACAGCGACGCTTGAAAGTTTGTCTATCCTTCAGAATATTCTGAATATACTTCTAAATTTACCAAATATTTTCACACCAAAATTATTGGTGTAATACGGCCCTTTAAAAATGGCCTTAAAGAGGACCTTTCACCACTTTTGGGCACATGCAGTTTTATATACTGCTGGAAAGCTGACAGTGCACTGAATTCAGCGCACTGTCGGCTTTCCCGATCTGTGCCCGATGTAAAGAGCTTACGGTGCCGGTACCGTAGTGCTCTATGGTCAGAAGGGCATTTCTGACCATTAGCCAGAGACATCCTTCTGCCTCGCGGCGCCAATCGTGCTGTACTGTGGAGCGGGGAGGAACTCCCCCCTCCCGCTCCTGATAACAATCGTCTATGGACGAGCTGTGTGAGCAGAGGAAGGGGGGCGTTCCTCCCGGCTCCACAGTACAGCGCGATAGGCGCCGCGAGGCAGAAGGACGTCTCTGGCTAATGGTCAGAAACGCCCTTCTGACCATAGAGCACTATGGTACCAGCACCGTAAGCTCTTTACACCGGGCACAGATCGGGAAAGCCGACAGTGCGCTGAATTCAGCGCACTGTCAGCTTTCCAGCAGTATATAACACTGCATGTGCCCAAAAGTGGTGAAAGGTCCTCTTTAAATGATTTACTTTTTGCTTAAGACATACAGCCTGCCCTCTAATTTTTAATATTAACTAGGTATTGAACCTTCATAGGTAGCAGGAATGTTCTAGCCAGTGTTGGCCCTAACCCCATTCTAACCATAATTTCTATGGCAGCTAGTGCTCAGTTTTGGTTATTCCAGGTGGCAGCAACGTCACTGAAGAGACCCCTTTTTGTGTCATTCACATTTCTGTTTGTATTGCACATTTTGATCTACTACAATTTGGGTCATGGAACTTACACAGACTTTTGCTGATGGGTAACACTTAAATTCCCTGTGACGCTAGGTTCACACTAGCGCCCGGAGTCTGTTCTGAGCTTTCCGTCTTCCGCATGCAGAAGACGGAAAGCTGTCAGACCAGGTTCGGCTGTGAGCGCTGGTGAGCGTTTTATGCTCTTCGCCGCAAACCAGTTTTTTTTAAACTGGACATAGAGTACTGCATGTCCGACTTTGTGTCCGATTTAAAAAAAAAACGGTTTTGTGGCGGAGAGCATAAAATGCTCACTGGCACTCACGGCCGGACATCTTTCAAACCCATTCAAATGAATGGGTTTGAAAGAGTCCTGCAGGTTTCCGTCTCCTGCTCAGTTATGTGCAAGAAACGGAAACCTGTATGAACGGAGACCGAGCGCAGATGTGAACGAGTCCTTAGCTGCTCAACTACCTCTTGCCCTGGCAACTGGCAGCCAGACTGTTCTCCTTTCATTGAGCCGAGGAGCTAAGTAACAACAGGTAACAATAGCAGACTGTAGACAAAGACAGATCAAAGTGGTAAGATAAGATAATAAAGGAAAACGGAGGGAGAATACATTAAAAAGGGGGTTCGAGCAACAATCCCGGATACCAAGAAAAGCAGGTAGGGTTGGCAGGTGGAAGTGCCTGAGTCTGCATACTAGAACATACAGACCATAGATCCAAGAAATGGTTGACTTGGTCGGTCTTTTAAAAAAAAAAAAAAATTAAGGTCTCTCTGATAATGATTTTGTCACTGAACAAAGTAACAATAAAATATACTCCATTTTGCAACTACTGACTATAAAGAAATTTGTATATGAAAATTTCACAGAAAATAAAATTGTATAAGATAAATACATTTATTGTTTTGCATAATTTGAAGCTCCTAATTCATAGGACCCCAACATACTATGACCAAATTGTAATACTGGTTCTTCTCACCTGGCGGAGGAACCTCAGGGTCCCTTGGGCTCTAGGACCTGGATATGCTGCCTCTGTACATCAAATAGCTTTGCCTCAGAAAAGGAAGTCTAACCATGTATGATTGCATGGGTTAATGTTCATTACATCTGTATGAACAGTAGCCTAAAAGGCTTTTCAAATATTTGTCTCATATCCCATATGACTTGGATTTCTTGATGTATCTATTCATAGCAGAATGAAAATCTGGGGTTAATCCTTTATTGTGCATGATTTTACTTATATTCATCTGGCTAAGAAGAGATTAAAACTGATATTATATACTCTATTGCTTTGTCTACCAACATATGGGCTAGTAAACGTATAGCATCAGAGTGGCTTGTGCTAGAGGAAAACAATTACATTGAATGTAGTAGAATAGCTCTTTTATTGCAGTACATAAGACTTTGATTACATACTGCCAAGATTCATACCAACCTAGTAGTTGTTGACAGATAAAGTAGAAAAAAATGAAACTCATTTATTTCTCTTTATTGAGACCTCAAGGTAAAGCAGATTTTCAGTCCTTGTACTTACTACAATGATAGAACAAAGACTGACAGCTAAAATGTGCCAGTCCAGAAATATAAATTAAACCCAGCTTCTTATCAAGGTTTCATTTAGTTTTTGAGAAAAGGAGATACTGCTTGCATTATTGTTTTATCCTCCCCCACAAGTTGTTCTAAATAACTGCACCTATTACTTGTTAACCCTTTATCCTTTCTATTGCTTTTTTCTGTCTTTAGATGAAGGTAGATTAAGGATAACAATGCTGGTTGATGTTGGTATATGTATCATACAGATTGTTAGTATACACCAACTACCATTGAGAGAGGGAGTCAGCAACAGCTGACACCCACCTATCGCACCCACGATCAGAGCTGGGCTCCTACTGTGGGTATTTACCCCGTAGATACTTTGATCAATAATGAATATGGCATCTAAGGGGCTTCCCTAGCAGTGAGTGGCATTGAGAGCAGGTACTATCAAGAGATGGTTTCAGCAGTAAGAAACAGTTGATACCTGCGTGAAACATCTGTGGTCAAACCGACCCCCCCCCCCCCCCCATCACACACACACACACACACACACACACACTCTCTGTCTGCAAAAACAATTGATTTTTTTTTTCTCCAAATGGATTTTATTCTATAACATTAGTAACGCATACTAAAATTATAAATTAGGTATCACCGTAATCCTACTGATCCATAGAATAAAGGTACTTATGTTACTTATGCTCTATGGTGGAGGCAAAAGATTTATAAAAGCAATGCTAGAATTTATGTTTTTTCTTCAAATCCCCCATAAAGGATTAATACAATTTAGTCAATAAGTTATGAGTAACCCAAAATAGTGTCATTAAAAATTAACTTCATCCCCCCCAAAACAAGACCTCATATGACTTCTATGAGCTAGTGGAAAAATAGTGGGGAATTTGGTGTACCCTATGTACTCCTCATAGCTTACACATTTACTTTTCACCACTGGCTGTACATTCACACCTGGAAAGACACTTCTCTTGATAAATTCTTTGAGGGGTGCAACTTCCAAAATATGATCACTTCCCAGGAGTTTTCACTATACTAGTTCCTTAGAGGCTCCGCTAATGTAAAGTCCAAAAACAAATCTAAATCTAAAATGGGGTCATATTTTGGTGGTTAATTTTTTTTAATTTGACTTCAGAGCTTCTTCAATTTTCTGTCAATGCAACGTAAGTAACCAAATTAGGCCTCAAATGCACATGGTGCTCTTTAACTTCTGAGATTTGTTATATTTCCCAGTAAAATATATGGGTCACATATAGTGTGTTTTCAAAATTAGGAAACAGAGCATGACAGCTGGATAGATGATTTTTTAGAGTGCCACAAGCTGGGAATGACATATCGAGCACCAAAATAGCTGATATTTGGGAAATTTTAAATTTTCATCTACTGCACACTTCTCTCAGGTCAAAATTATCACTATTCCCATTGATACATTTTTTTAAGGTGTGCTTTCCATTGCACTGGCACCTTAGGGGATCCACAATTTGTCATTGCAACCAAAAGGCAACTCACCTTCTAAAAATTCCTTGAGAGTATAATTTCCTAAAGGGGGTCACTTTTGGGGGTTTCCATTATACTGGTACTTTAGTGGTTCAGAAAATGAGATATGGCACCTGAAAACTATTTCAGCAAAATCTACTCTTAAAAAGTCTATGTGAGGCACTGACCTGGAGCTCCCGGAAATCCAAGGAGAGTCTTCGACGTCATTGCAACCTCTGACCTAGATTGGTTATGGCTGGGTGCAAATCCAGGAACGTGGGAAGAAACAGATTGGGAAACTTTCCCTAACAGGTTCCCTGACTGAAACTGCCTAGCTTCAGAGTAACGTCCTTACAAGGACGCCCCTCACTGGAACCTAAAATAGATTCCCTATAGTTACCCTAACAATGGGCTGAGATGTAATAAAAGAAACAAAGTATTACTAGTAGTGGAATATAACAGAGAACAATAGCTGATATGATAAGCGTAGTCAGGCTAGACCAGTGGTAGATATTGGTGAGTAATAGAATACAAAAATAAACAAGGAAGCTAAACAGGCAAGGAACAGGAAGGGTAAGCGACAAACAAAGCTTAAGGGCTGTAGTAAGTGAACAGATAGAGTATATAGAACCTGGAAGTTTGTAAACAGAAACTGAATACTATAGCAGGCACATGGACATGGGGAGGGGACCTAAATAGGAACAGGGATACCACCTATGAAGGATCTCGCCTCGCCAAAGCCACTTTGACTCAGCCTCTGGTCTATATGGCATTGCCACAGGCAAAACTGCAATCACCTTCTTACCTTTAATGTCCGCTCTCACCCTGAGAGAGGGACCGGGTCTTATAGGATAATATGAGACGAGCTTTCTAAAGTTTTATATTTATTAACCCAAGAGGGTCGATACTAGACAACCAACATACATAGAGATATATGCTAGTGGATACAAGCTTATATGGTTACAGAAAGGTATGTTACAGTGCAGTAAGATAAAAGAATAAAGGCTTAGAAACAGTATTAGAATACCGAGTTAGGTCTCCGGAGTTCACCTCATGAAATCCAGGGCACAGTCCTTTAGCGTCCATAAGTAGAGTCCATAAGTAATCCTTAGGTAGTAAGGCTTTGACTGCCCATCAGCAGAATAGTTCAGGGTGCATGGTATCTCCATAGGCAATAGAGACCTTAGTCCAAGGGATTAGCTTCCACAGCATCACAGCACTTTGTGACACATCCCAGCAGCCCAGGAAGAACAACAAAAGCTTGGGGTCTTGTCATGTGTGACAATATCTCTCCACTCAGCCCCCTCCAATGATGAGGTCAACAAGGTGGGCAGCTCTCCCCCTCACCTTGTATCAGTATGTCTATATACGGTCATAGCTCTTTGCAGATGTCCTATGGAGTCAGGTTGTCTGCTAAAAGGTGATAGCAATGCTCTCAGTCCACTGATCCCAGACATCCCCTGCTAAGAATAACAAAGTTTGCACAATCATGACAATGCTGTGCCCAGGTTGAAAGAAAGGGATGAGCCAAGCTACCTCCAGGGAGGAATTAGGCTTGGAGAATTGGACACTATCTCAGGCATCTTGATAATCAGGTCGAGTAAATTAACAGGGCAATAGGGAAATATATCTGAGAAGGCAGTGAAAAAAACCCATAACTCTGGGCCATTCATCACGCCACCCCACCCTTCACAGATAGGAATGACTGGCCAAACAGTCTGCCAATCAAACTGACACCAAGGAGACAACTTAACCCCTTGATGTACTAAATACAGCCAGAGGAGTCTCTGACATGCCTCCAGGGCATGCACCACATAACAGAAAGGCTGTGGCATCCCCGAATCCTGACAGTCTAGTGACACTCCTTCCCTTTGGCATACTGTAGAGTGCCCAAACAGCAGCTTACATCCAGCCATGGGGGTATTTTTGTGTTCATGAAAAATTGCATAAAAACTTGTAAGATATAGTTCTCCTTTAACCCCAGGTGAATGTGCAAACTATAGTGCTAAAATGAAACACCTAAATTTCACCTTGGTTAAATATTGACTTCAGAACCTGGGAAATTTTCTTGTGAATTTGGAAAATTGCTGTTAGACTTTTGAGCCTTCTAACATCCAAAATAAATTATAGGACAATTAAAATGATGCCAACATAAAGCATACATATTGTCAATAATATTTATTAACTAATTTGGGTGATATAAATCTGTCTGAAAGCAAAGCATTTCATGTTTTGAGAATTTTCCAGATTTCTACTAAATTTCCTATTTTTTCATAAATATGAGCAAAAAATATAAATCAATGTTTGATGCTAACATGTAGTGCAATCTGTCATACAAAAACAATCTAAAACCACTTGGGTAAGTTAAAGTGTCCCACAGGTATTACCACAAAAAGTGACACATTAGTTTTTTTTTAAATGGGGCTGTGTCCTTTAAGGTGTTAAAATGAATAGTATTTTTTTTTTTTGTTGTGCTCAACAAAATGCATGCATGTACATATCTGTGTGTATTTGACTGTATGTAACTAAACCAGCTTCCAATTTCTCTGTACAGATAACGGAAGATACTTTAACAGCCCAATGAAAAAGCCTTGTGAGCTGGAGAAGGACAGACATGAAGAGATAGAATTAAGTATATACAAATGTTATATTCATAAATAATAATAATATACTGTATAGGAGTGCTATTGTCACCTATGTCACATGTAGCAATGCACCCACAGATGAGACAGAACCAGAGTAGCTTCACTTACAAAAAAGCTTTTCACTGAAAATCTCATAAATGTGATTCTTATAAACTGAAGTTCCAGCTTCCATGTTAGGGTAACTATCAGCTGTATAGTCTGGCACTTTTTTTTCACATTTGTATTTCATTTTTAGGAAATAAAATTTTTTCCGTAAATATACTATTATAGAAAAAAAAAATGAGTTGGCATATAAAACGCAATCTGTTCTCAATGCACTTCAGCACTTTGAACAATGTTTTAAATGTGGGGAATAATTCTGAAATTCAGTATAACATTCTGTGTAAAAATCCAACCTATTCAATATTGGTTTAGGAAACATAAAGATAACAATAAACCTCTGTGATTTTGCATGTGGGGTAGATTCAGATAATCTTCGGTAGAATTTATACAAATATAGTTAAGCTGTAGGATGTATTACTGCTATTTTTTTTCTTTTTTTTTTTTTTTTACAGGTTTTTGATTTATCTGTCATAAGATTTGTTTAAGATGTAAGATGATTCACTTATTAGACATCCATAATGAGACCTGATTTTTCAATTGTAACTTACAAAGGCACTATGATTTTTGCTTATTGAATAGTAAAAATAGTAATCATGCTATACAAAGTCACCATTTTGGGTGTATTGTATCTTTAGCAACAGAACTTAAAGGGGTATTCCCATGTCGCATACTCACCAGTCTTCACTGCTGTAAAATCTTCTTTCTTCCTGGTTTCTTGCATCATTTGGTGGGCGGGGTTTCACACGCAACCTGCCGTTTAGCTCCACCCCCCAAATTAGCATGTAGCTCCGCCCATCACATAGCGTGGGTCCTGTGATGTCATCAAAGGTCCTTAAACACTATATGCACAATATTGGACTATGAACTACAGGCAGGAGCAACTCCATTCTGTGTTACATACAGAAACTGCCTGTCTCTGCCATAATTAACACAATTGAATTAGCTAGCCTGATAACTGGGAGAACAGAAGACGTTCAGAAATGAAAGCAGCTCCTCTCCCCTATCTGAGTGCAGGACCTAGGTCACGTGGTGTAGACACAGGAATAGCTAGATACACAGGCTCGCTCCCTGCACTTATCCCCTCCTCCCTCCCCCCTGAGAGCAGCAGATACATCACTTGACTTTTGAGCAGATAAGTCAAGGGCTGTGTCCACAATGAATTGAATAAAGTAAGATAGTGGACAAACAAAGCAGTTTTGCAGAAGCAGTGTATTTAGGAAAAGTCTTAAATCCACATTAACCAGCAGTATAGATAGGATCCTTGTGATGGGACAACCCCTTTAAGAACTTGAGACTTTACCTTATGAAGTAATTATTACTGTTCAGGCTAGGTTCACACCTGCGTTCATGTCTCCGTTATTGTTATATTGTACATAAGTACTATGATTCACAGATGACTAGCAGGGGCCTAGAGATTTCAACACTCACCAGTCTGACTATGCGCATGTCCGTAAAAGACCGGCTCAAGAAAAGAACTTCCAGAGAACTCTAGTGATGGCTCATGTTTCTGAGAACAAAATGCACAGAAGAAACAAGGGCCGGATCTTGATCTTCCTTGACATCTGCCTTTGAGAAAGATTAAGCAGGTCCCCATATATTAGCTGGTCGGCCGATGCCTCTGACTACATCTATGTGTATAGCTAGCTCAAGGATAGACCATCTATTATAAAGAACTGAATAACCCCTTTAACATTGATGATATTGATGAATGTGCTCCAGTGTGTTTAGTAATTATTGAAAGTTAACAGGTTATTGATCTTTAGTCTGAGTAATTTCTGCCAATGTATAGCAGACTTGAGTAGCTGGCTATAAATTATTTAGAGGACCTAATATGCAAAACCAATAAATGCACTCTTTCAAATGAGTTTTAAATCTTATTATATTAGTATAATGATTTCAAACAAGCTGTGCCAAAAATAAAGTATTTCAAGTTAAGTAAAAAAAAAGTTCAAGAATGTGTAAAACCTGACTACTATATATGAATTACTCATGAGTGTGTCTTGTTGGGTGTAAGAGCCATAGTCCATAGGAGGATCTTCTGGCAGCTTATTCCTAAAATAGTGTCTACCCAGGTATGTTCTTAAATTAAATTCTGAAGGCCCTATGTACTGAGCTGACTGACTTGTAATGGTCAATGAATGGTTCGAGGCTTACTGGCATTGAAAACAATCTTGCTAAATAAACTCTTGAAGATTGATACACTGTTATACTGGTATTGTAACTCTGCTCCATTAAAGTAAACAGGGCTGAGCTGTAATATCAGTCATAAGCCTGGAAAAACAGACCCCTTAATTTTATACAAGACCTTAATATAGCTCATCAAAAGATTAGCAGGGGTGAGACAATTAAGCCCATACCAATCAGCAGTTTTACGAGACTGCGGCCTCTTCGTTTTATAGAGGCTGTTATTCATATTGGACTAAAGCCCCATTCACTTGAATGGGACTGAGCTGTGAATAGGTCACCGATGAATAGAGATGAGCGAGTAGTGTTCGATCGAGTAGGTGTTCGATCAAATACTACGGTATTCAAAATACTCGTACTCGATCGAACACTACTAGCTGTTCGAAGTTTAAGGTTCGATGCAGAACCAGCGTTGATTGGCAGAATGCTATACATTCTGCCAATCAACGCTGGTTCTTCTCTTACCTTTCCGAAGTCTTCTCTGCGCTGCGTCCCCGCGTCTTCTTCTGGGTGGAATTCACTCTGCCTAGGCATCCGGCCTAGGCAGAGCCGACTGCGCATGCGCGGGCATGCACGCGCATACACACGCATGCGCAGTCGGCTCTGCTCAAGCGTCGGGCCTGGGCAGAGCCGCACGCGCATGCGCAGTCGGCTCTGCCTAGGCCGGATGCCTAGGCAGAGTGAATTCCACCCGGAAGAGGACGCGGGGACCCTGCGCCGGGAGAAGACTTCAAGCAGAATCCAGCCCGACCGTCACTCGTGGACTTGGTAAGTATGATTTTATCGAATGTTGCCTACCCCTGAAACGAGCATTTCCCTCCATAGACTATAATGGGGTTCGAAATCCGTTCGAACAGTCGAACAGTGTGCGGCTGTTTGAATCGGATTTTGAACCTCGGACACTTTAGTGTTCGCTCATCTCTACCAATGAACATGATGTTATATCTCCTGTGAAGCATAAGCAGTATTCATAGAGTGCTATTGCTGCTTCAAACAGCTGATCTGTGGTGGTCCCAAGTAATAGACCTCCACTGATTTTAAATTAACAATCTAAAGTATAGGTTATCAATTGATAAACCAAGAAAAAAAAAACAAAACTAGAAGTAGTACTAAAGGCCATCGGTCACATATCCTGTGAAGCATAAGCAGTGCTCATAGAGTGCTGCTTCTACTTCAAACAGCTGATCTGTGGTGGTCTCCGGTGACTGAAAATTAAAATTTTGGTCCAATTTATGGTATTCAAAGCTCATTTACTTAGACAAGGCTATTCCTGAGATGACCTGCTGATTTCTAGTAGCCCACAGCTGAAACCTGAGCTGTCATAGCAAAGGAGCAACGCTGTTATGAATAATTTGGGAGTCAAGAAAGAAAACATTAATGACTATATAATAATAGAACAATGCTGTCATAAGCTGATCAGGATTTTTCACAGGAGATACTCTCATCTGCAATTAGAATTAACCATGGGTATTGTGTCCATTATGTGAATAGCCAGTATGGTCGCCAAATATAGTTATACATACTGTATATTAATAGTCTAATTCTTATATCTTGTCCTAACTATAATAAGTGATCCTGTATATTGTGTTCTTTGGCATTTTTACTTGATTGGCTTTATAATCAGCTTTCTTAACTTCAAGGACAGAGTATCTTAGTTCTGCAACATTTCTACAATAAGCATAGCCTTCTATCTGAAAGGCTCTTGTTAGAAAGACAAATCTAGAATTCTTTTATCTCCTCTCTTATTGTGATTAAAAAGATTAAGACCCTGTATGCTTCTATTCTTAAAGTGATATCTTACATTGTTCTGTAAATTTTATATATAGTGCCTATGAAGCAAAAAGAAAATGCTCTTCATGATGAACTGATACAACTTTTAGATGAAGATGAAAGTGATAGCAGTGACCTACAAGGTACCATAACATGTTCTACTGCATTCATTTTCATATATACATGGGCCAGAAAGAAATAAGAAATATAGTTAAGAGAACAGAACAAGTTGGAATCTATTCTTTTGTTTCTTGGTTACATCTTAGTTCACATATAATAGTCAGTAGATTGGAGAAGGACTAGTTGTTTCATCTAGAAAAAATCAAATGTGACAATTGCATGGTATTAAATGGCTTCATAGTTACATAGTAGATGAGGTTGGATGAAGACACCAGTCCATCAAGTCCAACCTATAACCCTACAGTCCCCTACAGTGTTGATCCAGAAGAAGGAAAAAAAAACCATAAGGCTTATGCCAATTGCCCCATTTCGGGAGAAAACGATTTCTTCCCGACTCCAATATGGCAGTCAATATAAAACCCTGGATCAACGTGCCGTTAAAATCTAGAATTGATAACCAATAACCAGTAATATCCTCACCTGATAGTTGAATAATTGGTGTGAATCAAATTTACATAATTTATGGCTAAGTTAATTTAATTTTAATATAATTAGTTTATAGTGGAAACGTCTTGTCCTTTTTAAGATGATGTAATTGTGTCTGCCTTTACTTCCTCTTGTGGTTCAATATAATTGAAAAGAATCCTTTCCTATATTGCTAGTTCATTTCCCTTCCTGTAGTCATTGTCAGATTAAATAAATCATGTTCTATTTCTTTGTATTGACCCCACAAACACTCATACCTGTTACAGGGAGTCTATCAGCAGGAAAATCAATATCAAACTAATGACAGCTAATGGCAGCTTCTACACTTCCTAAAGATGTCTTTCTTATTTTGCATTGCAGCATTTTCCATGAAAATCAGTGTTTTATTCTTATACACATTAGCTGCCAAGGGCTTTAGGGCCATTTCTTACCCTGTAAGATCTTTATTCTCCACTCTAGAAAACTGCCTCCAACTGCAGATACATTATGATAAAGTGGAAGATATTACTCAAGCAATGGGGGCAGAGCTGGCTGGCAATTATCTAGAGCTGAGACAGTGAAGCATCAGCAGGAGAAGAAACACATCTAAAGCCATCTTTGGAAAGTGTAGAAGCCATTCCATAATGTACTGTCATTAGTTTGTTACTGATTTACCTGCTGACAGATTCTTTTTTATTATTCCAAATAAAACAAAACCAAGTTAAATTTTACCATCCTCTCTTCTACTACCTTTAAACCCTTCCTAATTTTACTTATTTTTTATATTATGATATGGTAAGGAACTTATGGCAGCTAGGGTTGAGCCGATCTTGAAATTTCAGGATCGATTTTAAAATCCGGTATCTTATCATTTTCCATTCAAACCCGATCTCGATCCCAATTCCGATCCTAGTGAAAGTCAATGGGATTTTTTTTTTTCTAAGATCGTTTTCAAAAGCTATAAAAAGTTACCAAAAAATATGTACAAGTCCTTAGAATGTATAGAAAGAGAAGGGGACACTTAAATGGCCATGAAACATTGTTTTTTAATCACTTTATGAGGACGACGAGGCACTCGCCATATACCGTATATACTCGAGTATAAACAGAATTTTTCAGCACAGTTTTTGTGCTGAAAAAGCCCCCCTCAGCTTATACTTGAGTCAGCAAAAAAATAATCTTTTTTTTTTTTTTAGATGGGGGGGAGAGGGGGTCTATGACCAGCCATAATACCAATGTATAGAATCTCCCATAAAATAGTGGGGGGAAAAAAGAAGCTTTAAAAAAAAAAAAAAAAAAAAAAGTTCTAAATCACTGTAAAACACAAACACATTAGGTATCCCTGTGTCTGAAAGTGCCCGGTCTATGGAATATAGGGTATCTGCAGAGCTCCTCTTCTGTCAGGAAGGGGTTAATAGGAGCACTGCAGATACCCCATATTCAGCCAGGCTGAATTCCACGTGGGGGGAAAAACCCCAGTCCTCAAGCTGTGTATGGCGAGTGCCTCGTCGTCCTCACAGCAGCGCACTGAAGAACAGGAATACCTGCAGGGCTACGAGGACGTGCTAGAGAGATATAAAGGTACTGGGCAGAGAGGGCACCGCTCCGGCTGGCAGTACAGAGCAGGGAGAAGGGCACTCACCTAAAATAGCCGCAGCCAGTGAATGTCAGTAACTGCAGATAAGGCAGCTATAGCAGCAGCACAGAGTGATTTACCTCAGCCTGCAACTCTTCTGCTTCATCCCTGCTTTACCGTATACTCGGCTCTGCTACATCTGAGATGTAGCAGAGCCGAGTATACGGTAAAGCAGGGACGAAGCAGAAGAGTAGATAGACAAGTCAATGTACAGTAATTCAGATGTAGCATTGTCCAGTATATGGCACAGTAGGAGGAAACAGAAGAGTAGATACTATCTACTCTTCTGTTTCCTCCCTGCTATGCCGTATACTGGACTCTGCTACATCTTCATTACTGTACATTGTAGTAGTAGTAGTAGCCAGTAGACAAGCATTGTGGGAAATAACCTCAGACCTCGATCCCGCTGGAAAAGATTGGGATCGGAATTCTGATCGCGATCGTGAAATTTACTCGATCGCCAATCGGAATCTGAACTTTTCCGATCCCAATCGCTCAACCCTAATGGCAGCTTTTGTATCATAATGTCTACATTTCAGAGTAATATAATTCAACATTCAGATCATTCAAGAAATTCCTTTTCAGTTTCATAATAGAGCAAAAATCACCTTATTTTTTACTGGAGTGATACTATGGCTATTTCACCATATTATGGGGACATTAGCTTGTGTTAGTTATATTGGGTTCTTTAAAGGGGTTAGAGTCTTTCAGACCAATATTGAGAGACAAATTTTATTGTTTGTATAATAAAAAGTTGTACAATTTTCCAATATACTTTCTGTATCAATCTCTCACAGTTTTCTAGATCTCTGCTTGCTGTCATTCATTCTGCTTACCCCTAGTGGATGAAATTGTAAACATTGTCATGTGATATACAGTCCATAGTCATGTCAAATACAGTCCATGGTCATCTGATAGTCATGTGATGGTTTTGTTACAGTCACAACACAGTACAGTATCTGCCTGGTAATGAGCTTTGCATTTGTGTATCTATCACATGACCATGGACTGTAAATCACATGACCAGGGTCACAATTTTATCCACTGGACGTAAAAGAACTAATCACAACAAGCAGAAATCTAGAGAAGGAATTGATACAGAAAGTATATTGGAAAATTGTACATCTTTTTATTATATGAAAAATAACATTTGTCTCTCACTATTGCTCTGAAAGTGGTATCTGCTAAAGTTATAGGCAACTAAACATTCATTATTATAGATATGTTACCATTATTATCATTATTATAGATAACATTATATTTACAAACAACTGTCTTTAAAACATTGAAATCATGTAATCATGTATCATGTTTTTGTTACTCCTTGACATTAACCATTTTGCTTTTTTAGGCAGAAGCCACACTTTGTGGAAAAGCTATTTTTTGTTGAAAATTTTGCAGCATCTATTTTACCCCAAAGCAAAGAGTGGTTTGAAAAGGAATGGGAAATATAAGGGAAACAAGTAAACTTCTCCCTTCTGCTAAATCCACTTTTAGCTTTAACTGAAAAAAAAATAAAAATAACAAAATCTGAGACATAAAAAATCAGTTTTTCTGCAATGTGGACTCAGCTTTAAGCACTTTTATTTGCGATTTACTTTATACATATAATAAGACTATATTTTTTATGTATAAGATTTACTTTCCATTTTGTGCTATTTCTTTTTTGTCTTCTTAGCCAAAGTTGGGCTGGATTCTGCATTTACTTCTACTTCAGTACAAACGGATACATTTGCAGATGCTTGCACCTTCCTTCCAAAAGATGAGACTATTCCCTCATATATTGAAGAGTTTGAGAAAGATGCTCAGGATGACATAATTGTGCTTGGCAGCTTTTCACAGAAACAGGTCAGAGTTAAGCAAATATTTCAATAATCTCATTGTTAGCATTACTTTCCATGACTTTTTAGGTCTGCTTGCCAGACTTGAATACATACATTATAGCTCACTGACCACTAGTATTCCTCAAAAGAATGAAACATTTATGTTTGCAATTTGTTCCAGATCACTTGTCCCTTGTAGACATAACAACATGTGAGGCTCAACATGTTAGCCATATTGGAAGCATTTCTGAACTACATCCTCTCTAAAATAACTTTATGGGGAAAATGTGTACTTTTAAGAGTATAACTACTGCTTCTAAATCTGATCCTCAAGCTTTAATGATCTATTGTGGAAATGATCAGGGCTAGTCATTCCAGACCTTTTATCTATTCAAGTGTGGTAATGAGACGTGCATGCAAAATGGATGTCCCACATTGGTCAAACTTATAACATGAACCATGACGCAAATTGTGACTCCCAACTTAGAGAAACTACTTAAATAAAAATTAATGAACAAATATGATTATTATTAATTGTTGTTGTTGTTGTTGTTGTTGTTATTATTATTATTATTATTATTATTATTTCTGTTATTTATTATCTAACTAATAATGGTATTTCTAAATATGTAAATATTAGAGCATCAAAAGTTCCACATGTTATAACAATATTATTTCATAATTTTTCATTTAGGATTTCAAGTGTCAAGAGGATTTTTTTCAAACTGGAAGAAAATTATTTTACAGAAGATCAAATCACACATTTAAGAAGTATGTAAATAAGTTACAAAATTTTCATTAAAGAGGACCTTTCATCAGATTGAGCACAGGCAGTTCTATATACTGCTGGAAAGCTGACAGTGCGCTGAATTCAGCGCACTGTCGGCTTTCCTGATATGTGCCCCAGGTAAAGCGCTATCAGTCCCGTTACCGTAGCGCTTTAGTGTCAAAGGGCGTTTCTGACAGTTAGCCAGGGACGCCCTTCTGCCCAGCAGCGCCTATCACGCTGTACTGTGGAGCGGGGAGGAATGCCCCCTCCCTCTGCTCACACAACTCGTCTATAGATGAGTATTATCAGGAGCGGGAGGGGGGCGTTCCTCCCCCCTCCATAGTACAGCGCGATAGGTGCTGCTGGGCAGAAGGGCGTCCCTGGCTAACTGTCAGAAACGCCCTTCTGACTGTAAAGCGCTACGGTACCGGGACCGATAGCGCTTTACACCGGGCACAGATCTGGAAAGCCGATAGTGCGCTGAATTTAGCACACTGTCAGCTTTCCAGCAGTATATAAAACTGCATGTGCCCGATCTGATGAAAGGTTCTCTTTAATAACCATTCACAACACTCTTTAATTCCTAAGCGGTGGCTTCCGCTTAGGAATTAAAGAGTGTTGCACAAGGTAGAGTTTCTATATTACCAGTCTTATATCTTATCTGATCACTGACCAATAAAACAATCTGCCTATATGACACAGCTTATTGCTAAGAATTAAAAGAAAGTATTAAAAATTACCTTTAAAAATGATCATACATCTAACTCAGTATATACAGCTATAAACAACTTACACAGGCCTGCCGTGCACAAATAAACCTGTATCCCTGACCTAACTGTACTCTGTAATTAACCCCTAGAGACAGCAAAATAATCAGCCCACAAGGGTAAGCCTCACACTAGAAACTAACCTTAAAAGGCTCTATAATGTTTTAGGGTGGGTTCATGCTACCATTATTTATTGACCATGCTATTTGTTTTTTTTGGAGCATATATTTATATTTGGTTTGTGACCACTTTGAGGGCCCCTGAAATGCCAGTAAAATGGAATGATTTGATATATGACTCCATCTTGTAAACTACACCCTTTAAAAAATTTATCTATGGGTATATTAAGATTTTTTACCGCTCAGGTGTTGCATTATTTATTTTCCAGAAATGAATGCACAGCTGATGGCGAAAAGTTAAAAAAAATGCAGAAATATATAATTTCATTTTTCAATATGTTATGTACATCATGTGTCACAGGCAAACACTTCAAATGCTATTTTACCTGGGATAACCAATTTACCTATTATTGGAGTGTGTGTCTCTGCTGACATAAGCTGGGTGCTACATATTGGGCACTGAAATGATGTAACTTTTCACTTTTATGGAAACTAAATTAATGCAACACTCAAAGATTCGAATTGCCCACTATGCTCCTTGATAAATTCTTTGTGGGGCATAGTTTACAAACCGAGGTAATTTTTTGGGAAATTTCACTTTATTGACAGTTCTGTAGGTCTTTGCAAAAGCTATATGTTGTCTGAAAACTAGACCTTCTAAATCTATACTCCAAAACCCAAAAAGCATGGCAATCCTTCCCTTCCAAGCAGCAGTTTACACCCACAATTACAATGATTGTGTTTTGTAAATTGTAGCATGTTAATTAAATCTTGGGAGGAATTGTGTAACAAAATAAGTACTTGTTCTCCTGTAACCCCATGTGAAAATTAATGGTTTTGGGCTAAAGTGATGTCTTTTTGGAAAAAAAAAAAAAAGGAGTTTTTCATTTTTATGTTCCAGTCTTAATAAAATCTATGAATGAGCTGTGGGGTCAAAATGCTTACTACACACCTTGATAAATTCTTTGAAGGATGAAGTTTACAAAATGGGGTCACTTTGGGGGGTTTCCATTGCAAGTTTAGGGGCTTTGCAGTTGATGGCACCTGAAAACTAATCCAGCAAAATCTGTTCTTTCAAAGCCCAGTGTTTCTCCTTACTTTTGGCATGCTGCCATGTGCCCAAATAGCAATTTGCATTCACATAAGGGCTATTTCCATGCTCGCCAGAACTTCAACAACAAATTTTGAGTTGCATTTTCCTCTTTAATCCCTTGTGAATGTGTAAATTTTAGGGCTAAATGAATAAATTATTTAAAAAAAATTAAATGTCCTCCACCTCCATATTGTTTTAATTCCTGTGAAATGGTTAAACAGTTAACAAACTTCCCAAATGCAGTATTGAAATATATGGGGGGAAGGGCAGTTTTGAAAATGGAGTGATTTATGTGGGTATCTAATATATAGACCTTTAAAATCCCCTTCAGAGCTGCAATGATCCCTAAAAAAAAACCGGGTTCGGGAAATTTTGGGAAATGGTTCCAAAATAAAGATGATATATGGTAGATAATATTTATTAACTCATTTTGGAAGACTGTCTGAAAAGCTGAGCATTTCTGATTTTGAAAATTGTTAATTTCCAAATATTTCCTAAATAAATGTAAAAAATATTGACCAAAGTTTACCACTCACATGAAGTACAATGTGTCAATAATCTCAAAAACACTTGGGTAAGTTAAAGTGTTTCAAATTTATTATCACATAAAGTTACAAATGTAGATTTTCTAAAATGGGCCTGGTTTTTCAGGCCATTTCCTTAAAGGGTTGAGAAAATGCCTAGTTTCTTTTTATATATTGTAGATACCCTGGGAGAGTTAGGTGACATCTAGATGTAGTCATGCCAACCAGTACTCTTCCTTCCTGGGCTTCATTTTCTCAATCACATGGCAGGGGGCCCAATCACCAATCATCTTACAACGTCTTGCTGATGCATGAGTACATATGCTTGGCTCAAAGAGCTAAGAGGGCTCAATGAGTACCAGGTTCACGAGTCAGACAAAACAAGACTGACAGGGCCTCAGGACAGAGCCAATTACAGGAAAAGGCCAGCCAGGAAGGGACTAAAGAAAAAAATGTATGTTAGGTGACATTTTAGTAATTTGTGATTGGGCGTCAGTTAATATTTGCATGTAGCAGTTGGGCCCAAAAAAATACATTTTACTTAGCACACAAGCCCAATGCTGGATTTACACCTGTAATATCAGTTTGAACACCTAGAATTAGTTTGCAGTTGTTTTTTGGGCTTTGCCATTAGGTTAAATTTGAGCCAAAAATAAGATAAAACTAATAAAACAACTCAAAAACATCTAACTTAAAGGGGTTGTCCACTTTCAGACCAATATTGAGAGACAAATGTTATGGTTTGCATAATAAAAAGTTGTACAATTTTCCAAAATACTTTCTGTATCAATCTATGATCAATCTATGATCCTCATAGATTTCTAGATCTTTGCCTGCTGTCATTCATTCTGCTTACTCCCAGTGGATAAAACTCTGACCATGGTCATGTGATTTACGGTCCATGGTCATGTGATGAGGACACATGTGCGGCTCATTATAGTCACAGCACAATAATCAGACATCTGCCTGGTAATCAGCTGTGCACCTGTGTGCTCATCACATGACCATGGACCGTAAATCACATGACCATGGTCAGACTTATCCACTAGTAGTAAGAGAATGAATGACAGCAAGCAGAGATCTAGAAAACTGTATAGAAAGGTATATTGGAAAATTGTATATCCTTTTATTGTACAAACAATAACATTTGTTTTTCAATATTGTTCTTGAAAGTGGCCAACCCCTTTAATGTTTAGAAGAAAAGCAGTCAAATAGACCATATTTAAAGTGGTTGTCCTCCTAAAACAATCCCTCTCTCGGTAGAAGGTTAACCCTAAACTAACAACAAGTTATCCCACTATTCAGTCCTGCACTGCCATCAAAGCATTACAGATTTCATAGTAAAAATGGAAAATAATGGGTTGTCCCTTCAAATTCTTTATATATATATATATATATATATATATATATATATATATATATATATAATATATATATATATATATATATATATACAGTCCTATGAAAAAGTTTGGGCACCCCTATTAATCTTAATCATTTTTTGTTCTAAATATTTTGGTGTTTGCAACAGCCATTTCAGTTTGATATATCTAATAACTGATGGACACAGTAATATTTCAGGATTGAAATGAGGTTTATTGTACTAACAGAAAATGTGCAATATGCATTAAACCAAAATTTGACCGGTGCAAAAGTATGGGCACCCTTATCATTTTATTGATTTGAATTCCCCTAACTACTTTTTACTGACTTACTGAAGCACAAAATTGGTTTTGTAACCTCAGTGAGCTTTGAACTTCATAGCCAGATGTATCCAATCATAAGAAAAGGTATTTAAGGTGGCCAATTGCAAGTTGATCTCCTATTTGAATCTCCTCTGAAGAGTGGCATCATGGGCTACTCAAAACAACTCTCAAATGATCTGAAAACAAAGATTGTTCAACATAGTTGTTCAGGGGAAGGATACAAAAAGTTGTCTCAGAGATTTAACCTGTCAGCTTCCACTGTGAGGAACATAGTAAGGAAATGGAAGACCACAGGGACAGTTCTTGTTAAGCCCAGAAGTGGCAGGCCAAGAAAAATATCAGAAAGGCAGAGAAGAAGAATGGTGAGAACAGTCAAGGACAATCCACAGACCACCTCCAAAGAGCTGCAGCATCATCTTGCTGCAGATGGTGTCACTGTGCATCGGTCAACTATACAGCGCACTTTGCACAAATAGAAGCTGTATGGGAGAGTGATGAGAAAGAAGTACGTACGCCACAAATAGAGTTGCCTGAGGTATGAAAAAGCACATTTGGACAAGGCAGCTTCATTTTGGAAACAAAAATTGAGTTGTTTGGTTATAAAAAAAGGCGTTATGCATGGCGTCCAAAAAGAAACAGCATTCCAAGAAAAACACATGCTACCCACTGTAAAATTTGGTGGAGGTTCCATCATGCTTTGGGGCTGTGTGGCCAATGCCGGCATCGGGAATCTTGTTAAAGTTGAGGGTCGCATGGATTCCACTCAGTATCAGCAGATTCTTGAGAATAATGTTCAAGAATCAGTGACGAAGTTGAAGTTACGCCGGGGATGGATATTTCAGCAAGACAATGATCCAAAACACCGCTCCAAATCCTCAGGCATTCATGCAGAGGAACAATTACAATGTTCTGGAATGGCCATCCCAGTCCCCAGACCTGAATATCATTGAACATCTGTGGGATGATTTGAAGCGGGCTGTCCATGCTCGGCGACCATCTAACTTAACTGAACTTGAATTGTTTGTCCAAAATACCTTTATCCAGGATCCAGGAACTGATTAAAAGCTACAGGAAGCGACTAGAGGCTGTTATCTTTGCAAAAGGAGGATCTACTAAATATTAATGTCACTTTTCTGTTGAGGTGCCCATACTTTTGCACCGGTCAAATTTTGGTTTAATGCATATTGCACATTTTCTGTTAGTACAATAAACCTCATTTCAATCCTGAAATATTACTGTGTCCATCAGTTATTAGATATATCAAACTGAAATGGCTGTTATAAACACCAAAATATTTAGAACTAAAAATGATTAAGATTAATAGGGGTGCCCAAACTTTTTCATAGGACTGTATATATACGCAGATTTATTTTTGCTTAAAAACCTATAAACCTTTCCAGATTCGAATTTCTTTTTCCAACGCGTTTCTCATTGTTTTGCAGCTGAGTACCAGTCTCTCCCTTTACTGATAGCTGTTCTATTGAACACTAACCAAATTGCACTGTAATCCAAAAGCAAATGCATTTCATTTGTGCTCTCTCTGATTATTTTGCTTCCTGTGACTGATGCAGAACAGAAAGCCAGTTGTTGAATGCAGCAAATGCCCACAAAGAAAAAATTCTAGCCAAGCTTGGCAACATCTCTGAAGTGAATAATGAATCAAATGGAGCAGCAGGACTTTGCTGGAAGGTGAGATACTACATGAATGTTCTGTTGCTGACTCTAAACGACCTGATCAATTCTATTGATTTCCCCCCAGTGTAGATATATTTTTTTGGTTCATTATTTTATGAAGTTAGTGATTTAAGTCTATTGGGCTTACTTTCTGCAAGCATTATAGTAATACTTAAGTAGGCTGTCTGATGTTATTAAATGGGAATCATTTGGGCATGCGTGCACTCCTTAAAAACAGTTTTTCAGAGCTGGCCAAAGAATTTCTTTCAGCGGGACAAGAGGCAGCTGTGCCACCATGCAAATGAGACAGGGTTGGTATGTG
The DNA here is from genome assembly GCF_031893055.1 of Leptodactylus fuscus. Classification (NCBI taxonomy): domain Eukaryota; kingdom Metazoa; phylum Chordata; class Amphibia; order Anura; family Leptodactylidae; genus Leptodactylus; species Leptodactylus fuscus. The sequence continues at coordinate 91,981,777 of NC_134268.1, read as the reverse complement.
ATGAATTCTCTATCTCCCTTCTTTTACTCATCTGACACTTGCTTTGAGGAAGGTTGTAAATGTAAGAGAGATTGTGGTTTAATTCCTCAGACTGGCGTTTCTGCCCCCCAGTCACTATTCGATTATCTTCTAAATTGCTGTGTTTCGGAGAGATAAAGAGTTTTTATGGCTTGCTCACTTGAAGCAACCAAGGAAACCAGGAAAAGGATAACTAACTGGGCATACACAGTAATTTCACTAGGAAATTACAAATTCTTTGTTTGCATGACATTTCCAAAATTACTATAGCTGGAGAATCTAAAATTTAAAATGTCACATTTGGCATGCTGAGCTTGGAAAATATATATTCAATATAAAATTTATAAAGGCTTTCTAATTTGGAATATTCTCAGTAACCAAGCTTGTTTGCATCAATAATCTTACCTTGAAAATTTAACAAGATTTAAGGCGCCTAGTCATTCGAGATTAACATATAGAGCACAAATAGTTTTTTTTAAACATATATTATATTTCGACTGTTGTGCCACAGTAGTCCAAATAGGAGGTAGAAGAAGTTGTGTGATATTTAGTTATGCCATAGCTTTGGTCTGACTCAATCTATGATCTGCTGCACTTAGCTTAACTGGAATCATAAGCTATTACAATGGTATGTATAACTTTTCTTGTCTTACTTTTTAGGGCATATTTGGTCTTTACTCATTCATTTATTTTCTCCTTTTTTCCATCCAATATGCGAGTATAGTTGTGAACTTCTGATAATGCAAAGGCAAGCCAGACAATTGTCAACTAGCAAATTTTAGCTCTCATGCTCTACATAAGCAAACACTTTATTGGATTACATTAAAATTGCAGGTTGAGAGGTTGACATCATGTTACTGGCCTTTTGAGTGTATAAACACATTTGCAACCATTTTTGCATTGCATCCATGTATCTAAAATAAATGAAACAACAGTTTTGTGTATACAGATCATATGAAAATCTACTTGTGTCCACGGCCACAGACTACAAACTAACCAAGTTTATTCCTATAGTCATATTTTCATCTATCTGTCTATTTTTTCCTAACCATACTGAATAAATATTGCCAGGATGATTTATTGTCCAAAAATTAAAAATTACTATTTTTAATAATATAAAATAATATATTAAGCGCCATTTTCTTAAAAATCCCTGACACAAAATTATTATTTTGTAAAAATGTTTTAAATAGATTGTGAGCCGCATATAGGGATCACAATGTACATTTTTTTCCCTATCAGTATGTCTTTTGTAGAATGGGAGGAAATCCACACAAAAATGGGGAGAACATACAAACTCCTTGCAGATGTTGTTCCTGTGGGATTCAAAAACAGGACTCTAGCGCTGCAAGGCTACAGTGCTAACCACTGAGCCACCATGTTGCTCCATCAAAATTATTAATAACATAAGATGGACATTTTCATCATACACAGTACTAGTATAGCACACTCATTTGGTTATTGCAATAATTAAGCTAAATAGGAAAGGGCGGCAGATGAAAATTAAAAATATAATTGAAAATAAGGAGTTGCTTTTAGGTTAGGCCAGTTTTAACCAATGCTACACAATGCCTGGTGCCTTTACAGAATGGTGATATCAATTGAATTACACTTAAGGACATTTTTTAAACATATTTACTTTTTTAAATTTTGAAACAACATATTTACCTCTTTTAGATCGGATGGTCAGATAGACCTCAGCCTATTCAGATTGCCCTGAAATGTTTGCGTGGAGTTAAAGACAAGATCCCCAAGGGCCACTATGTTCTGAAAACTTCTCTGCTTAGTCGCCCGGGAGGACATGCTCTTCATTGGTCTAAAGTCAAGGATCACCTTTGGGCTGAAACAACTTTGCCTGTTTATCACAAGGGACGTTTCTACGATGTGGAGATGGCTGTAAATCACACTGTGCACACAGTAAGTTTGACCATCACCAAATAAACTACCTTCTAAAATGATATTTGTTGCGTATAGGGATCTTATCCTTTGCTCACATAAACTTTATACAGTATAAGTATATATTGTCCTATAGCTTTATGCATATATAATTTTATTTAACTGTAGCTCAAGTTCCACACTATTTAGATGCTATATATTGGCTAGACTACTATAAATCTCAAAGGAAAAATGTACTTATATTTTTTGGATAAAATTAATAAACTATTTCTAATACTATATGAGAAAATTACTAAAACTCTTAACGCTAGGTTCACACCTTCGTTCGGGTCTCTGGTCTGTGGTTTCCGTCTTCTGCATGCAAGAAGACGGAAACCACAGACCGGGTCCGGCCATAAGCGGCGGTGAGCGTTTTATGCTCTCCGTCGCAAAATCGTTTTTTTTTTAAACCGGACACAGAGTACTGCATGTCTGACTCTGTGTCCGGATTTAAAAAAAACGGTTTCACAGTGGAGAGCATAAAACGCTCACCGCCGCTCACGGTCGGACATCTTTCAATCCCATTCAAATGAATGGGTGAGAGAGACTCCCGCAGGTTTCCATCTCCTGCCTCTGTTTTGTGCAGGAAATGGAAACCTGCAGAACGGAAACCGGGCGCAGATGTGAACGAGCCCTTACACACACACTCACCCCTCCCCTGTTTTGGCCTTAAGGATGCAGTTGTTATTTCTGTTTTTTCATCAGAGTATTTTATAAGCTGTAAATGTTTTTTGCTTCTGTTGACATAGCCGTATGAGGGTTTGACTTGTGTGGATCATGACATTTTTCAATGGTCCCATTTAGGATCGCTTATAATAATTCATTAACGTTTATTAGTAGAGATGAGCGAATACTATTCGAAACAGCAGTTTTGAATAGCACGCTCCCATAGGAATGAATGTGTCCATTCATTTCTATGGAGTGAGGTATTCGAAACAGCCGTTTCGAATAGTATTCGCTCTTCTCCATTTATTAGCTCATTCTAGGGGAGATGAATAAAACCACCAGTTCTGGTATTCTTTCATTTTAAATTCTGTGCTATTCACCATACACCATAACTAATAGGTCACTTTATTTTGCAGGTCACCATAATTACAGCAATGCATATTTTATATAGATCTTTCTTATGTTTTACTAACTGTGCACATTAAACACTGTTATATATATTTATTATTTTTTTTATTTTATTTTATTTTTTTACATCACTATTTTCTGAGAACTGGTTCAGTAATCTATGAATGGGTAGACTATAATGATAAAAATGTTTGTAAGGCTAAGGCCTAACATAGTGGGCCTGAAGCAAAAAATGCTGTGGGATAAACTGCGGCGGAAATGCATTGCGTTTTTTCCCACAGTGTTTTCAGACAAAGTCCCTAGAGTTTTCCTCTGTGGATTTTCTGCTTCAATTATACCTACATGGAAACTGGCAGCAGACATATTGCAAATATGCAGTTCCTACAAATTGGATGAGATTATATTAAATCCCATCCACACATTGCAGAAATATACCTGCAGCAGAAACGCTGTGATTTCCAAAACCGCTGCATTTTTGGAAATCACAACATATCAGTTATACGTATGAAACACTGGTGGTTTCTGTATAGTTATAATTGAAGCAGAAAGTCTGTAGAAAGAAATTCAGTGACTTTCTGTGAAGAGCACTGCAGGAAAAACAGCAATATGTTTCCCTTGTGGTTTTTCTCGCAGCGCTTTTTGGCTATGTGGGGCCTTAACCTAAAGAATCCTACTGAAGCCATTTGATACTTGATACCTTTATCCTATTTCCACCAGTGTTATAACACACAGTAGTGTGAGATGTTACTGACAAACAATTTAAGTGCATGGCAAGGGACTGATGTAAATGTAAGAAAACTTTGGCCACAATTATAAAGAAAGCAATTTCTAGTGTTTCTATATGTGTTTTATACATTAGATACAGGTTTAAAGGTACTAAAGAATGCCATGACTTTTTCTCACAGCCACAACTTGTCTTTATAGAGTTTGACATACAGACATCTTAGTTTCCTTGCTTCTCCATCAGTCTCTTCATCCTGGTGCTCTTGCTGCTCCCCATAATACTGTGCCTGCTATGCTGCCCAATGCAGATCTAATATTGCCATTCAGATAGTTCATAACATAAAATTCATTTCCCTTTACAGTAATTAGTGCTATACATACAATAACCACCTCAATAATAGTGTTCCTTATAGAAATAATGTTTCAGCAGTGTGCTTCATTAGTAATACTCCACCCAAATTGCTCTTATAGAAATAATGCTTCCTCATAGTGCCCATTAGTAATAGTGTCCTTCATACGGCAACCCTTAGTAATAGGGTCTATAGTGCCCCAAATAGTAATACTACCCCTAACAGTAATACTGCTCTCCCAATATGCTTTATTCTTGATAATTCCCCAATAGTGTTGCCAATAGTAAAACCCTCAGTTTGTATTCAGTAGTATTAGTGCCCCCTATAGCAGTTCCTATTGAAATATTGCTCACCTAACATGCATGTCCCTTTAATAGTAACGGGAGTAATAGTTCCTCCAAAGTGCCCTAAGTACTAACAATAATCCCTCAATATTATGAGGATGATAATACATTTAATTGTGAGGTCAGCAATCTTTTGGGGGCACCAGAAAAAATACCTGGGGTCTATGCCTTGGATACCTTATGCTAGCAATGCACCTGGCAGGAATTCTCATCAACCGTCTACAAAATGGAAGCTCATTGACATAAAATATAATTTTTTTAGATATTTTAATTTGGCCACTTTCACATAGCAATAGTTTGTATCAGTATGGATATACCATGGCCGATGAATTGCTCTAAGTGGTCGTCATCTATTAGTCATCCTGTCATCAGCTTTATAGCTGATCTTTAACAGGTATCAACAGATTTATGTCTTTTTTTAATGTTATTTCTTACTTTATAGATGTATCATGTTTAGTTTTGCCACAATATTTTTGCATTTTGTCCATCTCCGCTCATAACCTTGCACTGATTATGAGATTATTTTATGTGTACCTTATGATCTGTATTTCTGATATCTTTCAATGAATACCCTTGAAACTAAAAGGTATCAACTAGCTAAAACTCTAAATTTTTATGGTAACTCTGACTAATATGGTATAAAAATATAATATTTCAGTAAGGTAGCGCCAAAAGTACCACAGATAAGGTACAAATCTTTTGATCATACCTTTTCAAGGTTTGAGTTCCAATGCTGGTTTTGGTTTACAAATATTGATGCAAAATTCTGACCACAATACTGTACTGTGAATGTGGCTTTGAGCTCAAATCACACATCACATTTAGGCGGAATACCACTCAAAATCCGCCTGCAAATAAAGGCTCCCACTAACTTCAGTGGGAGACGCTCAATTTTTTTTCCGCTAGTGTTTTTTTCCACTAGTGGGAAAAAGAAGCGAGATGCCCCTTCTTCCCATGAATTCCACAGCTGAGACAGCCGTGGCGTTCACGGTGCGAGACTCCCTTTTGATTAGGCTCATTCATTCGGGCCTAATTAGGAGCGGGATGCCGGTGCACTCCATTAGCATCCCGCTGCAGCTAGCCGCGTGGAAAGTTCACACGCAGAATTTGGTTTCTGTGTGAATATACCCTTATATGGCAGGAATGACTTTACATACACAAGCATTTGCCATAGACCACACTGATCCTAATGCATTCTGCTCTGGTAGAAATGTGTGTAATAAATTTATATCTGTCTACTGGCTATTTTTATAGAGATTTTTAGAAATAAGGTCTCAAATGTAAGAGTCTAGTTTGCTATCGACTTGCACAAATAAACCTTGACTACATAATCTAGGTTCTGATTATTACCATACCTGGCTGTAGTATATGTATGTCATCATGTTCAATGATATTGACACTCTCGTAATAGGCCCCATACACTATTATAGCTTTTGATAGAATTTTAATGAGAAAAACCTAAGCAGAATTCGGATGTTATAATTAATGAAGGCCGACTATGTAAATCATGTCAGTGCTCTATTATTCATTATATAAAGGGCTCCGCACATTTATAATATTATAAATGATGTGCGCACGCTGTGAAAAATGTATTGGCCTTTCTTGCAGTTTTTAGAACACTTATCATGTAGTCACTAGGTGTACATCTATTTCATCTTTGAGTTTAAAATATAATATTCTTTCAAAATTAATGTGATTCAATTTTTATGCTTGAAGGAAGAAGAATAAAGGTGCTTGATTTTATTTTTTTATTTAAGGCTTCTTTAATACTTCAGAAGGTAAAGTCTTCTAGAATGGACCAGTTCTAAAATGTATGGAGAATGGGATTCATATGCTTGTCACTATTAGTCATGCCCACATTTCCTTTCCCAGAAGTGCTTTCTGCAAACTACATATATCAGAAATTGATTAACATGACCCGAGGTATTCATTTTTGAAAGATGATGAGACCGCCACTTCCTAAGAGGTTATTTTCTGTATGTCAGCATCCGTCTGAGAATGGAAATGATTTTAATAAGTGCCAAATACACTGTGTTTTTACAAAACTAGAGCAGAAACTTTGTAGCGAATGTAGCTCAGGGGAAAGAATGGAAACATTTTCTATAAAAAGTCAGTGGTAACATGGTAGTAACAAAACAAAAGCAGAATTAACAAAACAAATGTTTCCTGCCAATCTAGAAATATAATAGTAATAGTCGGAATATAATTGTGAATTTAATAAAAAAATACACATTGCAAAAACTCTTAGGCTGAATTTACACACAGTATTTTTGTAATGAAGAAACATATTTTTTTTGTTGGAAGACATTGCAGCAAGGTGTTAATATACAGTCAGTTGTGAAACATAAAATGTACTGTACACAATAGGTGGAATTAAATATAAGGTCTATGCTAGGATTTTATGTTATAAAAAAAAGTCACACTTTTTGACATGCCACATTTGCACAAAAAATTGCAGTGTTTTACTCCTCTTGCCATCTTAAAATACAGGTGAAAAAGAGGGCGAAGGTAACCAGGGGGCAGTTTTACCAACTTATTACTATAGGCAGAAAATTAAAGAAAACTAAACAATAGGTGATGTAAAGTTAGTAAAAAGAGTCTGTAAATAATATACTCTTTGAATTCTATGGTTTTATATCAGAACATGGTAAGAAAAAAATTGATGGGGCCACACGGTGGCTCAGTGGTTAGCACTGCAGCCTTGCAGCGCTGGAGTCCTGGTGTTCAAATCCCGCCATGGGCAAAAAACCATCTGCAAGGAGTTTGTATGTTCTCCCCGTGTTTGCATGAATTTCCATCCCATATTCCAAAATAAGACATACTGATAGGGAAAATGTACATTGTGAGCTCTATATGGGGCTCACAATCTACATTAAAAAAAAAAAAAATTGATATGGTCCTTAGATGGTCTTAAAATTTGGCGGGTGGAGGGGAGTAATAGTGACATTCTGTTACTGGAAACAGGAAAACGGATCATCACTAGATAACCAGCAAATGTCCCAATGGGTAAATATACATTTTTGATAAATTATGTTATTTCTGTTTCTTCCCCTCTTTCCCTTGCTGTTGGGGTTCCTCAGGGCTCGGTCCTAGGCCCCCTTCTCTGTTCTCTATAAACAGCCCCCATTGGACAAACCATCACCAGATTTGGCTTCAGGTACCATCTTTATGCCAATGACACCCAATTATACACATCTTCCCGTGACATCACCCCTGCACTAATACAGAACACCAGCGACTGTCTTTCTGCTGTCTCTAATATCATGTCATTGCTCTATCTGAAACTAAATCTCTCTAAGACTGAACTACTACTGTTTCCACCATCTAATAGATCTGTCCCTGATATATCCATTGTAGTCTCAGGCCTTACTATAACTCCTAGGCAGCATGCCTGCTGCCTCGGGATTATGTTTGACTCAGACCTTTCCTTCACCCCTCATATTGAATCACTCACACGCTCATGTCACCTCCACCTCAAAAAGATCTCCAGAATACGCCCTTTCCTTACCAGAGATATACTAAAGACACTTATTGTCTCTCTGATTCATTCTCGCCTTGACTACTGTAACTCCTTACTAATCGGCCTTCCCCTTACTAAACTCTCCCCTCTACAATCTATTCTGAATGCAGCGGCCAGGCTCATCTATCAGTTTAGATGCTACAGCAATGCCTCTGGTCTGTTCCAGTCGCTACATTGGCCGCCTATTCATTATAGAATAAAATATAAAGTTATCACTCTCATCCACAAGGCTCTCCATAATGCCGCACCTCCCTACATTTCCTCCCTCATCTCTGTCTACCGCCCAACCCGTGCTCTCCGCTCACTCAATGACCTAAGACTTACATCCTCTATTATCAGAACCTCCCATGCTCGTATACAAGACTTCTCCTGAGTTGCACCACTCCTCTGGAATGCTCTATCCCGGACAATCAGATTAACTCCCAATTTCTACAGTTTCAAACGCAAACTAAAGACACATCTTTTCAGACTGGCCTATCACAATTTCTAACCTAAACCCTTCCATACTATAATTAGAATCCCCAACATTTAACCCTCCTCTGTCCCTGCTCCCACATTACCCCACATGATATGATGCCATTTCAGGCTAACTTTATATGTCCAAGCTCCATCCACATGTTAAAGGACACGTCTGTTGATGGCTCAAAAAGTTTTATGTTTGGGTAATGACAGTAACCTCTATTACAACATTGTCTGACCTCTGTATAAGCAACACTGCCCCTGCTACCTTTTGTGTCACCCCCTCTACCTCATAGTTTGTAAGCTCTTTCAAGCAGGGCCCTCAGTCCCATTGTGTGAAATGACTTTCTTTGTAATGTATCTTTCTGTCTGTATTTGAACCCTACAAATTGTACAGCGCTGCGGAATATGTTGGTGCTATATAAATAAAATTTATTATTATTATTATTATTATTAATAATAATAAAGTAGACTGGGGGAAGGGGGTGTTTAGTGTATTAGTGTAGGGATTAGTTTTTATCCCGGACAATCCCTTTAAGCATCACTAGCCTTTACTACTGAACTGTACTGAAGTTTAACTTCATATCAGGAGAAGTGAATCATCACGAAGTTCTTCAGCCCCATTGTCATTCATGAGCTGAATGTAGGGGTGGGTATTGAAGACAAACCCGTACTGGGCATCAACATTAGAAAATACGTGTCGATTAAAGTTTGGCTTTTTTTGCCACTTAATTTCTTTAAATTGATAGCTTTTGTAGTCATGTCAATGATGCTAATGGCATTGGCAATATTAAACAGACGTTGTCTCTTAGTTTTCTTCATTAATCTTTATGATCTTCTCCGTTGAATAGCACAATACTGTTTTTTTATTGAACATCCAGAAGATAGGCAGCTGCTTGTTTCCTTTCAAAATTACAGGTCTAGCAACTTTATATATCAGGGCTATCTTTATAGTTTAACCCATCATATAAGCACAAAACTGCAGGGTTATCCTATCTTTCAAAGCCTTCAAACCTGGGACTCGCTTCTCCTAATATATGTCCTCTGTGGTATTTTTTTTTTTGCTGGTGTAAAAATCCAAAAGGGTAGGCCCTTCATCTTCCTTTTTCTTTAACACCATAATGGGGATCAACTGCTGTAACTGTTTTTCTTTTAAGAAGCATATCTAACAGTCCTACCTTATCTTTCAAGTTCATCATTTTTCTGTGTTTGTTTTTTTCACTTTCCAAACCAGTAGGAACACTGTTCTTGGGACCCACTGTGGCCCACAGCAATGTACTGTACCTGGACTCATACTAAAGTTCACCGCAAGTTCACCTGAAGAAGTCACATGAGAAACTGACATGAGTACGCATAGCATCACTGAACTACCACGTATAAGTGTACATACTCTAGAACAGGGATAGGGAACCTTCGGCTCTCCAGCTGCTGTGAAACTACAACTCCCATCATGCTCCATTCACTTTCATGGGAGTTCCAAGAACAGCAGAGCAAGTGTGCATGCTGGGAGTTGTAGTTTTGCAACAGCTGGAGAGCCGTACGTTCCCTACCTCTGCTCTAGAACAAAGAAACTGTGGTTATGCGCTATGGATTAAAGCATTTAGCAATAAGAATAAAAGAAACAATTGATAGAGACTTCACTATATTCAAAGTTAGATCCTATGTACATTTTCTCATACACATTTCCATTCATGGTTTTGATCACATGCCATGGTTATGAGAACAAACTGATATCATTGTAACCTGCTATGATACTCCTAGTCTGCTATGATCCTCTTGTTGAGCTATGATTTTCCCTTGCACTGACTTTCCCCTGCATTAGTGTCAGCACTAAGCATATGAATGAAGGAAGGGGCCAGCGAACAAAGTAATATAACAATAACAGAATGGATGGATAACAGTGACAGCAATGCTCTATAACTAGGTAGCAGATGGGGAGTCTATCTGGGGTTAGATGTGGTTTAGGAAGCTGCTTCGTTCACCACAAGACTGTGTTTATAACAAGCAGACAACTAAGGGGTAATTGGAGGGCAATGGTACGGAGCTGGGAATTTTTGCGGAATGGAAACACCATTGTTGAAATAAAACATTCTTTAATACATTTATCAATACTGTAAACAATTAGCACAACACCCAAATGAAGCAAAATAAATGAATAAATAATTGTAAATACAGAATTCCTGGTCCCCTGTATTCCAGGTGAAAACAATAAACTAGACAACATAAGAACAATTGGCCAGGAGCACACACATTAGAAAACAGAGCTTGATCATTTGGCAGTCAGTTATATAAAAACAAGACAAGTTCAGATTACAATGTGATAGATATTGGTATTGTGCTAGGTTTTGTTGCCAGGTGATTGCTCATCCACAGTTGTTACCCCAGCTGGAATAATGAGTGCCTAGTGGTTTACAGAAACACCAACAAATTCCTTATCCATCTGCAAACCTACTTTCAACCAATGTCCAAATTAGAAGTTTCATCTGAGCTTGTATTATACAGTAGAGAGGGAACTAGAAACTGTGCTGCACCTTCTGATTAAACGTCTCAACATAATGCAATAGACCTAGTCACATATAAAATGCCCAGTACTATTCATGCATATAAAACAACACCAAAGTTCATATTTCTTAACCTGTTTGACCTACTGACTTTTTCAAGAGATATTTTCCTGTATTTTCTCAACGCAACATGGTTTCATGGCAAGTTATGAAATACTGATTTGCTGCCTGTTATGGTTCTGTGTATATATATTTGAAAATAATAATTTTTGACATGACAGAACCGCTAGACTGTAAGACACTGCAGTGAGGTCCACAGGCCCCCTGAGGGGCAGCCGTGTGCCTGAAAGGCTAACCACCAGTTAACTGCACTGGCAGTGGTGTTAGTGCGGTTACAATGTGAACAGACTGCAAACAAACTCTCACCAGTTAACCTCACTGGGAGAGTACACCTGTGTAAGGCTGCTGGCTGAAGCTGAAGAAGCCTTGCAACAGACCCCTGCTAAATCACAGCAGAGGAATAGGCACTAGTAAAAGCTTCAGCCTGCTACACAGGAAAGGCTGCCAGGGGTTAAACGCCACTGCTGGTCAATAACATAAAGGGCTCCCTAAACGCTAGGAGCTACAATGTAAGTAGACAGTTCAATAGGCTTTGTAGATTCCCACTGGCAGAACCAAGGAATCCTAACTAGATCCCTAGACTGCTCCTGCCTTTCACTGGAACCTAGCCCTGACCTCCTGTCTCAAAATATTATAGTCAAGTGTGAGCTCCAGGCAGGTGTCGGCTCACACTATATAAAGGCTAGTCCCCGCCCACAGGGGCAGTGGCATAACTTCATTGGATATGCTCAGTATGGGCCGAATGGGACTTAGCCTCTGAGCGCTTCCAAAAGGTCTGTAGGAGAAGAATGGGACTAAGAGTTCATACAGCTCACTGCACGACGCCGAGGGCGAGGGTTGGATTGGCTCGCAGGTGGCGGTGTGCGCTGGACGGGAAACCTGCGGGACCCCATCCTAACACTGTCCTATTTTTGTCTGTTTGAGCATCTAATGAGAGAAGATAAATTGCAGACTTTCAAAGTTTCTGTTATCACGTCATAATTAAAGATGGGTGAACCGCTTTGTCACAAACTGCATTCGACCAGAATATTTCAGGTTGTTTGGCATAGTAGGTATAGTAGGTATAAATGGCAGGGTGTTTGGTAATACTACTGGCTTTCGTTCTGGTAGGAGAGGTATTTGGAAATTTGAAGGTGGAAATTCTGAGGGTGTCCTTAGCAACGATGTCTCATAAAAAAGTAGGGATGAAGATTCTTTTGTGGATAAGATCTGGCAACCAAAGTGTGAAGGTGACATCAGATATAGAGGATGGTGGTAGTGGTGAAAGTAACAATTCCAGTTATTGTGCAGGCCCAAGCTTGAGGAGTGAGTGTTGGCACTAGTAGTGCTGGTGATAATGGCAGACATGTTTCCACTGATGCTGGTGACAGAAATTACATTCGGTGATCTCCTGTGTGGATTTTTTTTTTTTTGTACATTGCCTTGATTACGATAAATCTATTGTGATGTGTAAGATCTGCAATCACAAACTTAGCAGTGGATGTGCAGGATGTAGAAAAAACATCTGTATGTACTCACATGAAAAGGTATTGCTATCTTATTTTGCACAATAGATTTGGCAGTGGCAGTGGCCCTGGTGCTGGCAGGGGAAGTGACCAAAGTGTTCTACTCCTCCATGCTATGTTCCTTGTAAGCAGGCCACATCTACACCTAGTCTTTGGTAATATCATCAGCAAATTTTTCTCCCCCTCTTCCCCTTTCACGTCAACGTTAGTCTTCCCTAAGTGAATGTGTGTCCAGGAAATAGGAATATGTGCCCAGTCCAGCAACTTAGCTCACATTCTGCCAAAATACTGGCAGTGCAGCTGCTACCGTTCTACTTAGTGCATATCACCAACTCATTATGAGCTCAATCTTGACGCAAGATACCATTATTTCTCCAGGAAAGCTATCCCTACCTTATAAAGACTTATATTGGAGAATGTGGTTCTTTTCTAGGATATGTCTGTCTGGGAAAAATTGCCTGCCATTAACACATATTCCAGCATATAATACAAACCTCATGGAATTCTGGGCCAACAGGTTAGAGCAGTGGATGGAGCTCCCCCAGTTTGCCATGTAGGTTTATCTTATCCGGCCTCAAGTGAAATGGTGGATAGGGTGTTCAATGCTGCCAGTGGCTTTGTAACACCTAAAAGTACAAAATTGTCCACTGTTAGCTTGATAAAAAAAATAGCTTTTATCAAAATGAATCAGGCATGGATCCATGAGAATTTTCAAACACCTCCAGTTGATGCTACCAAATAGTGGTGTCACTGCCTCTCTTTATCATCATGCTCCATTTACTGTACTGCTGCTGCTGATGTTTGCTACTCCTAAACAGCTGCAACCTATGCCACCACTCAGCCAGGTGTGTCCCGCAGACCCATCCATCATATTATGCCCTGCTTCACTGCCACCCTTATTGCCAGAGCTTCCTTCCACCGATGTCAACACTTAGTCAGACATGTTTTCCAGCTCAATGCATTACATAATGTCTTGCTGCACTGCAACACATACTGTATTACCACAGCCACCAACACTGCCACCACCCAGCCAGCCAGGTCCATCATATCATGTTGCCATAGTTACTACTGCTGCCACCACCCAGCCAGACAGTTCCTGCAGCCTAGACTATCACATTTCACTATACCACATTGTTGGTATAGTTTTGTCATAAAAAAAAAACAAAACAACTATTTTCATATGTAATTTCACATTTTTGCCCATCAAGGAATAATTTGGGTGGCTTTTTGTTTGAAAAGCCAATTCTTCAGCACAGTTCATCTAGGCTCATAGCCATAAATTTCTCTCTAAATCAAGCTTGTAGCACTTACATGTCATCAAAAAGGGTTAACTTTTCTACAAAACCATTGTTTTGTAGAAAACCATATAACTGCCATGTATGTCTAATAACCCACGGGCAAGGACCTTTTTCCCTAATAAAAGGGTACACTTTCGAGCATTTTAAAATGGTAAAATATGTAAAAGCGAGTGGCAGCGCAATGTATTGTTGAACTCGGAGTTTGTAACCGCTGCTTACCATTCGTTTTTCATGGATATACCTAACACTTTCACTTTGACATAACTTCAGCTCTATTTGCCTTAGAGAATTAGAAATTGGATATATAGGTTACTATGAACCCTCAGAGCTGCTTACCCTGCTTACTGTGTAAGCGGCCATAAGAAAATGGCCGCTTACCCCAGGCGGGCATGCGCAGTCGGCTCTGTCCGAGGCCCGACTTGCGCATGTGTAGAAGTTTCACCCCAGCATGAAGAGGCCGTTCCAGAAGAAGATAGAGGCGTCGCTGGAGAGTTCTCTAGCAGCATTGGGGACGCCCTCAGTGCTGCGAGAGAACTCATTTGCATACCGAAGTAAACCGGGATTTCTACTGTACGGTGGTGTGGAGAAGACACCTAAAGGTAGGAGAAGAATAGCCTCTTAAGGCTATTCTTACGTGTTAATCGCAAAATAATTGCATTTTAATAATAGGATCTCTTTAAAACTTTCATCTCAGTCACAGTTGTACAGGAATTTTGCATAAAAGCACTTCAGTCTTAAAATAAACCTTTATATCCTAAACCCTAGTACAATCATATAGAAAAACACATCTATTTTAATCGTCCAATAAGATTTATGTACTGTATATATAGTATGGATTTTGATCTTATACATGAATTAATTCATTTATGATGCCTTGATCATGAAAATAAAAAGACAAGTTGTTCTTCTAAATCTGTTACTAAATGAAGGGTCTCATGAAGCCATTTTAGAAGTCTGAGATATAAAGCATGATAAAATTAGAGTGATTGTCACAAGTAATATAGAAACCTACGACAGAAACGCATTTTGAGGTCCCTTTGATGTGTGTGGCTCTGTAGTCTAATAATTTTACAGCTGATGGATATGACGGCGCGCTCAGATTGCATTAATTACCCAATGACACTTTCCTGTTTACATTTTTAGCTTTTACCCACTGAAAAGAAAATAAAGTCTGGAATGACTTTGCTCCTTGAACTGTACCTACTTCACGGAAAAGACACTTACATTGATCGGGCAGTGGGATGGGGCATATTCCCTCTCTGTGACCACAATTTAGATGTCATAGAAGGCAAATTTAAATGCCCATTCTTAAGGGGACATTATGACACTCGAATCAATCGCTTCAACAAAATCGAAGATCTCATCATGGCCGATTTGGATAACTGGCTATGTAATTTTTATTTTCAGGTAAGCATACTTTATGTCCTCCCGTATATATGAACTAATTTATATAATGAATGCTTATTCTTGTCCCTTTATACCAAATAGCTTATGCACCTGGTTGTATGACATTTTAGTTTTGTACAGAGTTGTTATAGGTTTGCCATCGGTGTCCCTAAAGCCTCTGCTGTATGACTGCATAATGGTTTTATACAGAAGGACACTAAAAGTTTTTCTTTTGGATTGTTTCAAGAGGAGAGTATTTCTGTATACTGTATATGGCACTCAACAAAGCTTGTACAAAAGCATACAAAAGTCATATGGCACCATACTGAGACTTTTTGAACCGCTCTTTCCCACGTGCATGAGACTTAAAGTTAAACCCTAATATTTATAGTATTGAACTTTACCTGGAAAAGCCTAAATGTAAAGATTAGAGATGAGCGAACACTAAAATGTTCGAGGTTCGAAATTCGATTCGAACAGCCGCTCAATGTTCGTGTGTTCGAACGGGTTTCGAACCCCATTATAGTCTATGGGGAACAGATACTCGTTAAGGGGGAAACCCAAATCCGTGTATGGAGGGTCACCAAGTCCACTATGACACCCCAGGAAATGATGCCAACACCTCTGGAATGACACTGGGACAGCAGGGGAAGCATGTCTGGGGGCATCTAACACACCAAAGACCCTCTATTACCCCAACATCACAGCCTAACAACTACACACTTTACACACTCAATACCACCTCTCTGACAGTAGGAAAACACCTTGAAACATGTGTATTTGGCACTTGCAGTGAGGAGAGCTTGTCACCAGCAGTGAATTTGGCCCTTGTAGTAAGTTGAGGTTGGCACCAACATTTGTTTTGAAAATCAGGGTGGATTGAGCCTCTAACCAGCAGAGTTTGGGCAAATTCATGGTGGAGGGAGCCTCTAAAAACCCCAGTTTGGACCAATTCATGGTGGAGGGAGCCTCTAACCAGCCCAGTTTGGGCAAATTCATGGTGGAGGGAGCCTCTAAAAAACCCAGTTTGGACCAATTCATGGTGGAGGGAGCCTCTAACCAGCCCAGTTTGGGCAAATTCATGGTGGAGGGAGCCTCTAACCAGCCCAGTTTGGACCAATTAATGGTGGAGGGAGCCTCTAACCAGCCCAGTTTGGACCAATTAATGGTGGAGGGAGCCTCTAACCACCCCAGTTTGGACCAATTCATGGTGGAGGGAGCCTCTAAACAGCCCAGTTTGGGCAAATTCATGGTGGAGGGAGCCTCTAAAAAACCCAGTTTGGACCAATTCATGGTGGAGGGAGCCTCTAACCAGCCCAGTTTGGACCAATTAATGGTGGAGGGAGCCTCTAAACAGCCAAGTTTGGACCAATTCATGGTGGAGGGAGCCTCTAAAAACCCCAGTTTGGACCAATTCATGGTGGAGGGAGCCTCTAACCAGCCCAGTTTGGGCAAATTCATGGTGGAGGGAGCCTCTAAACAGCCCAGTTTGGGCAAATTCATGGTGGAGGGAGCCTCTAACCAGCCCAGTTTGGACCAATTAATGGTGGAGGGAGCCTCTAACCAGCCCAGTTTGGACCAATTAATGGTGGAGGGAGCCTCTAACCAGCCCAGTTTGGACCAATTAATGGTGGAGGGAGCCTCTAACCACCCCAGTTTGGACCAATTCATGGTGGAGGGAGCCTCTAACCAGCCCAGTTTGGACCAATTCATGGTGGAGGGAGCCTCTAAAAACCCCAGTTTGGACCAATTCATGGTGGAGGGAGCCTCTAACCAGCCCAGTTTGGGCAAATTCATGGTGGAGGGAGCCTCTAAACAGCCCAGTTTGGGCAAATTCATGGTGGAGGGAGCCTCTAACCAGCCCAGTTTGGACCAATTAATGGTGGAGGGAGCCTCTAACCAGCCCAGTTTGGACCAATTAATGGTGGAGGGAGCCTCTAACCAGCCCAGTTTGGACCAATTAATGGTGGAGGGAGCCTCTAACCACCCCAGTTTGGACCAATTCATGGTGGAGGGAGCCTCTAACCAGCCCAGTTTGGACCAATTCATGGTGGAGGGAGCCTCTAAAAAACCCAGTTTGGACCAATTCATGGTGGAGGGAGCCTCTAAACAGCCCAGTTTGGGCAAATTCATGGTGGAGGGAGCCTCTAAAAAACCCAGTTTGGACCAATTCATGGTGGAGGGAGCCTCTAACCAGCCCAGTTTGGACCAATTAATGGTGGAGGGAGCCTCTAAACAGCCAAGTTTGGACCAATTCATGGTGGAGGGAGCCTCTAAAAACCCCAGTTTGGACCAATTCATGGTGGAGGGAGCCTCTAACCAGCCCAGTTTGGACCAATTAATGGTGGAGGGAGCCTCTAACCAGCCCAGTTTGGACCAATTAATGGTGGAGGGAGCCTCTAACCAGCCCAGTTTGGACCAATTAATGGTGGAGGGAGCCTCTAACCACCCCAGTTTGGACCAATTCATGGTGGAGGGAGCCTCTAAACAGCCAAGTTTGGACCAATTCATGGTGAAGGGAGCCTCTAAAAACCCGTTTGGACCAATTCATGGTGGAGGGAGCCTCTAACCAGCCCAGTTTGGGCAAATTCATGGTGGAGGGAGCCTCTAAACAGCCCAGTTTGGGCAAATTCATGGTGGAGGGAGCCTCTAACCAGCCCAGTTTGGACCAATTAATGGTGGAGGGAGCCTCTAACCAGCCCAGTTTGGACCAATTAATGGTGGAGGGAGCCTCTAACCACCCCAGTTTGGACCAATTCATGGTGGAGGGAGCCTCTAAACAGCCAAGTTTGGACCAATTCATGGTGGAGGGAGCCTCTAAAAACCCCAGTTTGGACCAATTCATGGTGGAGGGAGCCTCTAACCAGCCCAGTTTGGACCAATTAATGGTGGAGGGAGCCTCTAAACAGCCAAGTTTTGGGAAATTCATGGTGGAGGGAGCCTCTAACCAGCCCAGTTTGGACCAATTCATGGTGGAGGGAGCCTCTAAAAACCCGTTTGGACCAATTCATGGTGGAGGGAGCCTCTAACCAGCCCAGTTTGGGCAAATTCATGGTGGAGGGAGCCTCTAAACAGCCCAGTTTGGGCAAATTCATGGTGGAGGGAGCCTCTAACCAGCCCAGTTTGGACCAATTAATGGTGGAGGGAGCCTCTAACCACCCCAGTTTGGACCAATTCATGGTGGAGGGAGCCTCTAAAAAACCCAGTTTGGACCAATTCATGGTGGAGGGAGCCTCTAAACAGCCCAGTTTGGGCAAATTCATGGTGGAGGGAGCCTCTAAAAAACCCAGTTTGGACCAATTCATGGTGGAGGGAGCCTCTAACCAGCCCAGTTTGGACCAATTAATGGTGGAGGGAGCCTCTAAACAGCCAAGTTTGGACCAATTCATGGTGGAGGGAGCCTCTAAAAACCCCAGTTTGGACCAATTCATGGTGGAGGGAGCCTCTAACCAGCCCAGTTTGGACCAATTAATGGTGGAGGGAGCCTCTAACCAGCCCAGTTTGGACCAATTAATGGTGGAGGGAGCCTCTAACCACCCCAGTTTGGACCAATTCATGGTGGAGGGAGCCTCTAAACAGCCAAGTTTGGACCAATTCATGGTGGAGGGAGCCTCTAAAAACCCCAGTTTGGACCAATTCATGGTGGAGGGAGCCTCTAACCAGCCCAGTTTGGACCAATTAATGGTGGAGGGAGCCTCTAAACAGCCAAGTTTTGGGAAATTCATGGTGGAGGGAGCCTCTAACCAGCCCAGTTTGGACCAATTCATGGTGGAGGGAGCCTCTAAAAACCCGTTTGGACCAATTCATGGTGGAGGGAGCCTCTAACCAGCCCAGTTTGGGCAAATTCATGGTGGAGGGAGCCTCTAAACAGCCCAGTTTGGGCAAATTCATGGTGGAGGGAGCCTCTAACCAGCCCAGTTTGGACCAATTAATGGTGGAGGGAGCCTCTAACCAGCCCAGTTCGGACCAATTAATGGTGGAGGGAGCCTCTAACCAGCCCAGTTTGGACCAATTAATGGTGGAGGGAGCCTCTAACCACCCCAGTTTGGACCAATTCATGGTGGAGGGAGCCTCTAAAAAACCCAGTTTGGACCAATTCATGGTGGAGGGAGCCTCTAAACAGCCCAGTTTGGGCAAATTCATGGTGGAGGGAGCCTCTAAAAAACCCAGTTTGGACCAATTCATGGTGGAGGGAGCCTCTAACCAGCCCAGTTTGGACCAATTAATGGTGGAGGGAGCCTCTAAACAGCCAAGTTTGGACCAATTCATGGTGGAGGGAGCCTCTAAAAACCCCAGTTTGGACCAATTCATGGTGGAGGGAGCCTCTAACCAGCCCAGTTTGGACCAATTAATGGTGGAGGGAGCCTCTAACCAGCCCAGTTTGGACCAATTAATGGTGGAGGGAGCCTCTAACCACCCCAGTTTGGACCAATTCATGGTGGAGGGAGCCTCTAAACAGCCAAGTTTGGACCAATTCATGGTGGAGGGAGCCTCTAAAAACCCCAGTTTGGACCAATTCATGGTGGAGGGAGCCTCTAACCAGCCCAGTTTGGACCAATTAATGGTGGAGGGAGCCTCTAAACAGCCAAGTTTTGGGAAATTCATGGTGGAGGGAGCCTCTAACCAGCCCAGTTTGGACCAATTCATGGTGGAGGGAGCCTCTAAAAACCCGTTTGGACCAATTCATGGTGGAGGGAGCCTCTAACCAGCCCAGTTTGGGCAAATTCATGGTGGAGGGAGCCTCTAAACAGCCCAGTTTGGGCAAATTCATGGTGGAGGGAGCCTCTAACCAGCCCAGTTTGGACCAATTAATGGTGGAGGGAGCCTCTAACCAGCCCAGTTCGGACCAATTAATGGTGGAGGGAGCCTCTAACCAGCCCAGTTTGGACCAATTAATGGTGGAGGGAGCCTCTAACCACCCCAGTTTGGACCAATTCATGGTGGAGGGAGCCTCTAACCAGCCCAGTTTGGACCAATTCATGGTGGAGGGAGCCTCTAAAAAACCCAGTTTGGACCAATTCATGGTGGAGGGAGCCTCTAAACAGCCCAGTTTGGGCAAATTCATGGTGGAGGGAGCCTCTAAAAAACCCAGTTTGGACCAATTCATGGTGGAGGGAGCCTCTAACCAGCCCAGTTTGGACCAATTAATGGTGGAGGGAGCCTCTAAACAGCCAAGTTTGGACCAATTCATGGTGGAGGGAGCCTCTAAAAACCCCAGTTTGGACCAATTCATGGTGGAGGGAGCCTCTAACCAGCCCAGTTTGGACCAATTAATGGTGGAGGGAGCCTCTAACCAGCCCAGTTTGGACCAATTAATGGTGGAGGGAGCCTCTAACCACCCCAGTTTGGACCAATTCATGGTGGAGGGAGCCTCTAAACAGCCAAGTTTGGACCAATTCATGGTGAAGGGAGCCTCTAAAAACCCGTTTGGACCAATTCATGGTGGAGGGAGCCTCTAACCAGCCCAGTTTGGGCAAATTCATGGTGGAGGGAGCCTCTAAACAGCCCAGTTTGGGCAAATTCATGGTGGAGGGAGCCTCTAACCAGCCCAGTTTGGACCAATTAATGGTGGAGGGAGCCTCTAACCAGCCCAGTTTGGACCAATTAATGGTGGAGGGAGCCTCTAACCACCCCAGTTTGGACCAATTCATGGTGGAGGGAGCCTCTAAACAGCCAAGTTTGGACCAATTCATGGTGGAGGGAGCCTCTAAAAACCCCAGTTTGGACCAATTCATGGTGGAGGGAGCCTCTAACCAGCCCAGTTTGGACCAATTAATGGTGGAGGGAGCCTCTAAACAGCCAAGTTTTGGGAAATTCATGGTGGAGGGAGCCTCTAACCAGCCCAGTTTGGACCAATTCATGGTGGAGGGAGCCTCTAAACAGCCCAGTTTGGGCAAATTCATGGTGGAGGGAGCCTCTAAAAAACCCAGTTTGGACCAATTCATGGTGGAGGGAGCCTCTAACCAGCCCAGTTTGGACCAATTAATGGTGGAGGGAGCCTCTAACCAGCCCAGTTTGGACCAATTAATGGTGGAGGGAGCCTCTAACCACCCCAGTTTGGACCAATTCATGGTGGAGGGAGCCTCTAAACAGCCAAGTTTGGACCAATTCATGGTGGAGGGAGCCTCTAAAAACCCCATTTTGGACCAATTCATGGTGGAGGGAGCCTCTAACCACCCCAGTTTGGACCAATTCATGGTGGAGGGAGCCTCTAACCAGCCCAGTTTGGACCAATTCATGGTGGAGGGAGCCTCTAAAAAACCCAGTTTGGACCAATTCATGGTGGAGGGAGCCTCTAAACAGCCCAGTTTGGGCAAATTCATGGTGGAGGGAGCCTCTAAACAGCCCAGTTTGGACCAATTAATGGTGGAGGGAGCCTCTAACCAGCCCAGTTTGGACCAATTAATGGTGGAGGGAGCCTCTAACCACCCCAGTTTGGACCAATTCATGGTGGAGGGAGCCTCTAACCAGCCCAGTTTGGACCAATTCATGGTGGAGGGAGCCTCTAAAAAACCCAGTTTGGACCAATTCATGGTGGAGGGAGCCTCTAAACAGCCCAGTTTGGGCAAATTCATGGTGGAGGGAGCCTCTAAACAGCCCAGTTTGGGCAAATTCATGGTGGAGGGAGCCTCTAACCAGCCCAGTTTGGACCAATTAATGGTGGAGGGAGCCTCTAACCAGCCCAGTTTGGACCAATTCATGGTGGAGGGAGCCTCTAAACAGCCCAGTTTGGGCAAATTCATGGTGGAAGGAGCCTCTAACCAGCAGAGTTGTGGGAAAGCAGGGTGGAGGGAGCCTCTAACCAGCAGAGTTGGTGGAAATCAGGGTGGAGGGAGCCTCTAACCAGCAGAGTTGGGGGAAATCATGTTGGAGGGAGCCTAGTATTAGCAGAATTGTGCAACGCTTATGGTGGATGAGTATGAGGATGCGGAGGAATTGGAGAGGTTGAGTACAGACATGGAGTTTCATGTTGGGGTGCTTTACACAGGTGGGCACAAAAATGAAGGCTCTATCCAGTGGTGGTTCATTTTTATCAAAGTGAGCCGGTCGGCACTCTCAGCTGACAGACGGGTGCGCTTGTCAGTGATGATGCCACCGGCTGCACTGAACACCCTCTCAGATAGGACGCTGGCGGCAGGACAGGACAGCACCTCCAAGGCATATAGGGCAAGTTCAAGCCACAGGTCCAACTTCGACACCCAATACGTGTAGGGCGCAGAGGGGTCGGAGAGGACAGGGCTGTGGTCGGAAAGGTATTCCCGCAACATGCGCCTATACTTCTCACGCCTGGTGACACTAGGACCCTCCGTGGCGGCACTTTGGCGAGGGGGTGCCATCAAGGTGTCCCAGACCTTAGACAGTGTGCCCCTCGTTTGTGTGGACCGGTGAGAACTTGGTTGCCTACTGGAGGAACTGCCCTCCCTGCCGCCAACGTCACATGCTGGAAACATCTCCATCATATTCTGCACCAATTGCCTGTGGCAAGCATTGATGCGATTGGCCCTCCCCTCTACCGGAATAAAAGACGAGATGTTGTTTTTATACCGGGGGTCAAGGATAGCAAAGATCCAGTACTGGTTGTCCTCCATGATTTTGACAATACGCTTGTCGGTTGTAAAGCACCCCAACATGAACTCAGCCATGTCTGCCACAGTGTTAGTTGGCATGACTCCTCTGGCCCCACCGGAAAGTTCAATCTCCATTTCCTCCTCATCCTCCATGTCTACCCATCCGCGCTGCAACAATGGGACGATTCGAAGTTGCCCGGAAGCCTCCTGTATCACCATCACATCATCGGACAACTCTTCTTCCTCCTCCTCCTCCTCCTCCTCCTCCATTAAACGCAGTGAAGCGGACAGATGTGTGGACCTACTCTCCAGCTGTGACGGATCGGATGCTATCCCTAACTCCTCTGTGTGATCTGAGTTATCCCTGATGTCAATCAGGGATTCTCTCAGAACACACAAGAGCGGGATTGTAAGGCTCACCATCGCATCCTCAGAGCTCACCCTCCTTGTGGACTCCTCAAAGACCCGTAGGATGTCACAAAGGTCTCTCATCCATGGCCACTCATGGATGTGAAACTGAGGCAGCTGACTTTGTGGCACCCTAGGGTTTTGTAGCTGGTATTCCATCAAAGGTCTCTGCTGCTCAACCACTCTATTCAACATCTGAAACGTTGAGTTCCAGCGTGTGGGGACGTCGCACAAAAGCCGGTGTTGTGGCACATGCAGGCGTTGCTGGAGAGATTTTAAGCTAGCAGCGGCTACTGTCGACTTGCGAAAGTGGGCGCACATGCGCCGCACTTTCACCAGTAGCTCTGGAACATTGGGGTAGCTCTTTAGGAAACGTTGCACCACTAGGTTGAAGACGTGGGCCAGGCATGGAACATGTTGGAGTCCGGCAAGCTCCAGAGCTGCTACCAGGTTCCGGCCGTTATCACAAACGACCATGCCTGGGCCCAGGTGCAGCGGCTCAAACCATATTGCCGTCTCATCGAGGAGGGCATCCCTCACCTCGGAGGCAGTGTGCTGTCTGTCCCCCAAGCTGATCAGCTTCAGCACAGCCTGCTGACGTCTACCAACGCCAGTGCTGCAACGTTTCCAACTCGTAGCTGGGGTCAATCTAACAGCGGAGGAGGAGGCGGTGGCGGAGGAGGAGGCGGTGGCGGAGGAGGAGGCGGTAGAGGAGGAGGAGGAGGGGGGTGTTCTTCTCGTGTCCCTGCCAGGAATGTTAGGCGGGGAGACGAGGTACACCGGGCCAGTTTGGGAAGCAGTCCCAGCCTCAACTACATTCACCCAGTGTGCCGTCAGTGAAATGTAGCGTCCCTGTCCGCATGCACTTGTCCACGCGTCGGTGGTCAAGTGGACCTTTGTGCAAAGCGCGGAACTAAGGGCCCGCCTGATGTTGAGTGACACGTGCTGGTGCAAGGCGGGGACGGCACACCGGGAGAAGTAGTGACGGCTAGGGACGGCATAGCGAGGTGCCGCAGTTGCCATCAGGTCCAGGAAGGCGGGAGTTTCAACAAGCCGGAACGCCAACATCTCCTGGGCCAGCAGTTTAGCGATGTTGGCGTTCAAGGCTTGCGCGTGTGGGTGGTTAGCAGTGTATTTCTGCCGCCGCTCCAATGTCTGAGAGATGGTGGGTTGTTGTAAAGAAACGCCTGATGGTGCCTTTGATGGTGCAGGAGAAGGAGATAAGACAGGACCAGGGGAGGATGAGGTAGAAGTCAACAAAGTGGCGGAGGCAGATGAAGTGGTGTCCTGGCTCGTCCTCTGGAGTGCATCGCCAGCACAGTCAGCAGTGGCAGTGGCAGAGGCAGAGGCAGTGGCAGAGGCAGTGGCAGTGGCGTGAACGGCAGGCGGCCTTTGTCCTGCCGTTGCTGCCTGCCACTGATTCCAGTGCTTGGATTCCAAATGACGGCGCATTGAAGTGGTGGACAGGTTGCTCTTCTCAGAGCCCCTAATCAATTTCGAGAGGCAAATTGTGCAGACAACACTATATCTGTCCTCGGCGCATTCCTTGAAAAAACTCCACACCTTCGAGAAACGTGCCCTCGAGGTGGGAGTTTTTTGGGGCTGGGTACGAACTGGAACATCTTGGGAGATTCCGGGTGTGGCCTGGCTTCGCCTAAGCTGCTGACCTCTGCCTCTGCCTCTAGCTACCCTTTTTGGTGCTGCACCTGCCTCAACATCCACACTACTTTCCCCGCTTGACATCCCCCCTGTCCAGGTCGGGTCAGTGTCCTCATCATCCACCACTTCCTCTTCCAACTCCTGTCTCATCTCCTCCTCCCGCACAATGCGCCGGTCAACTGGATGCCCTGACGGCAACTGCGTCACATCATCGTCGATGAGGGTGGGTTGCTGGTCATCCACCACCAAATCGAACGGAGATGGAGGAGACTCTAGTGTTTCAGCATCTGGACACAGATGCTTCTCTGTTAGGTTCGTGGAATCGTGACGTGGAGAGGCAGGTTGAGGGACAATGAAAGGAGCGGAGAACAGCTCTGGGGAGCAGGGACAGTTTGGGTTATTGTTCTGTAAAGCTTCGGAATTTTGGGAGGAAGGAAGACAAGACTGTTGGGTAATAGGAGGAGAGGAGGCAGAGTCTGACTGGCTGCTGGACAATGTGCTGTAAGCGTTCTCTGACAGCCATTGCAAGACCTGTTCCTGGTTCTCGGGCCTACTAAGGTTTGTACCCTGCAGTTTAGTTAATGTGGCAAGCAACCCTGGCACTGTGGAGTGGCGCAATGCTTGCTGCCCCACAGGAGTAGGCACGGGACGCCCTGTGGCTTCACTGCTACCTTGCTCCCCAGAACCATTCCCCCGACCTCGCCCACGGCCTCGTCCACGTCCCTTTCCGGGAGCCTTGCGCATTTTGAATTCCTAGTTAGAAATTGGCACTGTATACCAGTAGTAAAAATTGTGGGTGCACGTAACCCCAATATATTCTTTGAATTCCCAGTCAGACACTGGCACTATATGGCAGTAGCAAGAAATGAGGGTATTTGTATTCCCAATATACTCTTTGAATTCCCAGTCAGACAATGGCACTGTATACCAGTAGTAAAAATTGTGGGTGCACGTAACCCCAATATATTCTTTGAATTACCAGTCAGAAACTGGCACTATATGGCAGTAGCAAGAAATGAGGGTATTTATAACCCCAATATATTCTTTGAATTCCCAGTCAGACAATGGCACTGTATACCAGTAGTAAAAATTGTGGGTGCACGTAACCCCAATATATTCTTTGAATTCCCAGTCAGACAATGGCACTGTATACCAGTAGTAAAAATTGTGGGTGCACGTAACCCCAATATATTCTTTGAATTACCAGTCAGAAACTGGCACTATATGGCAGTAGCAAGAAATGAGGGTATTTATAACCCCAATATATTCTTTGAATTCCCAGTCAGACAATGGCACTGTATACCAGTAGTAAAAATTGTGGGTGCACGTAACCCCAATATATTCTTTGAATTCCCAGTCAGAAACTGGCACTATATGGCAGTAGCAAGAAATGAGGGTATTTGTATTCCCAATATACTCTTTGAATTCCCAGTCAGACAATGGCACTGTATACCAGTAGTAAAAATTGTGGGTGCACGTAACCCCAATATATTCTTTGAATTACCAGTCAGAAACTGGCACTATATGGCAGTAGCAAGAAATGAGGGTATTTATAACCCCAATATATTCTTTGAATTCCCAGTCAGACAATGGCACTGTATACCAGTAGTAAAAATTGTGGGTGCACGTAACCCCAATATATTCTTTGAATTCCCAGTCAGAAACTGGCACTATATGGCAGTAGCAAGAAATGAGGGTATTTATAACCCCAATATATTCTTTGAATTCCCAGTCAGACAATGGCACTGTATACCAGTAGTAAAAATTGTGGGTGCACGTAACCCCAATATATTCTTTGAATTACCAGTCAGAAACTGGCACTATATGGCAGTAGCAAGAAATGAGGGTATTTATAACCCCAATATATTCTTTGAATTCCCAGTCAGACAATGGCACTGTATACCAGTAGTAAAAATTGTGGGTGCACGTAACCCCAATATATTCTTTGAATTCCCAGTCAGAAACTGGCACTATATGGCAGTAGCAAGAAATGAGGGTATTTGTATTCCCAATATACTCTTTGAATTCCCAGTCAAACAATGGCACTGTATACCAGTAGTAAAAATTGTGGGTGCACGTAACCCCAATATATTCTTTGAATTACCAGTCAGAAACTGGCACTATATGGCAGTAGCAAGAAATGAGGGTATTTATAACCCCAATATATTCTTTGAATTCCCAGTCAGACAATGGCACTGTATACCAGTAGTAAAAATTGTGGGTGCACGTAACCCCAATATATTCTTTGAATTACCAGTCAGAAACTGGCACTATATGGCAGTAGCAAGAAATGAGGGTATTTATAACCCCAATATATTCTTTGAATTCCCAGTCAGACAATGGCACTGTATACCAGTAGTAAAAATTGTGGGTGCACGTAACCCCAATATATTCTTTGAATTCCCAGTCAGACACTGGCACTATATGGCAGTAGCAAGAAATGAGGGTATTTGTATTCCCAATATATTCTTTGAATTCCCAGTCAGACAATGGCACTGTATACCAGTAGTAAAAATTGTGGGTGCACGTAACCCCAATATATTCTTTGAATTACCAGTCAGACACTGGCACTATATGGCAGTAGCAAGAAATGAGGGTATTTGTATTCCCAATATATTCTTTGAATTCCCAGTCAGACAATGGCACTGTATACCAGTAGTAAAAATTGTGGGTGCACGTAACCCCAATATATTCTTTGAATTCCCAGTCAGACACTGGCACTATATGGCAGTAGCAAGAAATGAGGGTATTTGTATTCCCAATATATTCTTTGAATTCCCAGTCAGACAATGGCACTGTATACCAGTAGTAAAAATTGTGGGTGCACGTAACCCCAATATATTCTTTGAATTCCCAGTCAGACACTGGCACTATATGGCAGTAGCAAGAAATGAGGGTATTTGTATTCCCAATATATTCTTTGAATTCCCAGTCAGACAATGGCACTGTATACCAGTAGTAAAAATTGTGGGTGCACGTAACCCCAATATATTCTTTGAATTACCAGTCAGAAACTGGCACTATATGGCAGTAGCAAGAAATGAGGGTATTTGTATTCCCAATATATTCTTTGAATTCCCAGTCAGACAATGGCACTGTATACCAGTAGTAAAAATTGTGGGTGTATATAGCCCCAATTCTATTGCTAGGGGACTTGCAGGGTATTTCTGGGGTGAAGGTGGGGGGGCACACCGTTGGAACGGGTATCGGGGTATATATCGGGTATACGGGAATACACTGACAGTGTATTCCATTCAGGATCCTGGGAAAGCTGGGTTGCGGCGATTGAGCCCGTCAGTGCCACGTTACACTGACAAGCTTCTCCCTGGAATTTAGCTCTTACAAGAGCTGTTGGTTGTCTTCTCCTTCCTATCCTAGCCTGTCCCTGCCTACCCAGAATCTAAGCCCTAGCTAGCTGGACGGAAACCTCCGTCCTCGGTGAATTGCAAGCTCAGAATGACGCGAACCTGGGCGGCGCTGTTCTTTTAAATTAGAGGTCACATGTTTTCGGCAGCCAATGGGTTTTGCCTACTTTTTTCAACGTCACCGGTGTCGTAGTTCCTGTCCCACCTACCCTGCGCTGTTATTGGAGCAAAAAAGGCGCCAGGGAAGGTGGGAGGGGAATCGAGTAATGGCGCACTTTACCACGCGGTGTTCGATTCGATTCGAACATGCCGAACAGCCTAATATCCGATCGAACATGAGTTCGATAGAACACTGTTCGCTCATCTCTAGTAAAGATACCAACATAGGGCACTATTTTGCTTGAAACTGCTCATGTTGTGTTGTGTTTGCAATTTAAGAGCTAGATGAGTCCTTTAAATTGTGTCCCGACATATACAGTATGTAGTGTCTACAGCATTGTAATTCTATACAGTATGTAGTGTCTACAGTATTATAATTATATACAGTATGTAGTGTCTACAGTATTGTAATTTTATACAGTATGTAGTGTCTGCAGTATTGTAATTTTATACAGTATGTAGTGTCTACAGTATTGTAATTCTATACTGTATGTAGTGTCTACACTATTATAATTCTATACAGTATGTAGTGTCTACAGTATTGTAATTCTATACAGTATGTAGTGTCTACACTATTATAATTCTATACAGTATGTAGTGTCTACACTATTATAATTCTATACAGTATGTAGTGTCTACAGTATTGTAATTCTATACAGTATGTAGTGTCTACACTATTATAATTCTATACAGTATGTAGTGTCTACAGTATTGTAATTCTATACAGTATGTAGTGTCTACAGTATTGTAATTCTATACAGTATGTAGTGTCTACACTATTATAATTCTATACAGTATGTAGTGTCTACACTATTATAATTCTATACAGTATGTAGTGTCTACGGTATTGTAATTATATACAGTTTGTAGTGTCTACAGTATTGTAATTCTATACAGTATGTAGTGTCTACACTATTATAATTATATACAGTATGTAGTGTCTACACTATTGTAATTATATACAGTATGTAGTGTCTACAGTATTGTAATTCTATACAGTATGTAGTGTCTACAGTATTGTAATTCTATACAGTATGTAGTGTCTACAGTATTGTAATTATATACAGTTTGTAGTGTCTACAGTATTGTAATTATATACAGTTTGTAGTGTCTAAAGTATTGTAATTCTATACAGTATGAAGTGTCTACACTATTATAATTATATACAGTATGTAGTGTCTACACTATTATAATTATATACAGTATGTAGTGTCTACAGTATTATAATTATATACAGTATGTAGTGTCTACAGTATTGTAATTATATACAGTATGTAGTGTCTACAGTATTGTAATTCTATACAGTATGTAGTGTCTACAGTATTGTAATTCTATACAGTATGTAGTGTCTACAGTATTGTAATTCTATACAGTATGTAGTGTCTACACTATTATAATTCTATACAGTATGTAGTGTCTACACTATTATAATTCTATACAGTATGTAGTGTCTACAGTATTGTAATTCTATACAGTATGTAGTGTCTACACTATTATAATTCTATACAGTATGTAGTGTCTACAGTATTGTAATTCTATACAGTATGTAGTGTCTACAGTATTGTAATTCTATACAGTATGTAGTGTCTACAGTATTGTAATTCTATACAGTATGTAGTGTCTACAGTATTGTAATTATATACAGTTTGTAGTGTCTACAGTATTGTAATTATATACAGTTTGTAGTGTCTAAAGTATTGTAATTCTATACAGTATGAAGTGTCTACACTATTATAATTATATACAGTATGTAGTGTCTACACTATTATAATTATATACAGTATGTAGTGTCTACAGTATTGTAATTATATACAGTATGTAGTGTCTACAGTATTGTAATTCTATACAGTATGTAGTGTCTACAGTATTGTAATTATATACAGTTTGTAGTGTCTACAGTATTGTAATTATATACAGTTTGTAGTGTCTACAGTATTGTAATTATATACAGTATGTAGTGTCTACAGTATTGTAATTATATACAGTTTGTAGTGTCTACAGTATTGTAATTATATACAGTATGTAGTGTCTACAGTATTGTAATTATATACAGTTTGTAGTGTCTACAGTATTGTAATTATATACAGTAGATCAGTATAGAAAAAATGTTCCAGCATGCCACAATAAAATAAAACGTAACCTTTAGTTAATATAAAAAAATGTAAAAAGGGATATTACATCACCCACTCAGGACACACAATCATAATGGAGCTTAAGCGTTTCAGGGCACATACAAGTCCCTTAGTCATAGCCTGAGAGAGGTGAATACAAAGATACACATATATAGGTCTAAAAACCACGCCCAACATTTACATATTGACCCTTTCTGCACCGGAACAAAATTAACCAATTACAATACATGCTACATAATATAAATACAAGAACATTGAAAATACATAGTGATAATAATTCATGGGGTAAGTTGCTCCTAAGCTCGTATATAAACTGGATTCATGCGGTTCATTATATGTGACTATTCACACTGTGATCTCTATGATCTTTTGACATAATCTTCCTGGTGTTTGCATTGATACTGTTTAGAATGATATATTATAAACTGAATTTGTCATTTATTACTATTATGTATACCAGACAATTATCACTATGTATTTTCATTGTTCTTGTGTTTATATTATGTTGCACATATTGTAATTGGTTCATTTGGTTCTGGTGTAGAAAGGGTCAATATGTAAATGTTGGGCGTGGTTTTTAGACCTATATATGTGTGTCTTTGTATTCACCTCACTCAGGCTATGATTAAGGGACGTGTATGTGTCCTGAAACGCGTCCATCATGATTGTGTGTCCTGAATGGGTGATGTAGTATCCACACCCCGTCTCTGTCATTTACTGCCATACCAGGTGCAGCGGTTTTCTTTGTTTTTCTGTACAGTAGATCAGTGTTCAATTTTATTATGGAACAGCATAGCAAGCTTGAAATATTTGCTGCAAGGTTTCCAAATATGAATATTAGCACGCAAAAATGCTGGCCACTTCTCATTGAGTAAATGGTCTATGTCTTTTATCATAGACTATGGTCTATGTCTTTTATCAGCTGCCAAGGCTATGTATATAGGACTATATACAGTATATCTAGTACATTGTGAGACTGACTCAACTAGATTTTCCAGGCATAGCAGTGAACCTGCTCTTCATTTTATAGTCCAATAAGAAAGGTTTCAAAAAGAGTAACATCTTTGCGTGGTAGGGGTCTACATGATATCTTTATTTTTCAATACTATTATATTTATAATCATTGTTTTCATAAAATATTGCATTTCTAGGTTAGTTAACTGCTGCTGAACAATTTTTGTATACTTTATTAAATTTGTATTTACCTTAGGTTGTAAAACTTCCATTGTATACAAATGAACAGCAAGAATATGACGCATTTGTCCAGCTACCTCAAGAATTCCTTACATATTCCAACCAAGACGATAAGAAAATTGACTCTGAACAGGATGTACAAAATTTAACAAGACGAAACAATTGCAAAAAAACAATCCAAAGTCAGAATGCACATTCAAGTCTCTTTTTCTACTCCCACGGTACTGTAATCTCTATATTAATGGTTTTATAGAAAAGACCATTTGTGTATTTAAAGTGAAATTCTATGTTAAGAGGAAAAAAAGATTTTATAAACATGAACTGGCAAATCTGTTACTTTTAATTGGTGTTTATCAAAGGATTTGTCCAAGATTTGGGTCCCCCTAGGGCGGCCGGCATGAGTGTGAAAGAAAAAAATATGTCAACTGTTAAGAAACTGGTGACGTATATAAGTGATGTCACTGGTCCCTCTCCAGCGACTGCTGAGGTCATTGATTTGTCTCAGTGGATACATGAGCCTCATAGCTTCCGACAGGAAGGGGACCAGGAGTGGTCAACAAAGTGCAGGGGAGAGGGGAGTATGCCTTTTTTTTTTCTTTTACATCCACCCTGGATGCCACACAGGTTCCTCCAAATCCTGGGCAACTCCTTTACATTTTTGCAGTGTCTTTTTGCAAGGTCCTTTTATACTGTGCAGTTTAAAAAAAAAATAAAAATAAATAAATAAAAACATCTGATACTATCCAGAACATATCAACACGCAGTCATTGACAGATCTGTCATGCTTTTTTATGTTTTTCCATATGTACTTCAAAGAAGATCTGTCATCCCTCCTGACATACCTGTTTAGGTAAACTTGTATTGTCTGTGATCTAAGAAGCTTTGAGCATTTTTTCTTAGAAGTTGGCATTCTAAATTTCTCAGTTATTCCTCCTGGAAATGTATGGTATCTATGTGTTTGTTATCAGGGATATATCTATACACAATTCATTTTGTACATGTTCAGATAGTTTTATACAGTTATAAGATGGAAACATTATAACTAGAGATGAGCGAGTAGTACTCGATCGAGTAGGTATTCGATCGAATACGGTATTCGAAATACTCGTATTCGATCGAGTACCACTCGCTGTTCGAATGTAAAAGTTCGATGCAGAACCAGCATTGATTGGCCAAATGCTATACAGTCGGCCAATCAATGCTGATTCTTCTCCTACCTTTAGAAGTCTTCTCCGTGCAGCGTCCCCGCGGTGTCTTCCGGCTCTTCATTCACTCTGCCAGGCATCGGGGAAGTGATAGACCAACACAAAGTAGCAGATAATTGTGAAGTGGAGCGAAAATGATACATGGTTTCTAAATTTTAATCAAATAAAAATCTGAATCGTGTGACATGCAAAAGTATTCAGCCCCCCACCCCCATACCATGAGCTTCTTGGCTGCTTTTATAACTAGTGCTCTCCTTCCTCAATCTGTCAGTTTAGGTGGACAGCCATGTCTTGATAGGTTTGCAGTGGTAGAATACTTTTTCCATTTTTGGATGATGGATTGTACAGGGCTCCTTGGGATGCTCAAAGCTTGTGATATGTTTTTAAAACCTAACCCTGCTTTAAATTTCTCTACAACTTTATCTCTGATCTGTCTGGTGAGTTCCTTGGTCTTCATGTTGCTGTTTGTTCACTAGTGTTTTCTAACAAACCACTGAGGCCGTCACAGAACAGGTGTATTTATACTGAGACTAAATTACAGACAGCGGGACTCTATAAACTCATAAGTGATTTCTGAAGGCAATTGTGCGCACTGAATTTTATTATGAGGTATCAGAGTACGGAGGGCAAAATAATTTTGCACATCACACTTTTCAGATTTTTATTTCATTAAAATTTTGAAAACCTTGTATCATTTTTATTCCACCTCACAATTATTTGCTACTTTGTCTTGGTCTATTACTTAAAATCTCAAAAAAATACATTTAAGTTTGTGGTTGTAAGGTGACAAATTGTGAAAAAATTCAAGAGGTATGAGTAGCTTTGCAAGCCACTGTATACATAACTACAGTTACAATAGGTACTAACAGCAGCTCCCTACTAACTCTTGGCTTTTTACTTTGCCTCTTACCTTAGGTTAACATTTGCTTTCTCTATATTTGATCGGTGTTATTGTTATTATCACCTTTTAAGTTAGATGATGAGGTGCTGGCAAAATGGTTTCTAAGCAGCCAAATTCCCAGGTTTTTAATACTATGTAATGTGTTTCACGTAAATTTTTACCAACATATAGTCAAGCAACTACTGCAGTAATTTACTGCAGTGTTCTTAATAAAACATTTGGATGGCTGCCCTCTATAATGATATCCTGGCTGGATGTGGGCATTTACTTTGAGGATGCTTTATGCATGTCATGATTGTCAGGCAAATTGCTTGAGATTAACTGTGCAAGGTCAATTAATATAAAGCATATGCGGTTTTCTTATTGAACAATTTCAAGAATAACATATAGAATAGTGTATATATATATATATATATATATATATATATATATAATCTCATATACAGTATATATCTTATGTAAAATGATTCAATCTCTCCATGTATTAGTTTCATTAGGTCTTTCTAAACATATTTTGACAGCATCTTAATATCCCCCATGTGTTTGTTTTGTAATATATAAGCAAAAGCTATGCCGATTTTACCAATGATATGTAGCCGAGAGATTTAATAATGGGTAAACAAACACAACATGTGGTAATCCATTTCAAATTAAAAGTTTATTAAATGCTTGCTTGATGACTTTCCGGCTATTTACAATTAGAGGAGGGAACCCTGAGGGAGCTGAAAACACAGTTGAAATCATTGCTTCAGCAGTTCAATGAAAAAAAATGTTTCTGTTGCTTTCAAAATTACATATACAGTATAGTATCTTATGAGGCCATAAAAAGAGTCAACTTCCTCTGGTACTAGCTGTATTAACTTATCAAATAAACTGACAGAAGAGTAGATGCTGAACTCAGAAGACATGTATTCTTTGAGAGTTTAATTATATTGCTATACAAGTTTTTAATTTCTATAAATTTTCCCCAAAACTACTTGTTAGGGTGCATTCACACTGAGTAAACGCTAGCTTATTCTGAACGTAAAACACGTTCAGAATAAGCGGCGTCTAAAGCAGCTCCATTCATTTCTATGGGAGCCGGCATACGAGCGCTCCCCATAGAAATGAATGGGCTGCTTCTTTCACTCCGTGCAGTCCCATTGAAGTGAATGGGGAGTGCCGGCGTGTACGCTCCGGCATGAGCAGAGCTTGCCGTATACGCCGGCACTCCCCATTCACTTCAATGGGACTGCACGGAGTGAAAGAAGCAGCCCATTCATTTCTATGGGGAGCGCTCGTATGCCGGCTCCCATAGAAATGAATGGAGCTGCTTTAGACGCCGCTTATTCTGAACGTGTTTTACGTTCAGAATAAGCTAGCGTTTACTCAGTGTGAATTCACCCTTATGCTGTCAAGGAAAAGTTGCCATGCAACCCATTTTTTACCAACTGAAGTGGTCCTTTAATTTGGACAATCCTTTGACAATAAGCTGATCACAAAATGAGACCCCGGCAATCATTTATGATCTGTAGGGAGACCTTAAGGTCTGGGGGCACCATTTGACCTAAATGGTGTGGAAAAAAAACGTGGCATTTTACAATCCCTGCAAAGTGAAAGAGGTTCTAGCAAATCCCATCCACACATTGTGGAAAAATATGCGCAGCCGATATGCTGTGATTTCCAAAACCTTTGTGGTTTTGGAAATCACAGCATGTCAATTATACCTACAGAAATGCCGACTTTTTCCCTATAGATATAATGGAAAAGCAGAGAAAACCTCTGTGGATTTACTGTGAAAAGCACTGATGAGTTTCTGCCACGATTTTTCCCGCAGCACTTTTTTGCTGCAGCTCACTACGTGGAGCCTTAGTCTAAGGGGAGAACCTACTACTCCCATTCTCCCCTTCCTCACAATAAGCAACAATACTGGCCAATTGGCATTGTAAATAAATGCAGTCAATCACCTGGGACAATGATGTAATGAAGTCACTTACCTAGAAACACATTACTAGTAGGGAACAGAGATAGCCGAACCTATTCGTTCCAAGCTAGGTTTGATGCAAATATTCCAAATTGTTTGTCCAAACCAAACAAATGGTGATTCATCACTACAACCTAAAACTAAAATGGCCTTCATCACATGCATTGCACAGTAGAAATACAGAAGACACAAATCACTGTGAGTCCCTTGACATTCAGGCATCAACTTATATAACTTCACAGCATCTGAGCCAATAGTTATTGGTAGGTGGACACTTTTACAGTGCTGATTTCAGTTACAGTATGTAAGATAGTATGGGCTGGAAAATGAGGCATTTCAGTGATGATGGAAACAGGGGATGGATGCGTTATTTATCACTGCATGATACCAAATAATTACTCCATTCACTTAATAAATATACAGCATTTAGTGCAGCAAAGTTTTCAATACAACTGTAGAATCTCAGGAGTAGGAGAATGAGAAAAAAAGTTTAGTTAGATTTAATTAATTACAGGCAGATTAGTGATAGAAATCATAGATAGGCCTGAGGGAGAATATTTATGCTATGTGATCCAGACTGCAGTAATACCCTTTCACTGCCAATAACCTAATTTTGCCTGTGTTTGCAATAGAACACTTTGATCTGTGACTGTGCACAGTGTGTAGAGTGCTTAACATAAGTTTTACCAACAAAGTCAGTACGGTTAGTGAAAGA
Organism: Leptodactylus fuscus; assembly: GCF_031893055.1. NCBI lineage: Eukaryota > Metazoa > Chordata > Amphibia > Anura > Leptodactylidae > Leptodactylus > Leptodactylus fuscus. The sequence goes on along the minus strand of NC_134268.1, from coordinate 91,945,275 downwards.
TCTTTTGTCTGCAGTAGAGCAGTCTGACTGTGTTAGGAATCACAGGTTAGCTGCTGTTGCTTAAAGGCTACTGTCCCAATCTGTGAACCTTCTGCAGTATTTAGGTTTCTCCTAGGCTTATACAATTAGCACCTGAAGAAGCATATTTAAAGCCACTTCCTGCTCATCCAGATGCCTGCTATTTGGTTGTACCTAGTGTGGCCTCATTGTTTGTAATGGACTGCTCTATATTGACCTTTAGCTTGTATCTGGAAATCTGCTTGTCACCTGATTTTGGCTCTGCCATTACATCCTAAACTTAACTTTGGCTTAGACAGTAGACTTTTTTGTTTTGGGTGTTTGGGTGTCTGTATCTATCTCTCAATGCTGTATAAGAGTTAAATAGCTAGCTATCCATGCCCTCTATTGTCAGCCAATTCCTGCAATTTCAGATATTTGCTCCAGAGACATATCACTAACAGTCTGTGACTGAGCAAAGTGTTTTAGCTTTCTTAAATTATGATAAATCTTTTATGAGTTTTTTTGGGAATGAGTTTATTTATTTATTTTTTTGCTACATGCATACACACTGCTTTTCTGACTGTATTAATCTGAAAAATCTCAATTTTGGAAGAGATTTTTTTCTGCTTAACCATAAAACAGTGTCATGTAGTCTACTAATCTGGAAAATCTCCATTTCAAGGTTGTTGTTTTTTTTTTTTGCTCACCTGCTTATCTTAAAATATCTCCATTTGTTAAGGTTTTTTTGGCTCACCCATTAAAAAGTCTTGTAGCCTGTGCTAGTCTAAAAAAAATCTCCATTTCTTAAGTTTTTTTTTTTGCTCACCAATTAAACACTGTGATGCAGCCTGCTAGCCTTAAAAAAATCTCCATTTATTATGGTTTTTTTTTTGGCTTAACCGAATTAAAAATCTTGCCGCCTTCCTTACATTCCACTATACCACACTGTTAATTCCACAGTGTTGGCAAAACAAAAAGAAAAAAAAATTGATTTCACCTCTGCTCTCAGGGATATTTTTTGGTGGTTTAATTTTTAAAACCAATTCTTCTTCACTTTTCACACAGCCTCAAATTTCTTCCCCAAACAGTTACAAAAATGGTAATTTTTAGACTGTTTTACATGATAAAATACATAATAGTGAGTAGCTGCAGTGTATAGTTATACTAGCAATTTGTTTCCACTGCTTACCATCCATTTTCCCATAGACAAACATTTCATTTAAATTTTTTTCATAACTTTAACTGTTTGCTTTAGAGAGCTAGAAATCAGATAGATAGGTTCTTAGGAGCCCTGACAGTGTTATACACTATATTTTACTCCAATTTAAACTGTTGTTTGCAACAAACTTGTTCAAACCCGAAACAAATGCTCCTGAACATGAGTTGAATTATAAGAGGTTCGCCCATCTCTAGTAGTGAGCAAAATGAGACAGGATAGGAAATGCACCTTTGGATGTTTCACTAACCAACTAGCTTTATCAAGAGCTTTGTAGGACAGGCGTTCTGTTTTGTCTAGAAATTATGAATGCAATGTTATATGGAGATAATTCTCAATGGGCATTACAATAAATTTGAGGGCTTCCTGATTTAAAGGAGGAGTCTGCAAGTTGGCTTATTTGAATCTAAGGAAGCTAGCAGTGCAGCCCAAATCTTCTGTTTTTTGCTGAAGCCTGCCATTCCTACAAGGCCAGCTTAGCTTTCAACCTTTACAAATCTTAAGGATGTAAACCATGACTGAAGCTATGGCAATAATTTACCATCTGCAAATTACTTTTCTCTGCAGGTTTGTTCTTCAGGGTATGGATTACATTTATTTAAGTCTTATCCACTACACTGCTACTGTATATTGCATTGGGTTATTCTCTGGCTATCCTGACACAGATAACCTGCTGCAATTACGTCCTGTGTCCCTCTGACCTTAAGATACTTCAACTGGAGTTTGTGCAGTCTGAAAACCTATTCCAGATGGGGTTGCTCTTTAATATTCAAACATGGTTCAGTACTGAAATTTGCCAATGATTGTTTGCACAGTTTCTTGTATACTTATGTGTTACACTCAGTTCTAAATTAGGTATGACAAGGCTGAAGTACCTGAACGTGGTGTATTCACAGTGATTCTGCTTGACAGGTTTCTTAGTGCTCTTTAAGTACTGAAACATGTGGAAGGAATTGTTCTTTTTACATTTCACAGCTTGTCATTTCCTTCACAGGACAACCCTTGGCCTCTCAAAAAGAACCTAATGTTCACAAAGAATTTATTCCCAGTACTATGAGCTGTACACTGGGAACACAGCTTAATGCAATGAAAGGGAAAGAAAGGAATACTCTAAAGGAACCTAAAACTAAACTCCAGCAGACAAGTTTGACTCAAATTCTTCAGGTCTGGCTATTACCTTATATCTAATCCGATGTGTATGGTCTTCTGAAAATAATTGCATATTTTTTGTTTAGGTGGAGGAAACATCTGAAGAAAATACAGTGAAACATATAAGAAGAAAAATATGCAAGAAAGGTAAAAGCTCTAATTTATTTATGCTAATTTTATTTTATTTTTTTTTTTTGATACAATAACATAAAAACATCATCCAATTAATGACACAATAGGTGATGCACCACCCTATAATAAGAAATCGAGGTCAGAGCATGTAATAATAGCAAATATTTTACCTCTAGAATTCTAAAAGAGGCAGATTAGAAAAACAAGTGAAAAAAAGAAGGGGGGGAGGGGGGAACAACAAACGTTCTAGTAACCAAAGGAAGAGGGGAAAGGGAAAGGGAAAGGAGGGGGGGGGGCGTAACAGGTGGCACACTGCATATGAGGAGCCTATGTAAGTGGCAAGAGCAACTAGATTAACAAAGGATCAATGGGTTATTTATCAATATATGATTCAAGTACCAAAAGGTCAACTGAAAACACTCCCTTACTGTTTAGTCTGTGGGGGCAAAATATTTATAAAGCTTTCCTAACATTATGCTAATTTTTAATAGTATCAATAAACAGAACACAAAGCACAACTGGTTTCAAATTGATTGGAGAGCTGGCAGCTTGCTGTTACAAGCGAGCTTTCTTTTTTTCATTGGAATGAATTGACCAGCATTGATTGGCCAGTGTACAGCATTTGGCCAATCAACGCTGGCTCTGCCGGAGGCTCGTATGTGAGGAGGCGGAGTCTAAGATCGGACCACAGCAGTCTCCATTGTGGTCCGATTTTAGACTTCGCCTCCTCATAGACAAGCCTCTGGCAGGACCAGCGTTGATTGGCCGAATGCTGTACACTGGCAAATCAACGCTGGTCAATTCATTCCTTTGAGAAAGAGAGTCAGCTTCCTCGTATTAGCAAGCTGCCAGCTCTCCTGACTAGAAAAGACGAGCCTGCTGCAGAACCAGCCTTGATTTGCTCGTCTTTGCTAGCTGGGAGAGCTGGCAGCTTGCTGTTATGAGGGAGCGGACTTTTTCTCATAGGAATTAATTGACCAGCGTTGATTGGCCAGTGTACAGCATTCGGTCAATCAATGCTGGTCCTGCTGGAGGCTTGTATGTGAGGAGGCGGAGTCTAAAATTGGACCACAATGGAGACTGCTGTGGTCCAATCTTAGACTCTGCCTCCTCACAGACGAGCCTCTGGCAGAACCAGCATTGAACCAGATCAACACTGGTTCTGCAGCAGGCTCGTCCTTGCTAGTCAGGAGAGCTGGCAGCTTGCTGTTACGAGGGAGCTGACTTTTTATCAGCGCAACTGCAAGCGCTGTGCAGTTAAAGCGCATGGACCCCATAGACCAGGGGTGGGCAATTAATTTTCCCATGGGGCCGCATAAGAAATTGAAACTATGCTAGAGGGCCGTGCCATGGCAAATTTAGCTCCACCCACTTCTACGTTGACTCCGCCCATTCCCAATCATCTTTCCATGTGCCCCCACATTATAATGTTCCCTTCCAACTGCCCCACAGTATTAAGTTCCTCACCTGGTGCCCCAGTATAAACTGGTGGAAACTAGAGGGGACATGGAACTGGAGCAGCTGGAGGGGGACATTAAACAGTGGGGGTAGTTGGAGGGGGGCAATAAATTGACAGCTGGAGCGGGACATGAAACTGGGGGCAACTAGAGGGGGACATTAAAATCGGGAAGCAGACATTAAACCGTAGGGGTAGCTGGAGGGTGACATTAAATTGGGGGCAACTAGAGGCAGACAGGTCCCCCTATAGCTTCCTCCACGATTTAATGTCCCCCCAGTCTAAGTGCCCTCTTCATCTACCCACAGTTTCATGTCCCTCCCCCTCCATTTCTCCCTCAGTTTCATATCCCCCATTATTTTCCCCATTTCATGTTCTCCCCCCTCCATCTCTCCCCCAGTTTCATGTCCCCCCAGTTTCATGTCCCCCCTCCATCTGCCATCTCTGCCCTAGTATAACATTCCCCTTCCATCTCTGCCCCTAGGTTACTGAGACAGACACATATAGACACACACACACACATATAGACAGACACATAGACAGACAGACAGACATAGACACACACACATATAGACACACACACACATATAGACACACACACATAGACACACACACATATAGACACACACACATATAGACACACATATAGACACACACACACAGACACACACATATAGACACACACACACATAGACACACACACACATATAGACAGACATAGACAGACACACATATAGACACACACACACACACACACACACACACACACACACACACACACACACACACTCTCTCACTCTCTCTCCACCCTGCAGCTCACCTTACATCTCTCAGTACTTTATGACATGCTCCACATCTCCATCTTCGGCCGGCACTAAGACACGCCCCCTAGACACGCCTCCCTAGACAAAGCTGTGCGGGCCGGACTGAATCAGTCAGAGGGCCAGATATGGCCCGGGGGCCGGACTTTGCCCAGGTCTGCCATAGACTATAATGGGGAGCACAGCGCTCCTCCTAAACACTCTCCTCCTGCTATTCGTGGACTTGGTGACTCTCCTTTAGTTGAATAGTGGTTTCCTGTGAAACGAGCATTTTTTTCCCATAGACTGTAATGGGATTTGACATTCAATTGAGTAGTTGAATATTGAGGCTCTACTCGAAACGAATATCGAATCTCGAATATTTCACTGTTCGCTCATCTCTAGTCACGCATAAAGAACAGACAGACAGATAGATAGACAGACAGTCAGAAACTCATTTTTATAATATAGAGAGATATGCCATCAGCACTTTAAGGCCCACCTACAACTGTCTATTGGCTGAGAGGTTGTCAGATGTTGCTATCACATTATGTGTGAGTCACTGCACACATGACATTGTCTGCTCTGTATTTATAGGTCTAATGTGGCAATATTCTTGTATCATGGCCATTTTTGTTCATCTGAAGCAAATAATGTGTTTAGTTTCATTAAAAATTGAACAATTTGGAATTTTCGTGACCAACCCGGCTTGTTATGAGCCAATTTGTCCATCTCTGTTCATAATTCATTCATAGAAAGAAGAGAAGGGTTGAAACAATACAAAATTGTGGAATAAGTACTCCAAGCTTTTTTCATGAAGAAGCGTTTTATATAAAAATGATAAATGAAACACATGAACAATTAAAATGGATAAAGCTAGCCATAGGCGTAAGTTACCAAATAAAAGATCAGCAAACCAATAGATGTTTCCCTCGAGTCTGTTATTAATAGGCTTGTTTGGATGGCTTGAAGATACTTGTCATTGTTTCACTGCCATGAGATATACAGATGCCAAACACTTTTGACACCATTTGTCTTGGGGATCGATGATTTCATGTTCCTCAATGTTCTTCAAGTGTGGAGAATTGACTTACATACAGGGCCAGCGTTAGGGGTGTGGAAACTGGGCAATCGACCCAGGGTCCCCATTCCAAAGGGACTCTCTATAATAGAGGAACTATTATATATAAGGCTGGCTGTTATAAGAGGAAGACTGTTATATATAAGGGGCTATTATGTATAAGGGAGGAACTGTTATATATAAGGAGGTGTCTGTTATACATAAATGGGGAACTGTTATACATAAGGGGGAGACTATGATATACACTCACCGGCCACTTTATTAGGTACACCTGTCCAACTGCTCGTTAACACTTAATTTCTAATCAGCCAATCACATGGCGGCAACTCAGTGCATTTAGGCATGTAGACATGGTCAAGACAATCTCCTGCAGTTCAAACCGAGCATCAGTATGGGGAAGAAAGGTGATTTGAGTGCCTTTGAACGTGGCATGGTTGTTGGTGCCAGAAGGGCTGGTCTGAGTATTTCAGAAACTGCTGATCTACTGGGATTTTCACACACAACCATATCTAGGGTTTACAGAGAATGGTCCGAAAAAGAAAAAACATCCAGTGAGCGGCAGTTCTGTGGGCGGAAATGCGTTGTTGATGCCAGAGGTCAGAGGAGAATGGCCAGACTGGTTCGAGCTGATAGAAAGGCAACAGTGACTCAAATAGCCACCCGTTACAACCAAGGTAGCCAGAAGAGCATCTCTGAACGCACAGTACGTCGAACTTTGAGGCAGATGGGCTACAGCAGCAGAAGACCACACCGGGTGCCACTCCTTTCAGCTAAGAACAGGAAACTGAGGCTACAATTTGCACAAGCTCATCGAAATTGGACAATTGAAGATTGGAAAAACGTTGCCTGGTCTGATGAGTCTGGATTTCTGCTGCGACATTCGGATGGTAGGGTCAGAATTTGGCGTCAACAACATGAAAGCATGGATCCATCCTGCCTTGTATCAACGGTTCAGGCTGGTGGTGGTGTCATGGTGTGGGGAATATTTTCTTGGCACTCTTTGGGCCCCTTGGTACCAATTGAGCATCGTTGCAACGCCAAAGCCTACCTGAGTATTGTTGCTGACCATGTCCATCCCTTTATGACCACAATGTACCCAACATCTGATGGCTACTTTCAGCAGGATAATGCGCCATGTCATAAAGCTGGAATCATCTCAGACTGGTTTCTTGAACATGACAATGAGTTCACTGTACTCCAATGGCCTCCACAGTCACCAGATCTCAATCCAATAGAGCATCTTTGGGATGTGGTGGAACGGGAGATTCGCATCATGGATGTGCAGCCGACAAATCTGCGGCAACTGTGTGATGCCATCATGTCAATATGGACCAAAATCTCTGAGGAATGCTTCCAGCACCTTGTTGAATCTATGCCACGAAGAATTGAGGCAGTTCTGAAGGCAAAAGGGGGTCCAACCCGTTACTAGCATGGTGTACCTAATAAAGTGGCCGGTGAGTGTATATATATATATATATATATATATATATATATATATATATATATATATATATATATATATATGGGCTATTATAGGAGAGGAACTATTTTTATAAGATGGATTGTTATAAGAGGGCTATTATGTATAAGAGAGAAACTATTTATAAGGGGGCCACTATAAGAGGAAATTATTATATATAAGGTGGGCTATTATTTATAAGGGAAGTAGTATTTATAGTAGGCCTATAAAAAGGGGGACATTTTATGGGTGACTATTGTAATGTGGTCTCTTTTATTTAAATAAGAGGGAAACTTTATGAGGAGGATAATGTTAAAGGGGCTACTATTATTTATAAGTAGGTATTATTGTTAAGAGGGCTAATATTGATAATGTGAACTATTATTTTATAAGGTGAACTATTATTTATGAGGGGGGCTATTACTGATAAGGGGAACTATTACTGATATGGGGCACTGTTTATAAGCAGGGACTATTATTTATAAGTAGGTGCTATAATAACTGATATGGGGTGTGAAAATCTTTTAGGCAGTACCTGGGTGGTTATTTGAATTGTGCGTGGGCATAAGAGGGGGTGGTTGTTACTTTTTTGAAGGCAGAATGGGGGCGTTATTAAAGGGGATTCCACTGGAAATCTGATGCCAATAGGACCAGAGGAAATAATCACCACTAGTGGTTTATTTTTGGACTTCAATAAAGAAAGTTTATCAATATAAGGTGAAGCGCGGTGATCATTTGCTCTGGTCATATTGGCATTATATCGACACCTCAGGTGGTACAGGTCCTGCAGCTCCAACACCTAGGGAGGACCCCCCCCCCCCTAAAAAGTGGTTTATAGGCTCTTTTGGTAGTTGTGTTTATCACAACCTCATTATGTGAGAAGCTTTCATTCTGAATAATCAGATACTTACCTTACCTTACGTCGCAATATACAGCTCGGTGCTGTTCTTTTCTTTTTTTGTCTCCACTGGAAATATGATGGCATTGATGGTAAATCAGCATTTGGGGCCTCACTTTTAATTTTGCCCAAGGCCACAGTTTGTCTTAAACCGACCCTGCTTACATAGGTCATTTGTAAGTAGGGTATCTCCTTGGAGGCCTGGACTTTAAGAAGGTAAGCCATAAATATGTCATTAGTTAATATATAATATAATATATATAATAATATATATTAATTCCCTGAAACTCAGGTAATATTAATTAATGTATCAAACACCAATAAATGGAGCTAAGCTAGTTGACTGCTATATATATATATATATATATATATATATATATATATATATATAAGCACGTTCATTATATAAAGTAACAGTATGTTTTACCATCTGGTTGTACTGTAAATGAATATATATATACACTGGCTTGAATGCTTGAGCTGAGTCTTTGCTTATTAAAGTGTGACTGGCCAAACTTGACACCTTTGACATTTTCAGAAAAGGCTAAAGTACTGCCCTGTATTCTTGGTATGATTTATTATTGCAGTATACGGAAAGTCACTTGTTTTTCATATGACTCTTGCCATACAAACTTTTTCAAAGACTCGTTTTTTGATGGAAAGGCAATTTGGTGCTTTTCAAATCATTTTAACCAAGTATTGCAACCGCGCCAATGTCGGTTTCACAGATCATGTTTTCTATTCTTTTGTTCATGGGAAAAATGCATAACATGAATCATTTGATGAAGATTGCGACAATTAAAAAAAGAAATCCATAGACTTTTCTGCTTTTCTGATTGCTGTTCGCTATTAAAATATTCTAAGAATAACTGATAGGTTTAATTCCTGAAGCAAAAGAAAAATTATATCATCTATGGATTTTTCATATTTATTGTATCACTTTATTATATCACTCTGCCTGACTGAAGGAGAAAAAGAGAATACTTTCATATTGCAAGCTTTACATGGATCAGGCTGAGGTTTACTTAATTAGAACCTCCAGGCAATAAAGGAACCCTTTTTTAAATTCTGTGAATCTTAATATGCTAAATAATGCAAAGCTTCAACTCTTGAAGCATGAGACACACATCTGGCAGCTTAACATTTAAATTACAGAATAAAAAACACCAGTGTTCCTTCTCATACAAAAAATAGAATATGAATTTTAAACAAAATTAACTTTATTTGTATGTATGCATTTTCATTTCCCAAAAAAAATAATTTAGGATTTTTTTTTTATTTTTAGATCTTGTAAGGTTCTTCCTTTTTTGGAATTTTCTTTTTAAATTTTACAGGTTTAATAAATTTCAATGTAAAATATTATTTGCTTGATACTATATTCTGTGCAAGTAGTGTAAAAAAGCAATAAATAATTTCTAATGTTAAGTAGGTTTTTAACCATTATTGGAACACTTGACAATCCAGGCTTTACTTTAGGCAGACATACAGCTACACACAGCCTCTAGTTATGTACATACAGTAAATAAATTTGCCAGAGCTTATTTAAATCCTCATGGACATGCTGATATGCCAAAAAAAAAAAAATTATATATATATATATATATATATATATATATATATATATATATATATATATATATATAATTTTTGTTGTCAATACTTTCCACTATATGGGCTTTGATAAATCAATTATAGTGGTCTATTAGCTACAGATCCTATTTTTGGACTCATGTCCAAATGTTTAGGATATAAAGTTAACGTGTGAGTATTATTTTATATTCATTGTATGAGCATTAGTTTGATTTTGTACCTATGGTATATGTTACATATGGCATGTGAGTGAATTAAAGAATCAAATTATATAAAATTAAAAAAAAAGTACAAATTTTGGTGCAGAATAGTACAGCAGATTACTCAACTTTATACTGTAAAATATGAAGTTAATATAGTAAGTATGAGGAGCTTCACATCCTGTTACTGAACAACTTTCTAGTAGTACTTTGCTTGCCTGTTCCCCTGCTTATAGAGGTTGTACCCTAGTAGAATACTGCCTTATATAGAAAAGGCTTTCAAGACGAGTGCATGAGTACTTTTAAAGGGGATGTCTTTCTTGCCAACACAATGCATAATGTAAATCTTTTAGAGCCCAGTTTACCACCAGTAACAGGGCCAAACAAGTGTCATTTATAATACTGATAACTTCTTATGTGACAGAGGGTCCTCTGGATTTTCCCAAGCACCAGGGCCTGAAGAACTTCTACCTCTGCACCCCTATAGGTATATTTCTGTTAATAATCCCTTTCTATGTGGCTCGGTCAAACTTTGTTAGGATACAGCCAGTGGCGTAACTAAAGTCTTGTGGGCCCTGGTGCAATCTTTTGTGTGGTGCCCTCTACCTCATCCCTACAGCGAATTCTTGATAGTGATGGTTACAGGTGCTAAGGTGTTTAATCAGTCCTATAGTGGTTCAGGTAATCTGTGGGTCTCCTTTCTTATGGGCCAGATGGAAGCTGCAATCTCAATACTGAGCCAGCACTCATGGGCCCTTTAAGGCTCCTGGGCCCCATTGCGACTGCACCCCCTCAAATTACACTAAGATGAATATGTCACTGGCAGCTTCTACACTGATAAAAAAGGTGATGTGTACAGAATGCAAATATTCAGCCTATTTATGCAGAACACGTCCCCATAGATAACTATTGCATTCTTGCCAACAGTCCCAATTTTCCTTTAAAGCCCTGTTCTTCTCAACGGAACTGTTGACATGTAGATTTGAATCACAAATCATATGCATGGTCTCTTTCAGCACGCCCCAAAGCGGGAAGGTAGGGGGGGGGGGTCTGTCAGGAGATACTGGAGGGATTTACTATGCCTTACATGTATGGCAGAAAAGTGAGGAAAGTGGTGTCGAAATGGCTCTGCTGCATTTTCTTCCATAGATGTTCCTTTTTGAGAAAAACGATGATAAAAATCCAGCACGCCCAATAGTTGAAAATAAAATATAACTTTTACTTCATAGTGGTTAAAAACAGCAAAAGCTCCTTAGAGCATGGATCCAGAATAAAATAACAGCCTACGCGTTTCGAGACTCACATCCAGGTCTCTTAGTCATAGCATGCTATGGGCGTGCTGGATTTTTATCATCGTTTTTTTCAATTGGATTCCATCCTAATGGTCGGATGTTCCGTGCACCCTGCGTCATATGGTACCATCTGAATAACGTCTAAGGTAGAGCGATTTCCGTATTTTTGCATACATACTGTTCCTTTTTGAGCCCTAGTCTCATTAGATTTACTATAATTTGTGAAAAATAAGTGTAAGTTATAGCTGAAATCTACACTAGCCCCTGGCTGGCACACATTTCAGTTTTGGTTTACAGAGCCTCCTAAGATGCACCAGAAATATTAAAAGGTCAAACAGAAAAATTGACTAGGACTGGGGTAGGAAACACAAGTGATAAAGGGAACCTATCAGGCTGTTTGGGACCGTTGGGACTGCCAGCCTGCCTGTAAGCAGACGGGGTTTATGGTACCAAACATATGCAAAAAGAGAAAGACATGGCCAGTTTATGGTACCAAACCTCTGTAGCATACCCCCCTCACCACCTATACAGTTAAAAATCCTGCAACACCCATGGCCTGCACCCGCCAGCTTACAACACATTCCAGAAGGAATTACAAACAAATTACCTTTGCTCCTTTCATGCTCCTTCACATTATTATGCTCACTGTCCTAACTAATGCAGCCACTGACTTACCTTCAGTTCACACCATGTAGTTTCAGAAACTCTATGCCAGGGTCGGACTGGCTCACTAGGGAACACGTGATTTCCCTGGTAGGCCCCTTGCCTTTAGAAACCTCTACTGGACCCACACTGATTTTTTAAATAGGCAGTGGAGGTCTGGTAACAGGCTGCGTAACGATTGCGGTCACACCCCTGGTTAGTAAAGGGCCCGCTGGAGGTGACCCCACAGAACCGTGATAGCGATTGAGAAAAGCCTGGTTTCCTGACCGATACACAAATTGTTAATTAAAGGAGCTCCTTTCTAATAGTAGCTGGCCCAGGGGAGGTGATTAAATATAAAAAGTACTTATACTCACCTCTCCAGGAACTTTGACGACTCCCAGCATCTTCTTTGGGGCTCCTAGAGCCTGTGACTGAAGTCACACGCCCCAGACGTCAGTGCTGGGAACTGCAATTGGGGCATGCTCGTGTGATGAAATAAGAACCGCAGTGATGACCTCAGTCGCAGGTAGAAGAGGACCGAAGAGAATGCTGAAAACAGCAAGGTGGTGTAAGGATGCCCAGGAGAGGTGAGTTAAGGTGTGTATAATGGCTTTTCCATCATCTCCACTGGGCCTCCAATCATTATACTTTGGAGTCTGAGACGATCCCACTAAAACTAATTAGAAACTCAGCAATATTCATCAAATTTCCATTGGGATCATTTTATACTGTTTGAGGCTACTGTGGAGAGCATATTATACCATGTGGGGCCACTGTAGAGTATATTATATTGTGTGTTGCCACTGTGGGGCACATTATAATAGGCGTGAACCACTGTGAAACATATGGTACTGTATGGGGACACTGTGGAGCATATTATGTGCAGAGGCAGATTATACTATGTGGGAGCCACTGTGAAGCACATTACAGTTAGTGGGGGGCCACTGTGGAGCATATTATATTGTGTGGGGCATCTGTGGAGCATATTATACTGAGTTGGGTCCACGAGAAGCATATTATACTGTGTGGGGGCCACTATGGAGCATATTATATTGTGTTGTGGCCATTGTGGAGCATATTATACTGTGTGGGGGGCCACTGTGGAGCATACTATACTGTGTGTGACCTATGTGGAGCATATTATAAGATGTGTGGCCACAGTGGAGCATATTATACTGTGTGTGGGGGGGAACACCATGGAGCATATTATACTGTGTGAGACACCATGGAGCATATGCTATGACATGGAGTATATACTGTATGGGAGCCAACATACAGCATATTATACTGTGTTTAGGGACACCATGGAGCATATTATACTGTGTGTGGGACACTATAAAAAGGTGCAATGAGGGTACTATTGATGTATGGAACATGTTAATGTTGAAAATTCCAGAAGCCATGTTGCTTGCTTGCCATACATAGTGTAGAAGTGGGTTTAAGTAGTGCAGTGGCGCACATCCTATGGCAGGTGAGCAGTATGGCATTGTTATTACCTGTAGCTGCACTATGTCGGTACAGCTTATCTGCAAGGGTCCTGGTGGTGGGCTCCTAGAAACAATTCCACTGGCAGGCCCTAGACATCCCAGTCCGACTCTGCTCCCTTCTCCTGTGTATTCCCTTCTGTATGGCAACTGGTTCATCCCATAAGGAAACAAGTTCACTTGTGAGCACTCCTGACTACTTCTGCCTAAATTAGTCTACTCAGCTATCTGAACCATACCCAAGCAATCTGAATCTTGAATCTGCTGCTCCTGATTCTGTACTTTACTAACTTTATAATATAATTTATTGACCACAGTTCTGATGCTGATTCTATTCTACTGCCTACTGTATGACCTCCACCTGTCCTGAATTTCTGAACCTGACCTGCCCACCCTGAACCAGGCTGCTTGTCTGCGATCTTGTTTGTCTGCTGCTTGTCACTGAAATTTGGCCTATTACAGACTATCCCTCTGCCTGTACCTTCTGATACCACATACCATTGTCTGTATGGTCCTTGGTCATCTGCCAACAATCCCTGTACCCTTCCAGTAGATCCACACATCTGCTCCTTGTTACAAATCCAAATTTAAAGACACCTGATGTCCGCTGAGGTACTTTGATGCATGTGCATTGTGCATAGTGAAGCTGAGGTCAATACCCACTGCTTTACTGCTCATGCTTTGCACTTTGGATACTGGTAATGAATGGCAGTATGATACAAAAGTATGGGAGCCAAAACCCCAATGGATTGTTTGTATCAACATGTAAGCTGTGGTGGTCTGACATTTGGGTCCAACATAGATCAGCAGTATCAGCAGTCTCCAGGTGGCCAAAGTTACAATTTTCGATGGGGAGCTTTCTGTTAGTTCATTTCAGGCAGTGCTAGAATGTCAGAGTCTGAGTAACACACATGTGTTTGTTCTGTATTTCCTGACAAATCATGTGGAGGCGGTCATGTTATTCAAGATTAATTGCCATTTGTATGATTTTTAAAAATTGAACAATTTGGAATGTTTGGGTCGATACAGTTAGCCCATCACTAGACGCGACCCACGTGACTGCTGGAGCCCAATCACAGGCCTCAGTGCTGCTCCAGGGATTTTGACTATACCCAATACGCTGGGGGAAGAGCACTGGGAGAGCCAGTATAAGTGAGGGAAGGTCGGTATGACTGTTTATTATTTTTTCACACCTCCCTTATTATACTCTGGGATCAAAAGAGACCACACAGTTTAGACATAGTATTTCTAATAACTGAAACCATTGTGAAACATTAAGAATATTCACAAAACAAATCTTGCAAGGGTCTTAAATCTCTAGTTTATAGTTTGCACTTGTACTCTGTTTTCTTTCCAACCTTATCAGCTATGTTACTATGCTACAATGTCCAGTAGTCTGTTATGTTAACTATTTTTACACAATGTATTACTGTGGGCTTGTTGGACTTACTTCACTAGTGCAAAGATAAATTTCACAAAATACAATAATACTTTAACACTAATATTTACTTAAAGAAAATATTGATTCATTTTTATAAAAGATATAGCAATATATTGAATTATGAACATTACTAAAGGATCCCTTAATTCAGATTGTTGTCTTAAAATTGCATGAAAACTAAACAAGTAACGACTAAGCTCTGTACAATAAATGTTGCCGTGCTCAAAAATACAGAAACTGTAGTATTAGAAATACCGGATATTATAAACCTACAATTCAACTATCGTGAAAAAAGTTGCTATTGAATAGTGATTGAGACTAGCAGTGTCCTAACAGTACAAGGTGTGTCAAAGACAGCATTAAATCAACATGACACAAATTGGAAACTCCCATGATAAAATACAAAACAAGCATGTACAGGTATGAGATGTAGACCAGATGTTAGCACTTTACTGAATGTACAGCTTGTACTAAATCCTGACTCCTACCCTTCTGTTTCTTGCCTGCACAGGGTATTTGCAAGAATAGTTAATTAGAAATAATGCAGCCATCAAATATGTATTTTTGCTGTTAGTTTCTATTATATATGTTTTATTTTTAAAAATTAGCTTACATCTAAGTTTGTCTGTCTTTCAGGAAATGTTTCTCCCTGTTCTTAATGTTAATAAAGTAGTAATATTTATATTTAGAAATTTAGGATTTGTATCATCAATACATTTCGTTATATACTTTATAAACACATTTTGGCTCCTTTCTGTGAAATCCTGTATCTCTTTATTTTTTCTCTATCCTCTGTATTATGAGCTGTTTCCTGTCTCTCATTGAGTAACTGTATAAAATGCAGAGAAAATAAGGGGAGGGTCACTTCAAACAGTTATTTCTATGGCAATATAAAACATAGAAACTTTTTTGGTGACATATATGTTTTTGGTGATAGAGATATTAATATGCGCTGCATAATATATTATATCAATGTCCCAATCCTAACTGTGTTTTCAATCAGTGATATCTCTAGAAATAATGCAGATGGTGCAATGTCATACATGAAGATGATTTTGCTACAGAAGGCAAAGTTCTTGTTTTTGTACCCTGGAAGAAAGTGGTCAGTCAGAAGCTCTATATATTTTGCAGGAGTCAATTTAAAACCTCCAGGAACCCTAAAAGGGCCGACTAGCTCTCTCCCCATGATTCCAGCTCAAAACATGTCTCCTTCACCACCTTATTGGGACATGATGGCCATCCTCTAACCATTCACTACTCCATCCATCTGGATCATCGATAGTTGGGCGGTACACATCAGTAAACAAGATTGATTCAAAATTAGTCTTCAAGTATGGCTGGGCCCACTGCAACCATTTATGCTTGTGTTTAGGGGTGGCCAAATAGTAGGTCAATACACAACTGCAAGCCTCTGGGGGATCCTACACTTTGAAGTTTATGGGACTCCAGAGGCACCGTCAGCTTGAAGTACCTGCTTGCTGCTTTAGAATGGTATCTTAGTAACTGGTCTCTAAATCTGATGAATTTGTCTGGAAGAATCCTTCCTCATTATGGCTTTATCTGTACGGAACCATCTGTGCTCTGAATCAGCCACACATCTCTTCACAGTATGATGACCACATTTAAGTTTTTGCGAAATATCTAATGTCTTCATACCTTGTCTAAGGCATTGAACTATTTGACGTTTTTTGGCAGCAGAGAAATCCTTTTTCTTTCCCATATTAGCTGAAACCTGTGGCCTGCTTAATAATGTGGAACATTCTTCTAAGGCTGAGACCCCATATTGCAGAAAAGAAGCTTTTTTCATTGAAAATGTTGCTTTTTTTTTTTTTTTTTTTTAGCCAAAGCCAGGAGTGGATTGAGCAGAAGGGAAAAGTATACGTACAGTACTTCCTATATGTTTCCCATTCTCTGGCTTTGGCTCAAAAAAAAAAAAAAAAAAAAAAAAATCGGTAACAAAATAAATGCTGCATTTCTGCAGTGTGGGCCCTAAGTGTTTTACAGTACCTGCAAGGCGGATGGGATTCTACTGGACCGTTCCAATATGAGACTGTATGGGAAGAATTTTGCATGCCTGATATTTTGTTTCTGTGGGAAATAAGTGACTGACTGACATCTTAGTTGCCTCTTTCCAGTGAAATAAACATATGCTCTTAAACTATCTCATGTGTATGGCCAGCTCTGGATATTTTAGGCCAATTTCACCACCATTTCAAAATTTTTTTACTTGTAATTGACTAAACAGTTCCATTTACTAGATACTTGTGCAATGCTTCTAAGACACTTCACAAGGAGTGAGGCTTGATGCTATTATGTACTCCCCAGTCTGGACACAGGGGCAAAACTACCAGGGTAGCAGCAGCAGCAGCTGCCACAGAACCCGGGACACTAGGGGGCCTGGCGGCAGCCACTACCGCTGTGGGTGAATCTACTTACCAATCCTAGCTCCTGCTCATGGCTGCTCATGCTTTTCCTTCTGCAGAGGCGGCTGTGAGCAGGAGCTGGGATCGGTAAGTGAGGCCGCAGGACCGTGATCCCACAGACTCTATCATTATACTAGGAAGGTCTTTTCAGTCCCCCGACTATAATGATCGGAGGGCTAGGACAGGTGAGGGAACATAAAAAAGACTCTTACTTACTCTTACTCACTCTAACTACACTCCAGGAGGCTTTAAGCCTACTTGTGTGACATCCTTGACGTAACGTGGGTGGGCTTTGCATCCTTATGCGTCGTGATGCAAGCCTGGCTTACGTGATGTCTGGTCCATCATTGAAGACGGATGACAATAGCGGGGAGTGCTCTGGAGCCAAGGAGAGGTAAGTAACAGTGTTTTTTATGTTTGTATCCTCCCTGGGTCTCCAATCATTATCCTCTAGTGTCTGAAAAGATTAAAATAATTGTTCATGGGTGGTCCACTATGGGGTATAATACTGTGTGCAGGGGCCACTATGGGGCATCATACTATGTGCAGGGGCCACTATAAGAAATAATACTGTGTGCAGGGACCACTATGGGGCATTATACTGTGTTCAGGGGCCACTATGGTGCATCATACTGTGTGCAGGGACCACTATGGGGCATGATACTGTGTACAGGAGCCACTATAGGGCATAACTCTGTGTGTACTGTGGGTGGGAGTTGGTCGGATGGGGTCTTAGGAGGGTGGTGCCAATGTCAAAAGTTGCACCACTGTCTGGACATAAGTATGGTTTGGCCAATGTGAGTGTGCATAGTGGAAAGAACGTTGGTGCTGAGCGTCATAGATCCACAATCCGGACAGTCTACTTAGATTATATCATGAATTCCATGTTTCTTATTCTAGGCTTCATTGGGCTGTGGAAAGTGACCCTCTATCGACCTAGGGTCCCCATGGCATAAAAGGAACAACTCTAGAATATGGAAAGCTATCAGCTCTTCTTTGTAGACCTCATGCAAATCACATTTCCTCACATAACAAATGAAATCCTACACCACATGCAAAAGAAAGGAGTCCCTAAATATATGTTTTCTTGTGACAGTAAGATGTTTTGACAAGCCTTTTTCTAGTGTTCTGCATGCATTATTAAAGCTGTTAATATTGAGTTTATTTTTCTGACATACCTACAGAGTGTTCTAGGGCATGTTTAATCAGTTATTATATTTAAGAATCCTACATAAATCTGCTTAATGTAATAAGGGGAATAAAATTGTAATCAGGAATACAAGCTCATAAAGATTTCCTCCAAGTCTGGAGTTATTTATCAAGGATTATGGATACTTTCCTTACTTTGTACACTTGTTAAGTGATTGCATTATTCAGAAAGTGATTCCATAGAAATACTTTAGAATGTACTTTTATAAAGTACAAACCATACGGTATGTCATTGCCAGTCATTCCTGATTCATCACTTGTGACCTGTTTTCATGTACAGACTCATTTAGACTAATTATTCCTCAAATAATACTTAATTGACAAAAACAGATTTAGGCTAAGGCTCCACATAGCAAAGCACAGCAGAAAAACTCTATGGAAAAAAACGTGACAGAAAAGCAGCAAGTCTTTTTCTGCAGCGTTTTTCATTGCAGTTTTGCAAAGTTCTCCCCTGTGGACTTTCTGTCCCTATTATATATACCCCAAGAAAATGAAGATGGAGGTCGCGGTGTCATCCAAGGATCCATGATTCAATCACTATGTTAAATGAAATTCATAGACAATGTGGGGTTCCAACCTTAGGCTAAGCCAACACGTAGTGAAGCGTGTAAAAAAAAAAAAAAAAAAAACTGCAGAAAAAAACGTACCTGAAATGCATTGTTTTTTTCTTTATTTTTTATCAGTTCATTTTTTTTTATAACAAGGCAGTTACAGAATACAGTGACAATATAGGAATAAAGGAAGTCAGAAAATAACTGCAGGGATGAGGGCGTGTAACACATCCCATCTTGGATATTTTTCAATTTTTATACATATGAACAAAAACAGAATAGGGGGTAGGGGGGGTGGCGGTAATACGGGGGGGAGGGGAGGAGGGTGTGTGTGCATGTATACAGTATCAATGTAGGCTCAAGGACATTGTATTTGCTGAATAAGGCAAAGGGGTGACTCTACTAGTGAGGTGAGTGTTTTTGTAAGTCTAACCAAGGGGACCAGGTCTTTAGAAATTTATCTCTGGTAAGGGAACACCAACTTGTGAGTTCCTCAAATCTGAGTATCTCATTTACCTTCATAAACCATTCTGCACATGAGGGGGGTTCAGTCTGTAGCCATTCCATCCACCTTAAGTGGTATTAGAAGTTTAGCAGCAGAAAGCAAATGATTTATCAGATTCTTCCTAGAGGGCCTCATAGAGGCTTGATAGTCCAAGCGTAATATGAGCAGCAGTGAGTGTGAAGGGTGAGCCATTGAACACTCGTAGCACTGATTTGACCTCGGACCAGAAGGGAGTCAATTTAGGGCAGGACCACCATATATGTGAGAGGGAGCCAACCCCGTCCAGACAACGCCAACAAGCATTGGAATTACATAATTGCATTGGGATTTTTTTTTTTTCTGCAGCATTTTGCATTGCGTTTTCACAGGTATAATTGGCATGATGAGATTTTCAAAAATTGAAAAAAAAAAAAAAGAATTCTACAAAGTTTTGTATCTTCTGGGGCCACATGGTGGCTCAGTGTTTAGCACTGCAGCCTTGCAGCGCTGGAGTCCTTGTCTTCAAATCCATCTGCAAGGAGTTTGTATGTTCTCCCTGTGTTTGCATGGATTTCCATCCCATATTCCAAATCCATACTAATAGGGAAAAATGTACATTGTGAGCTCTATGTGGGGCTCACAATCTACAAAAAAAGAGTTTTGTATCTTCAGCAAAAACTGCTACTTTACTCACTATCCCATCCTTAAGGTCATTAAGGGGTTTTAATTCATTTTTAGTAAAGTCTTGGAGATCCAGTTATTGTGGTCATAATACAGACAACAACGTGCAGATGTGTGAAGTCAGCCGAAGGGTATTATTAAATGTTCATGTTACTCTAGATTCACACTAGCATTCGTGTTTCCATACTTCGGGTCCACATTGGAACCCAAAAAACTTAGACCCTGTCCACTTAAAAAGCGGTTACATGTGGAAACCTGTGGACCATGAGGGTTTGTTGGGTTTCCGAGTCATTTATACTGAAACTGGCAGAGAGAAAATTCCTCCTTGTAGGACTTTTCTACGGAGACTCCAATGCTAGTGTAAATCGAGCCTTAGCCCTCCTGTGTTTTACTCCTAATTACTGGGCTGATGTTAGTGGTGGCTGACCAAAGAGTCCTACTGGCAATCCAAGTTTGGTACAGTACAACCATTGGGAGTCCTGTGATTTTGTGATCATGAAAATTGAGAAATCTGAGTGTAGTTTTGGCAGCTTTATTTGTTGATCCTACTAAAAGACAAAGTATACAGGATTTACTTTTTGGACTTTCATCAGTTTATATGATATTTTGTTTCTCAAAAAATTGCTTCCTTACGGCCATCTACTGTATTTGCTACAGATTCATAGCTCTTAACTATAAGGAAGTCTTGATGTCTCTGGACGTTGCACATTTTTACTTGTAGCTAGATATGGGATTGCTTTGTTCTTACTAAACTTTTGTGTATGACATTATCATTATGCACTTTCAGCTGTAACCTATTTTGAAACTATGTATATCATGTACGTACAGAATTATTTATAACTATGTTTTTAATTGTAAAGTAATAAGTTGATGTTAAATTTGATGTAGAATTTGAATAGTCAACCAAAAAATACAATAATATATGTAAATGCTGCAAAAATAGACACAAACCATCCGTTCTTTATGCCGCTTAGCACTTTGTGCGCTCTTGCTATCAGATTTTAATATAATAACTGTTAGCTTTCATGTGCTTCTTTCTAGGCCAGCTTATGATGCTATTTTTATTATTTTTATGCTTTGACAGGAGTTCCTCGTAATAAAATTGTTCCATACGTGGATAAGCAATCCAGCGTCCTCACATCGAAAGAAGACTTTGATTTAGACAAAAAGGTAACAATAACACTTTACGCATCACACTGTGCACAACAATCTCTTTCATACACTACAACAAAAATTTCTAACATGCATTTCCTGGCAGTTGGTATTTTGGGCTTCAAAGGTAGTTTTGATGTGCTTGACAAGTCAAAGCAACTGACATTTTGTGAGATCAGCAATACTGCTAAACCTTTTATTGCTCGGAACACGCCTTTTCTGTAGCTGCTGAACACTTCAGCTAAATTAATCAAAGTCCATACCTTTCTGACAGGCTTTGAAGTGGTAATTGGATAATTATTTTCTTTGCTGATTTGGCTCTGCTGTTACAGTTTAGAGGCTATACATATAACCTCAACCTGTTCTGATAACAAACGGAAAGAATGTGGAAAATCAATGACCTTAGTTACCACCAATTTTCCATTTATTTAGAACATGACGGAGACGAAAGAGTTAAGCATTTCAACAATTTACGAAAATATAGAGTTATCCTGGTTGTTATATGTTCTTTAATTACACAATGATTTTTTTTTCTTATTATTTATTTTTTTAATTGTATATTTGTATTTATTTCGGAATTATAATTTGATAGACGGTTCTAGGTTCTTTTTCTAAATTTATGTTTGGCTGCTTCTACTTACATTTCAGATTCACCAGTTGTGACCTGTTTTCATGTACAGGCTCGTTTAGACTAATTACTCCACAAATAATACTTAATTATCAAACACAGATTGAGGCCTTATTCACACGTCTGCATTTCACATATGTAAGAGGTCCATAGTTTTCATGGATGTCATACCTACCAATGCATTTCAACGTGTTTATTTTCAATGTCCATAGCATGTTCTTTTTTCTCAGATGCAGATATATTATCGATGCATCACCTCATTGAAAGTCTATGGGTCCATGAAATAAAACAGACATCCATTTGTCATCTGTTTTTCACGGCCCGAGAGACATACAAAATTTTTAAAAAATTACTTTATTCAGATGTGAAAAGCTGATCAACACCGCACAGCACACCATCTGAAAGTGAGCAAGGTGGGATACACGAACCTCATCAGATGTGGATGTGTGAATGAGGTCTAAAGAAAAGCTGCTTGTTGCAAACTTTGCTGCAATTTTTTGAGCTAAATCCAGAAGTGGATTTAACAGAAAGGAAAAGTACTAATGCTTTTTTATATTTTCCATTCCCATTCAAGTGACTTTTGACTTTGGCTCCAAGAAAAACCCACAGTAAACTTTTCTGCAACTTGGGGCCTTAAGCCCCTTGCAGATGACCACATGAATGGCCAGCGTGCTATTTGGGATTTTCAGGGATAGTACACTCATTTCTATGGGCCCCTACACATGATATGACTATGTGCGGGCTTACAGTCCAGTCCTGTCCAATTTTCTAGCCCTGCTTTGACAGCTCCTATTCATTGAATGAAGTATGGCCAGTGCATGGGCGTCACACTGATGATATCTGTGTGTCTCCCATGCACCAGCTGTGTGGTTCATTCAAGGCCGATGGGTAGCACACGGTCATGTGTAACCTGGCTTAGCCTGAGGCTCACACACATTAGATAATTGTTTGATCCATTACAATCACCTATCTTTCAAGCCCACCCATCTCCCCTAAAATCATATTTTTACAATACAGTTCAGCCCACCGTTCAAAAAAAAAAAAAGTATACCAAAAAATATATGCAAACGATTGCCACAGAAATTGCATCCTTTTTCATCTGTTTCATATAGTGATGTGACCTTAGCCTTATACTGTATCATCATCTTCATTTATCTTTCTTATTGTCTTGGGTGAGTACCCTGTATATCATTCTGCCCTTCATCTGATTATTGAATTTCTAATACATTTCCATAACGTAACCACGAGACTTAAAAATACCTCAAATTTCATATTTCAGATTTTTTTTTTAGAAGAAAATGGTTTAAAGTTCTTTAAGTCAACATGAATATTGTTTGCAAGGTTTATGAATTGAGGTTAACAGGAAGGTAATGTTGATTAGGTTTAAGGATAGAATCAAATAGGTAATTTAATGGAAAATATATACAGTATTTTATATCCAGTAAGTAGAACGAAAAGGCAGCCAATAAGTAATTTCAATGTCTAAATACACGAAAGCATTTCTGAGCTGTTCACATTAATAAATATTTTTATGCTAAAACTTACCACCAATTGAGAGAAAATTCAAGGCAGATGTTAAGTAGAATATTTATTGTCAGTAGCTTTTGCAAATATGTTCGCACAGTCCTATGCATGCTCTACCACACACACACTTACTTGTTGGAATATAAATTTTATAGTGTAATGAATGGGGTCACAAGTATGATGTAGCTTGGTATATTGGTTGATATAAAAATGAATATACAGTTAAAACTAAGAAATATATAAAGACATTTATATGTGTCTCAGCAGCTCAGCCACAATCCTCAGAGTTTAGAGTAGGACAAGATATTTTTAAGCCCCACACCCTTTATTAAGACCTACCCCTTTGTGTATTGCCTAGGTGAGTATGGAGCAAGAATTTAACACCTTTGTTCTCTGCCACAAAGCTTTGTCAGTCTGCATTACCTTCACAAAAACAATGAGACAATATTTTAGTATTTATGTTTAGGTGTACTCTCCCTTTAACATGGTAATATAAGGTTTCTAGATTTGGCAAGCAAAGCATATTTATTGTATAACAAAATTGTTCCCATCTTTCTAATACTTTACTGTATATGAATATACTGTATATACTGTATG